>NC_134115.1:12601647-12912568 GCF_040939455.1 Microcebus murinus
TGATAACTTCCACTTTTCGAGCCTTTAGGATGTGCAAGGCATTCTGTAAACACTGTCCTTGCACTATTCCTTTACTCTGCACCACAACCCTAAGAGGCAAGAGTCATTATTTTCCACATTGTGCAGATGAGAAAACTGGAGCTCAGAGAGGTTAAGTAACGTGCCCAAGGTCACACAGCTGGTGAGTAGCAATTTCAGGATTTGAACCCAGATTTCTCCAAAGCACATGCTCTTAATTGTTACACTCGAAAGGAGACCTTGATATGAACAATGTTATTTTCTTCTGAATTATTAACTGGTGGGTTCCTGGGAGACTTTTCAGGAGGGTACAGCATATCGCTGGGTCTGGGAAGCCACCAACTACTTTTCCTGTATAGCTCTGTTCAGAACTTACCTTTCGTATCCAGGCTTTCCCTTTTGTGAGAAGAAGCTGCAGAGCTGAACCAGGTCCCTCAATGCTTTTGTGATGTGGAAATGTGCAGCTAGGAGAGGATGGATTTTTTTCTAGTTGGTTCCCTGCCAAGCCAATTCAAGACATACATAAAATTTTAAGTCTTTGGTTCTCCTTATTTTTGTTTTCTTTTTGCATTTGGCTCCTCGTGAGCAGCCTCTCATTCCATTTACTATTATCTTTGATTGAATTATGAAACCGGAAGGATTTGCAGAACTAGCCAGAGTAAATGGGTCTTGCTAATCCTGTGGTTACAGGGTCAAATCAGCAAAACACTTGGGTGTGAATTGTCCAAAGCCAATTTCATTATGGCCTCTATTTGTAAAACCTGGGTGAGAAAAATTATATTAACAAAAAGAAAAGGATCCCTTTAGCGGTTTTCCTATTTCACTTATCCCAGCCTGCTCTACGGCACACTGCAGAAATCCAACTCTCCCCTTTGAAAGTCACCTAACTCTCTGGTGCCCGACCCTGGGGCACGGCCTGGTGCCAGTCTGTGGCCTGTTAGGAATCAGACCGCACAGCAGGAGGTGAGTGGTGGGGGAGGGAGCGAAGCTCCACCTGTATTCACAGCTGCTCCTCATCACTGACATCACCGCCTAAGCTCCGCCCCGTCAGATCAGCAGGGGCACTAGATTCTCACAGGAGCATGACCCTGCTGTAAACTGCCCACGCGAGGGATCTCAGTTGCACGCTCCTTATGAGAATCTAATGCCTGATGATCTAAGGTGGCGCTGAGGCTGTGATACTAGGACCAGGGAGCATCTGCAAAATCATCCTGAAACCATCCCCCCCAGCTCCCCAAGTCCGTGGAAAAATTGTCTTCCATCAAACCGGTCCCTGGTACCAAAAAGGTTGGGGGCTGCTGCTCTAATTCTCTGAATCTAGCTTGCCCATCTGGAACCATTATTCAATCTCACAAATGTTCTTGTTGCTTTAGCAAGTCAGGTTCAAGGCAAAGGCTCTGCCTCCAAAGAACAGAGTTCCCAGGCCATATTCCATCTTGTTGTTACTTAGAAAATATATGGATGCATGTTTACATATGTTTGACTGGGAAATGTGTGCTACTACTTGGCATTGCTATACAGAGTAGAAGCAGAGAAGTCCATATTGTGAATTGCAGAATTGTTCCCAATTTTGTTTTTACCCCTTCCCCGTATTTATGTCCCTTTCCTTCTGATGAGAGGTGGAGAATATTTTCCTGCCTCAATGATGTTGGGCTTGCCCTTGTGACTTGCTTTGGCCAGTGGGATGTTAATGAACATGACATGAGCAAAAACTGGAAATGTACTTGTGGGATTGAGTCTGTCCTCTTGGGCTTCTATTGGCATCATGAGAACATGTCCCAGGTAGGGTTAGGGTTGGGAGAACAGACCAGAACCGAACCTGCAGCCTGGAGTCATGCCCAGCATAAAACACAGCCAAGATGAGCCAAACCCCAGCCAAATCCTAGCCAGCCATGCATATATGCAAGCTAGAAAGAAATGTTTATTGTTGTGGGCACTGATTTGGGGTTGTTTTGTTTTGCAGCAATATTGTTGCAAATGCTAACTGATATCATTCATTAGAGAGGAGTTAAATTCACAACATTTGTTCTGTTGGCACAACTCAACCCATCCCAGTGCTCTATAAGGCAACCCTGAGGAGCCTCCAGGTGACCCAAGTGCATCTACAACAAGAGAGCTCTTCTTGCAGAACCTCAAATGATGAAATATGATCCTGTAGAATTTACTTATTCCTTCTAAGGCTGAACGGTGGCCATCTAAGGATGTCTTCTTGGCAGGGAGGGGAGGGAGTGAAATGTAGCAGTCGTGAATAGGACTGTGAAGTTCACGGCTGAGGTAAAATCATGAAATAAATATTGAGAGAGAAAAAAGGAACATTGTACATTATGTTCTTCAAGACCAAATTTCTCCTTTCTGGGAGGTGAGTGAATGGCTTGTGTATAAGAGGGGGCTGTTTCCTTGATTGATTCTTTTGCCTTTCTGGCTGTGGCTTTGTTAGCAAGGATGACTTCTTTTGTAAACTGGTATTTTAATGACCTCCTGAAGCCACCCTGTGGCAGTACGTTTGGCTTCTGTTCTTGGACCTTTAGTTTTTTTTCTGCATTTACTCTCTAGATGATTCCATTCGGTCCCATGGCTGCAAATCCCAGCTCCCTCCTGATGGATTGAAAACATGCCCGTCTCCAGCCAAGGCTTCCCCTCAATTCCAACTCTTACATCCAACTGTCAGTGGGAGGACTTCAGTTATAACTTGGAATTGAGACGTTACACATGTGTAATATATATATATATATATTGTGTGTATATATATATTATATTGTAATATATAGTTACAAGATAATATATAAAGATGTATAAAATTTTGATATATATTATACATCTCAAGATACTGTGGATAGTCATGTCTGAAATTCAACTGATATTCATCCCCTCAAAATAATTTCTTCCCCTCTTTCCATCTTAATGAATAGAAACTCCATCTTTCCAGTTTCTCAGGCGAAAAACCATGGAGTCACTTTGACTTCTCCCATTCTTTCACTCCCTGTGTTCAATCTGTCAGCAAGTCATGTGATCTCCATTGGGTCCATCTCCAGAATGCAGCCAGCTCTCACTGCCGGCAAGGTCACCTGTGAGCACGAGCCGCCACACCGCCCCTGGATTTCCCAGTAGCTGCCCAACAGCCCTTCCTGCTTAAACCCGGCCCCCTTCATCTACTCTTCTTCACACAGTGGCCAGCACGGCGCTGTTAGAATGCCAACTAAACATGCCACAACTCTGCCATGCACAAGGTCCCACGTGCTCTCTGTCTTTGGTTCCTTCTGTCTCTCCCCTGCCCGCACCCCCCAGTCCCCTGGTTTCCTCGTTGTCCAGGAGCGCCGCCCTTGCTCTGCGCCTATGCGTCTTCCCACAGCTATGGCTGCCGCCTGAAATGCCCTTCCCTCCCCGAAGCGTCAGGGTGGCTCGCTCTCATCTCCTTTCCTGTCCCCACTCAAACATGTCCTCAGTGTGGAAGGTGCTCACGAACCCTTTTCAAATGAACACCTGAGCTGGACTGCTCAAGGAAGGAGCATCCTGGCTAATCCTCACTAGCTGCTGCAGAACCGCACGGGCCTCGGGGCGCACCCGGCCCTCCCACCCGCAATGGCGCCTGAGCTCAGCTCCTCTGCAGCGCCTCGCTTCACTCTCCAACCACCTAGGAGGCAGATGCGAGCGCCCCAAAGCTGGTGTGGGGGGGAGCAAGTGCTGAGTTCTGGGCACAGGAGCAACCTAGAAGCATTTCGCTGCAGGTGGGAAGGCACATAGTGTGCCTAGAAAGCAGCACACCTCTGGAGCCCCGGTCCCCCAAAGTCCGCCTCGAAAGAGGGGGTGAGATTTGTGTCTTGAATCCTCCTCACGTGGATCAGGGTCCCATCGGATTTCTTGTCGAGGTTTCCAATCAGGTTTGGGTTAAGAAAAGGAGACGGCGGCAAAGACATGGCCCCTTTATCATCATGCGTGTGACAGTCAGTGGCGAAGGGAATTTTTTCCTTTTCCCAACTTGTTCAAGGAGACAAAAGACTTGAAATGACAGCCATGGGCCAAATCCAATCACAAACATGTTTTGCTTGGCTCATACAGGGTTTTGAGAAAAATCTGAATTTTTGTAATGTCCTAAATATCCAGAAGATCTAGTAATTGTATTCGACACTTCCGTGTGGCACCTGCCAGTGCCACCCCTTTTAGATGAAGTCATTTTACACACTTTACTTGGCCCCACCAGTTAGCGCGCCCCCCCCCCCCCGTTTTTATAGAGATAGGGCCTTGCTCTGACATCCAGGCTGGAGTGACCTCATGGCATGATGATAGCTCAGTGTAATCTCTAACTCCTGGGCTCAAGTGATCCTCTGCCCCAGCCTCCCAAGTAGCAAGGGCTACTAGCACATGCCACCCACACCACCTGTTTAATGAAAAAAAAATTTTTTTTTTTTAGAGATAGGGTCTTGCTGTGTTGCCCAGTCTGGTCTTAAGCGACCCTCACGTCTCAGCCTCCCAAAATGCTGGGATTACAGGTATGAGCCACTGTGCCTGGCCCACAGGTTGGCTTTATATATTGATTTTAACTTCCTTGTTCCAGGAGATTTTGAATTTGCCACTCCTAAAATAAAGTCATCTTTTATTTCAAGAAGTAAGCACAGGAAGCTGAAAATTAAAAGAGTTGCTTCATAGCACAAATAAATTGTTCATCAGGCCAAGGACTATAAACCTGAGAAAAATGCCTCAGTAGAGTCTATGTAAGAATTAAAAAAAAAAAAGTTCCCTGTCCTGGATTGGGTTTCCTAGAAGCAGAGCAAGCCAAGGATCCCTGTGCAAGGGATTGTTGCAGGATCGGGCAGGGAAGGAGTGAGCAAGGGTGTTGCCTCTGTCTGACTCGATGGGGGGCGCTCTGGGACTTGAATTGCACCAGAGCCCTGGTCCCACCTTAGGGCAGAGCCCCCTTCCTACTCCCAGGTCATTTGCTAGAGAGGTAGCTGGTGGGGAAACACCCAGGGCAAAGGGGCTCCCATTCAGGCTGGAGAGATCAAGGCTGTGAGCTGTCAGCAGTGTGTGTGTGTGTGTGTGTGTGTGTGTGTGTGTGTGGTGTGTACCTGCTCGATAAACAGGATCGAGTGCACATTGCCAGTAGCTCCTATGCCTCCTACCACCACTTACAAAGGAAATGCATGCTAATTATTAGAGAATTCATAAATATAAGCTTAAGGAAAATCATTGCCCTGCAATGTAGAAATATGAATCATTTATATTTATACACTGGATTATGTTTTCTTCTTCAACTCTGAATTAAAATAACTTGAGCCCTTATTGCTCCGAACTGTGGGAAATCCAATGCCCTTCCCAATGTCTCTAGACATTCTCCAGCAGGGAGAGGGGTGGGTAATTGACCAAAAACCTCCCCTGCTGGGCTCTGAGATGGATCAATGAATGGCAGGGGTGGCACCAAAGTCATGCTTCCCACAGGCGGTTCCCAGCTAATGACTCAGTGGCCCACCTGTCCTGAGAGACAGGGGCTGCTCAAGAGCTGACTTTGGCTTGGGGATGCCGGGGAGAGGGGGCCTTGCCGAGCCTCCCTCCGCTGCAGGGTATCTAGGACACTTCCACCCCACCCTCCTCGCTTCTCTCTTTCCTAGCAGCCTGGCATTGCCTCCAGGGCTCTCCCAGCTTCTCCAGTTCTCCACCTACTTTCCTTCCAGCATTTCCCCTCATAAAATCCTTACACGTTTCGTCCTGTGAGTCTCAGACCTGGACTGACGCAGGTGCTCTCATTCTCCGCGGGCTGCCTGCTGCTCCCGCTACCCTGTGCGGTTCCCTCTGGTCCCCGGCCTGCCCCAGCTGGAGCACCCTGGGCGCAGCGGCTGGAGTCTCCAAAGGTGGAAGAGAAAGCAGAGGGAGAGACCCAAAAGGCGCGTTTGGCTGCTTGACAATGTTCCCGGGCCATACTTTTTACAGGACTCCTCTCTCAGGTGCTGGATCCTGGGCCACCCGGAAGCCCACCTAGGAGCCAGAGAAGGGCAGGGCCAGAAATCAGTGAGCTCCACGAGAGGCCGTGACCCCTGACCACGCGGATATTATCTCTTCTGTTGTGCGCTGGCTCCTTCTCCACCGTGTGCTGCCTAAGACTTGACGTCATGGTCGCCTTATTCCATGTCTCCACAATGAGCTACTCCCCAGCTTTCTGGCGTTGGCAGTGTGTTTTGGTTCCTGTTCTCCCCTGTAGCCTGTGCCGTGTGTGCCCCAAAGGCCGGTTAGTGCAAACACCGGTGAGAGCTTCTCTAGTCTTGGAAGATGCTTGTCCCGAGCTCGGGGCCAGCCACACGTGACATGAAGTTAATGTCCCAGAAGCAGCTCCCACTGATGATGGGCAAGGCGGTGCATACACGCCCCAGTTTCTTGCCTCTTGGTTGGGTTAACTCTGAGGGGTGCTCTGCACTGTCCCCAGAGTTCCCATGGCACTCTGGTGGCCCTTGGGAGTAACTGGCTTGGAAATGCTCTTTTAACAGTCTCGCCTTCTGTCGTCCCACTCCACACCGGTATTTCGGAATTCCTCCCAAGTAAGGCATTAATAGTAGCGCTGGGATGCTCATCTGAAGCTCTGCCTCGGGGGTCCAGGGCAGGCCACCTCCCCTTGCTCACTGCTGCTCTGCCGAGATCTCTGTATGGCGGGAGCCCTGGGGACAGGGTGGGAGAGAGGTGCTCAGCCGTGTGGAGCTGCAGGTCCCTGGCGTGCTTGCCGGGAACCCCGCCAGTCTCAGACCTTGGCTAACTCTGCATTCCACCGAGCTCCTGGAGAGGAGCCCCATTTCTTCGCAGGTCCTCCCCAAGGATCTAGACACAGGTATTGCAGAGGGGGATTATTTCGTTTGGCCTGCAACTTTTAGAGCTTGAATTAGTTGCCAAAACAGGAAGAGTTCACACAAAAAAATCTACATTTGTGTCCTGTCCGGAAGCTCTGGAAGATGCGGCTGGTGGTGCCGGCGGCACCCCCATCCTCGAGCCAGCAGCCAGCCCCTCCGAGCAGCGCCGCCCCCTTCAGACGGGGCGTGTGCGTCTTGGGTCCTGTGCTTGAATCGCTGGGACCTAGGACCGGGGCAAAGGCATCTGTCCGTGTGCTGAACCACGTGTAGAGAATGGGGATGGGACATGGATACTGCTGCTGCCTGGCTGGGTTGGACACTGGGTGGCTGGCCACGCTTGGTGAGGAACGAAGAGTCCTCCCAGTGCAGGTCTGATGGTCAGTGCCTAATTTCAGAGCCCAGTGCTGTCCTCCCAGGACAAAGCCAAAAAGGCCAATAGTCCCCTGAATATGCAGCTTCGAGTCCAACAGTTCTAGACACCTGGTCCTACGTTTAAAAAAATACCAAGATTTGGGCCCCACCCCCAGGAATTCCAGTTTGACTGGCCAGGGTAGCACTAAGAGTGCTAGTTAGCTAGTTAGCGTGCCCTGGAGCTGCCTTGCTGGTGGCCTCCATCTCTTGATAGCTCGAAATCTGCCAGGGGAGGCGTGTTTGTATCACAGGGCCTCCCCACCCCCCACCCTCCAGAGAGCCTGTTGTTAAACACTTCCCAGCACACCACCAAAGAGCCGTGTGTCATTCTAATGGGAACCATGAACTGAGCTGTTCCCTTAGCAGGGTCAATGTCCCTGATGTGGGACTTGTTGCTGACTTTGGGGTAGAGGTCTCTATATGCAGAGGGCATTAGGTCCAAGCTGGGGGGTGGTGTTGAGTCTTTAACTCAACTTTGAAGGTGGAATCTCCCTCCACATATTCACTGTGCGACCTTGGATGAGATGTCCTCATCCAAAAGCCTCCAGCTTCCTGCCTGTTCAATAGGAATCGTAGTGTCCACCTCACGGGGCAGCTGTGAGAATGAAACGAAATACCACAAACTGATCATCAGCCACAGCATGTGCGGTGGAGACGGGCTCGATAAATGTCACTTTTCTTTCCCTCTGTCTGAAAGGGACATAAAATGCACAACATTGTTCCCAAGAGTCCCCTTCCAGGAGCTGTTTCGTGAATGACCGTTGACCGACTCTGAGCCTGTGTCAGGGACAGTCCGCGCGAAGGCGGCTGGGAGGAACCACAATGCACCGGTTCTTCGGTTGCTGGGCCTGGGCCCCGGGGGTGCTGGAGTTAATTTTTCAGCTGGAAATGACTCTTCCAACTACGACTGCTTTCCTTGATACAGGAAAATCAGGGGCTGTTGGCCATTGAAAGGAAAAAGAGCTACATTAATTACAGTCTCACCCATGACAATTTACTCTGACTAAAATCTTGCCACTCACCGTTTCATATGATCTCTTTTAACCTGAAAAGCAGCTCTTTTGCTCCCTTTCTAACCCAGACCCAGTATTTAGCAGGATAATGGGATTTATGATTTTGTTTACAGCAGTCTCCGTGGCGATTCACCATAAAAGATCAGTTGCTTGGCAACTTGGCATTGTGGCGCTGCAGTGGAGGGTGGAATTTTTTGTCTCTCTGAATCGAGGGCTTAAGGAATAATGAAAACTTCTGCTCATACTTCTCATGAATGCTTTTATTTTCAAGGTCAACCAAATGTTTTTTTCAGGAAAGACTAATGCACTTTTCTTCAAGCGATACACCGTAAAATGTTTCTCCAAGATTATCCTGTCTCTGCGTGGAGGACAACCAGCCCTAGACGTTTTTATTCTCTCCTTGCTGTTGCAAAATTCGGTTTGAGCAACTCTGGGACCATCATAATGGAGTGGGTCTCTTTCGTTTACTGGCATTTTCTGCACTCATTAGCAAATGCCTTTTTTTTTTTTTTTAATGAGCTGCTATACACTCTGAATCATTCTCATGGTAGAAACCAGTTTCGTTTGGTTTGCAGTTGGTTTACCACGATCCCTTTGATGGTGGGGTCAATGTTAGCAGAGGCCTGGAGGGCACAAAACAGGACCCCAGTTTCCCTCTGAGGTTCCCTATTGACTACAGGCGTTTCTACCAATGATCAAAGGGCCTGTTTTAAAACATGCACATGCCCTTTCCTGACCTCTTTCTCAACACGGTACACACGAAGGGGAAAAGAAGTGGACCCAGACAGATATGCACGGACACGGCCCACGCTGCCGGTGTGGAGGCTACGCTGAGAAGAATGATGATGATGACGGTAGCTAATTGAACACTTACCATGAGCTTTATATATATTATCTTCCTTCATTCTTGCAACACACTCAGGCACGTGTCATCAGCTGGGGGGCCAGTCGTAGCTGCCGGAGCAGTGGAGACCGCCCCGCTTGATGCCGCCCCCACCAGGCCCTTTACTAAATTCTCCCCACCGCTCTCCTATCAAGCCCAACTCGGCTGAGCGGCCCCAGACTGCCCTGGTCTCAGGCCTAGCGATTCTCCACTCTCGCCTGGGGCCAAGTGTGAAGACCGTTTTGAATCCATATTAGGTGAGCTGATACAGGTGTCCCCAAACTATGGCTCTCGCGGGCCACATGCGGGCCGCCTAGCACATTTACCCGGCCCACCGGGTGTTTTTGCCGCCGCTGCCTGTCCTGCTTAGCAGCCGACTCGTCCCGGGCCCACAGTGCGCACTCTCCAAAGGTCTGAGGGACAGTGAACTGGCCCTCTGTTTAAAAAGTTAGAGGACCCCTGAGTTCTACTTGATACTACTGGGTTTAGAGCAGTGACTGTGGGCATCTGAGAGCGTGTTAGGCGATGAGGCCTGGGGACTGGGAACACCACCTGGAGGCCTCGTCAGCACTCGGAGTCCTCAGCCGCGCCCCAGAGACTCTGACTCAGCATGTCTGGAGCAAGGCGGGTGAACGGCTATTTCTGACAAGCACCCAGATGGTGGGCTGGCCCCACACCCCGTGAGCAGCACCACTGTCCGTGTCAGCACCACTGGCCCCTTCTCTGAAGTCTGGAAGCATCGCCCTTTCGTGCGTGGGGTTTCACCGGGGGGAGGGGGGGTGTTGGTAAATGTTGGTGAGGAACTTTGTGATACCCAGTTTTCCTGTTTTACTCCTTGCCAAGGACTTGGCAAACCTTACATTTGCGGAGTGTTTTCAATTTACATGCATTGCGTTACATGTGCAGAGTGGTTTATAATTTACATACATCATGCTATTTGGCTCTGTGGGGTATCGCTGTGCCCATTTCACAAATTGAGAAATGGAGTCAGGCTAAGCTGCTGACTTACTTATGTCTGAAGGGCAGCACACAGACTATGAGCCAGGTCTTGGGGTGCTACGCCCTGCAGCCTGTTCACTCCACCATGGCTGCCTGCCTCTGTTTCCCACCACGGAGGAGCCGCCTCAGTGCAGTCGGCAGTGGAATCACACTCTGGGAGGGAGACAGGTGGAACCCAGTTGAAAAAAGGAACCCTAAAATAGAGGCTGAGAGCTTGAGTTCTGAACATTGAGTCAGCACCCAATTCTCCATCCATTAAATGGGGCTAACAGTATTTCAGCCCCGCAGGTTTGTGCAGAAGGTTGAACGTATGTTAAGGGTTGTCCCAGAGCGAGCTGCTCCTAGTCCTCCTCGTGAGTGTGGGAAGATGCCAGCGGTGCAAGGACAGCGCGGCCACTGCTCATGTCGACTCTGGATGTTCCGTGAGCAAAGAGAAATGTTTGTGATTTTTGTTTAACTCTAAACTGCTTCTGCCACTTGCAGACATCATTTTTGATGAAATTAAATCTTGATTCTGAGGCACTCCTTTTCATTTTGGAACATGAAAGGCCATGGTTGTAGGTCATTTTGTTTCTTTTCTTCCTTTGACTCAAATTAAAGCACTTGAAAAGGGGTTTAAGAAATTATTGGTTCAGCCAACTAGTGTGTTAGCAAAGAAAAGGGATCACCAGAGAAAAATGACAATAGTTTCTCTTTATTAAGCACTAACTATGTCCCAATCACAGCCACCATGCGAGGAGGCTAAGGAGGTGACCCATGCGAGCTTGCATTTGATCTCACCCAGCTCTGTCTCCAAAGTGAGCTCTCCTAACCCTGATATATCACTCCCCCCATCAACATTCAAAACCCACCACTAATTTTTAAAAAATCTAAATTTGAGCAGGAAACAGTCTCCCCCTTTTCTTATCTAAGGTCTGGCTGTTTTCTAAACAGGTAAGTGCAGGATGCATGTTTCATATCCTCTTAAGCTTCCTGTCCTCCAAAGCCCAGTAGCGTGGCAGAGTCAAAGGCTGGGAGAAGGAGAGAGAAGGGGAAAGTGCTGAAAGAGGGAAGAGCCAAAGGTCTGGGCCACTGAAACTTCAAAGAAGGAGCCCAAACCTGGGGCACCCAAAGCCTAGTATCCTTAGCCCTATTGTGCGGCTGGTTAGACACCCAAGGGTGGGTGTGTTCATGGGCTTGAAAGGTCCCTGGTGGTAGTTTGGCATTTCTTGGACCATCCCAGTGCAGATTAAGTGAGCTCTTCGGCCCACTGGGGCCTTGGAGTGTCTGCGTCAGTGCCTGCACACTTCCTCTGTCTTCGGGTCTGAGTAATTACCGGGGTGATCCCTAAACAGAGTCACTTGAACCTTCCTGCTGTTGCATCGGCACATGACATCATCAGCATCGCTATTCTTTCTCCTCCTTGTGTAAGGAGGCACTCTGCAAGGCGGCTGGAATCAGCTTCATTTCCCAGAACTGGAGACTGAGGCTTAAGGGGTTATTAAGTAACATGCCCAGTGAGTGAGTAGCTGGTTGGGCTAACACGTCCAAACCTAACTCTGCCAGCTCTAGATACTGAAGGAGACAGGGTGGGTCTGGCCCCCAAGAATTTTTTGCATTAGCAATGGTCCCTCAGGAGAGAAGACTTGGGCAGTGGCTGCCGTCTCCCTGAGGCCACATTCACCCGGCTGGCAGAGAGGCTGCAGGATTTTCACAGGTGCCACAGGCTTCATGCACCCCCAGTTTCAGCCTAAGACTCAGTCTGACACCTCGAGGCCCGAGCAATGCCGGATGGAGGAATTTGATCCTCTTGAAAGAGAAAGACAGGGCAGCGCCCAGCGTGGGCAGGGGGGGCCGTGTTCAGTGCAGCTCGATTTCACTGTGCTTGGCTTGGCCTCAAAAGATCTAGGAGGGCACAGGCAGTCCTCAGGGTGTCTTTTTTGAGTGAAAAAGGCAAATCATCATGGATATCATACTATTGATGCAAAGACATATATTCACACAAAATGCCATGAAGCTCCGGCGGGCACGCAGGCTCCCACGCTTGCATGAGTGTGTGCATGCGCACACACGCACACGTCTGGAGGGGGTTTCCTCACCCAGGCTACGTCGGAGGGCAGGCTTGGTGTGGTAGTCAAAAGGACTTTCGTTTTATCCAAATATTTTAATTTTTAAGAACAGAGTAGATTTGTGCAAGACTTTGACTCGTAAACCCTAATTTTTTTTTTTACCTCCCTGAAAAGTTCAGAGCAATAAACCCTAAATTTAAGATGATAATTAGAAAAGAGAAAGCTGTCCGTTTCTGTGACGGCCACGTGAGGACTGCCATTTGACAAGCTCGGCTCAACCGTCCCCTGAATAGCTGAGGCTTGGAGGCATCTCTGTGACTTCTGTCTTTGAGTCAGAAGCAAAACGGGTGGCGGCTCTGTGAGCCCCTGCTGTGCTCGGGTTGGGGTCAGGCGGCAGCTGCAGTGCGGGCGGGAGTCCTGGCCCCCCCAGCCCTGGCCAGCCCTCTCTTCCTCACAGACCTTGTACTTCTTTCACTCTCTCTTTCAAGTCTGACTGATCCAGGGTTTTTCATGCAGCAGGGGGAACAGCAAAGGCCATTCTGCAGGGAGACACGAGTGTGGTCTGGGCTACTGGCAACCAGGGCTTGTGCACACACCTGAGCCCGGCTGCCTCTGGCCACAGGGCAACAGTACACTCGTCAAAACGTTCCTTTCAATCCTGCAAAGCAGGCAGATCTTTCTAACAGGGAACTCCTTCTCAACTCATTAGAAATAGGATTAAACAGACACTGTGTTTCCCCTTTACCTTAATCTCCAATAATCCCAAATAATCTCCCACTGAAAATGACGAAATCCTCAATGGGGTTGACTCACTTGTCCCGAGGCTTGGGCAGCCAGGTGCCTGCTGAAGTACAGACTGTGTCTCTTTCCAGGTCTGACTCCAGCGACTGGAGGGAACCCAGGAGCAGGCAAATTGACCTGGCATCGGAATAAAAGTCTCGCCTCTCTCTTGACCACATAATAGGGCCCTGGTCTTCATAGTCCAAGTGCACCAAACCACACAGCCTAACAGAGGGTGTCAGCATCCAGATCTGGGGTACCTTTCCTCCTCGACCTCCCACCGAGGTGGCAAGAAAGTGCAGACTTCCTTGTTGGGTAATGAGATCACACATCACAGCAAAGGATTTGGTGATGAACAGACATGACTGGGGAGTTTGAGGAGGAGTTGGAAGATCAAAGAGATTTTGATATAGTTGATAAGAAGCTAGTCATGCCTGGGAAGAAGCTTTATTCCCTGATGCTAATGTGTAGTTGATGCTTTCTCCCTGATGAGGCAGCCTGGTGTAGGGATGAAAATATGGATTCTGGAGGTAAGAAGACCTGAGTTTGAGTCCCAGTTCTGCCTCTTACTAAGAGTGTCACCTTGGACAAAGCCATTACCTCTCTGAGCTACAGTTTCCTCACCAGGAAAATCAGTCTATAATAACTGTCTTCCATTGTTGTGAAGCCTAAAAATAATACATATGAAATCAGCCTAGCACATATTATGTGCTCCATGAATAAAATAACTACTCTTATCATGTTATCATCTGTCACATTAGTCAGGACTCAGTTGCAAGTGATCTAAACCTAATCTCAACAAGACATAAACCAGAAAAAGTAATTTACTGGCTTATCTCACTGAAAGTCTAGGAACTTCAGGCATGGCTTAATCTAGGTGCTCAAACTGACTCACGAGGAGTCAGTCTTTATCTTTCCTTTGAGCTGGCTTAATTCAGGAGATGGCAAAGTTGGGCATTAGTCGATTTATATTCTACCAGTCGAGCAACCCTAAGAGAAAAGACACATTTTCTAATAATTTAAGCAAATTCCCAGATGACTTTAACCTGAATGGTTTCAGATAGATCATCTGCCCATCCTTTAGCCTGTTCTTGTAACCAGAGGATTGGAATATGTTGATCATGCCTTGGTCATGTGTCTGATGTTGCAACCAGGGACTAGGGTAAACCCCAGTGATCTAGAGGGAGGGTGGGGAGTGCTAATCCTAAGGAAAACTGGGTAGGGGTGCCATTGTCAGAAAAGGGGATAGTTGATGCTAGGTAGGCAAAAACAACAGACCCCCTCTACTAGGGTATGTTTTCAGTGGATTCTGTAATTGCAAGATTGACTCAATCTTGGAAGATTATTGTTCAATAGAGGGTTGCCATCCATTTCCTTAGGTTCTTATACATTTTCTGATTTCATAGCTTTTCAGAAATGCAAGTGAGTGACTGAACTAAGAAGTACTTTTTCATGGATATGCAAGGATATTATTTGAAATTGCCCATTGCCCTAAATTTCCACAGGGGTAATCAAGCTGGAGTTTTAAAAGTAATTGGCATGGACTTCTAGAACGTGTTTTCAGCTCTTACTATCAATCTGGAGGAAACTTAGTAGACACACCCAACCCCCCCAACTTGCTTTAGGCATATTTCCTCAGAGCATTAGCTACTCATCATTTATTAATTGGGTACGTTTGGAAGTGGAAGTTCCTAATATACTAGAAGGTTTTCTTGCCATTAGGGAATAGTGGGTTTGATTTGCTCCAATTCAACCATGATTGACCAAGCAGCATAGCTTGACAGTATGAAGGAGAGAAACAAATCTTTACCCAAGGGTACAATAAGTGCACAAATAGCTGATACAAGGCAGAATGTGAATGTTATGGAAATGAACACAGGGCTATGGGGGATTCAGAAAAGGATAATAAGCACTTTGGGAGCTCAAAAGCCCTTCATGAAAGGAAGCACATTGAGATGGACTTTGAAGGGTGTGGTTATGTTGGTAGAATCTCTTCTTGGCAGAATGAACCTGGGCAGATGTCTTAGAAGATTCAAGCCACCAAAACGATTTCTCCTTTCACAGCCCCCAAATAAAAACGATTGAATTTCATAACATGTTTTTGAGCTCACTAAATGCTCGCTCTCACAGTATTTTCTATGGCTACAAGTACAAAGCCACTCCTCATTGATAAATAGACTCTCCCCAACGGCTTGCTCCTGATTTGTGGCTCTGGTTTAGAGGTGTGACTGACTTGCAGCAAATGTACCTTTTCTCTCCCACGCCCCACACCCCCAGTCTTCTTCGAGCTCTGCGTGGTAGACTTTGTGGGTTGATCTGGGAGTTGGATCAAACACTTGCAAGTTTCAGAATCTCACCACCCCTAGCTCCTTTAACATTACATATAAATGGATTATAATTCATTAGCAAAGTGAGTAAAGACAAGCCTTTCCCCTTCTCCAAGCTGGTGGGAGCCCAGCGTCAGCAAGACTCTGTCTGAGTGATGGCTCCTTCAGAATCATGCAGGTCAGAATTGTCAAAAGTCACTTAAATTGATTCCCTCACCCCATATGCTTTTATCATGGCCCATTGATTTGTACCCTGGAAAGTTTTTGTAAGATGAGATTTTTTTTTCACTTGATATTTGCTCTGAGTTATGGTTTGATTGAGAGGCAACCCAGAGAGCAGTGTGCTCTCAGGGCCTGAGCTCAGAACCGGGTTCTGGGACCACTGGGCTTTCGTTTCCACCATGGCACAGCTGTCCACTCACGGCTTTCCTCGGGTTCCTTTTGCTGTCTTGCTGCCGTCTCTCCATTTCTGGAAACGAGACCCGGTTCTGGAAACAAGCTCATCCACAGAACAGGGACGCTTTCCTGCTCTCAGGTCCCTCTTTCAAAGGCGTTGTGTTTGATTTTCCCATCTCAGATGCTCTTAAGGATGAGTTTCAGAAGTAGGGGAAAAAAGAAGTCTCCATCAGGTCAGTGGTCGATTCAGGGCCCCCTGGAGTCTTCCCTGTGGATCATGTCCTGGCATTAATTAATTAATTTGAAAATTAATTTTTAATTGAAAACTAATTAATTAATTAATTTTATTGACAGAAATTATATATATTTATAATATACAACAAGATGTTTTGAAACATGTATACATTGTGGAATGGCTAAATTAGTAGGCTGAGCTAATTAACATGTTATTTCACATACTTATCATTTTTTTTGTGGTGAGAACACTTAAAATCTACACTCAGCGTTTTTCAAGAATACAGTCCATGCTCTTGAACTTATTTCTCCTGTCTAACCAAAATTGTGTGTCCTTTGACCAATACTTCCCAATGTCCCCCCACCCCATATGAGTCTTTGAAGATGTGTGTATTTCTTCTCTTCCTTCCTTCATTGGCCGGGCGTGGGCTCCATTCAGCCTGCTGGAGTTTGCCGAGGGGGAGCCATCCCTGTGAGAGGGGACGTGTTTATTGCTCCCCACCTAGATTGATGAGAAGGGAGCAGGAGCTGCCGTTTGGCACCAGGAGGCAGAGTCTCTGACTTCATGAACGCTGTTGCCACCCAAAAGGGGAGAACTGGTTTTAGAATCTCAATTGTTGGCATACCATTTGTGACTGTGCCAACCTAAATACCTTTCACACAGAAAGCTTAAACATTTTACCCGTGAAAGCCACCAACCCAAATGAGAAGGATTAGAGACCTCCTGATACTTGGATATGTTCAAATACAGAGAGAAATGAAAGCAATATGTTCCGTGGGTGGGGGCCCCTGAAAACTGCGGCCACGATGGGTGCCAGGGCAAGAGGATCACAGGAATGAGGAGGCTGTATCTGTGCCAGCGGCCTGGCCGGAAACTGCTGGAGCAAAGAGGAAGTTGGTGGTTGGAGGGACCAGTCTAGCTGAGCAGGCCTCTGAAGCAAGCGCCCCTGCTGGCTCCTCTCTAGCTCTCCCTGGGGCAGTGTGGGGGTGGGGCGGCTGGGCTGCGCTAGGTGGGGAGGCTGCTGGGGGACTCGGGGGAGGGGAGGTCACTGCAGACTGGCCAGGCCTGGCTGCTCCACCTGTGACCAGACAGGTGGGGGGTTCCCTGGGAGTTGCTCCTCTTGGAAGCTTCTGCAGGAGTTGTTGGAAGGATGGCATGTCCAGAGGGAAATCAAGGGGAAAAGATGCCGAT
Organism: Microcebus murinus; assembly: GCF_040939455.1. NCBI lineage: Eukaryota > Metazoa > Chordata > Mammalia > Primates > Cheirogaleidae > Microcebus > Microcebus murinus. Next base: position 12,618,776 of record NC_134115.1, read on the forward strand.
TCTATCGCTGTGTGTGTGTGTGTGTGTGTGTGTGTGTGTGTGTGTGTGGAGGAGAGATTCCTCTTCAGCTAACGAACTGTGATGGCTTTCCCTGCCTGACTCATCGGGTGGAGAAGGGTGAAGACAGCTTACTAAGGTCCTCGGGGAGTCACTGGGGCAAGCTGTACCCTGGACTCCAGGTCTCAACGTCCGAGAAAGCGCAGCCCGCAGGCACCAGCAGCAGAGCACGTGTGACACTGCGTGCCGGCGGGGCTCAGCACAGAGCGTTTTCATTGACCTGATTCCATTTGATCCCACAATACCTCCAGGAATAGACAAGGCAGGTGTGTTCTGGTTTTTTGTTTTGTTTTGTTTTGTTTTGTTTTGTTTTGTTTCATCTGATAGATGGGGAGCCCGAGCTGCAGAGAGTTTGGCTCGACAGCCAAGGATCTGACCTGTGCTTTGGCAGCCTGTAGTTCTCACTTGCTTTGTAGCTTATGGACCCGTGAAACAGCTTTGCCAGGAAACTGTGGCCACTTGGAAGACAGCCTCTTTTTTTTTTTTGACAGCCTCTTATCTTGAATACCGGTTGTGATTCCAATGGGCCCATCCTGAAGGCAAGGATTTGCCTTGAGTAGCTCTTGGGCAGGGCAAACTCAACAAACACAGCCTTCGTTTGAGGCCTGCTGCTTCAGGGGATCAAAGCCCAAGCCTAGGACCAGGGGCGTGACTTTCTTCCAGGGGTGGCAGAGCCCCTCCTCAGCTCTCCTGCAACTTTATTACTTGCTTATTCAACCCTGATATTTTGAGCATGCACGGGGTGCCAGGCACTGGAGAGAGAGCCGTGCCCACAACAGACACCAGCTCTCTGTCCTCCTGGAGTTGCCATCCAAATGTTTACAGCACACAGGATGGTTATGGAAAAGTGTGGACAGTTAGATGGCGGTCAGTGCTTTGGAGAAAAATAGAGCAAGGGATAGGGACTTGCAGAATTGCAGTTTTGAACAGAGTGGCTGGAAAGGGTGTCGCTAGGGGATGATGCGAAGACAGTGAAGCCTGAGCCAGCAGCTCCCTGGGGGCGGGTGTTCCAGGCAGAGAGAGCAGCAGGTGCGAGTGCCTGGAGTGTTTAAGGGGTATCCAGGAAGGAGTCCTCAAGGGCTGGTGCTCAGGGCCCAAGGCCCAGTGGACAAAGGGGAGGAGCCTGGCCTGTCTCTGAGTGCCATGGGAGGCCATGGAGGGGTTGAGCGGTGGAGTCACGTGTTCTGACTCACGGTTTAATGTGAGGCGCAGGGAGCGTCTCTGTGGCTAGCACCCTTGCCTATGCTGGACACAGTTCTGCCAAGGGTGAAGAGTAGTGTTCAGAGAAGAGGTATTTTGGCCTGCGTTCAGATGTTTTGTAGAATGAGGCAGGAGGAGTGTTGAGAAATTCTGTCAAACAGCTCGGACGGCTCCCTTCTTCTACTCCCTAAATAATGTCAAAGAATGTGTCCCTCTAAAGAAAGATTCCACAAAAATGAAGAAAGGAGGGTCTCAATAAGCAACAGCGAAGGCTTTATTTCGTTGATGCGATTAATTCACGGCGTGGTGCTGCGCTTTCTCTAGTTCTCTAAGATGAATGCTGTCCTACCAATCATTTGCCTTTTTAGAAATTGAAGGTTTATAGCGGCCTGTGTTGAGTTAGTCTATCTGTGCCATTTTTCCAACAGCATGTGGTCACTTAGTGCCTCCGTGTCAGCATTTTTTAGTAATAAAGTATTTTTAAATTAAGGTATGTACATTGTCTTTTAAGACATAATGCTATTGCACACGCAACAGATTACAGTATAATGTAAACACAACTTTCATATGCACTGGGAAACAAAAAACGTCCCGTGACTTGCTTAATTGCCACATTTGTTTTATTGTGGGGGTCTGGAACTGGGGTCCACCATGTCTCTGAGGTGTGCTTGGCACATCCATCCCTCATCTTGGAATTAGAAGTCAGAAGTAAGACGGTTGGGAAGGGATGCATATTAACACATTGACTTGAAACTGAAATCAGTTTTTTCCTAACTGAAACTCGATCTGGTTTAGCTGGTTGGCTTGGCAGTGTGGACTGCAGCGCCAAATGGGTTACAAGGCAGAGATTTCCACGAAGTGAATGAGCTCCATGTGAAAGGCCAAGCTTTTGATGAAAATGTATTTAGAACATGTGATGAGATAAAATAATTTTATTAAAAATTGTACTGGTGGTGGGGGGGATGAGGAGTAACTGCTAATGGGTGCAGGGTTCCTCACCGGGGTGATGAAAAAGTCCAGGAATTAGATAGAGGTGATGGTTGCACAACTTTGCGAAAATACTAAAACCTACTAAATTGTACACTTTATAAAAAGGTGAGTTTTATGGTATGTAAATTATATCTCAGTTTGAAATGCAAAAAAATTGTACTGGCAAAGCTGTATAAAAATACTAAGCATTTTAATTTTCCCAACCTTTTCAGTTTAAACAAGCAATCTCTGAGTAAATAAGTAGCAGGTGTAATTAGCAGTCATCTGAGAGGTTTTGGTACAGTCTTTTTGGTATATTTCCCAGAATTAGGACAGTGAATAATGACTAAGTAACAAAAACAGTTTCACATCTCATGGTTTCCAGTTCTTTTCTTTTCACAAAATTGAAGGAAAACCAAATGGGTTTGTCAGCTGGTAGGTTGTTATTAATTTTGATAATAGATTGTTATGTAATTTTTAGTGTTGTAAAACTACTTTTATTCACATCTTGTTTTTTGGGATAACAAGGTTTCTCAGAGTTATCTCTCTAAAAATGTAAAGTAAGAAAGTAAAAAAAGCATCTTTTGATTATTTATGAAAACTTATAATATATTTATGTTGTGTTGATCAGTTGTATTCTGATGATTATTAAAATTATAACTTGGTTTAGAAAAATCTGCTTAAAACTTACAGGCTTACAGTGATAATGAAGTTAAAATTTCAGTGTATTTACATTCTTTGTGACAGAAAATGATTACAGCGTTCATTTATGAAAAAAACTTTCAAACATTTAAGTATATAAACTTTCAAACATTTAAGTACAATTGCTAAAAAGTGTGAACAGTAAATGGAATGGAAATATGAGTTCACAGAGAAAATGGAACAATAAGTTAATAATGAAGACTTTTAATGTAATTTAAACATTGATAATGGTGGGTATAGTATTGCCCCGGTATTTAGCTCCATTGGCAACTTTTAAAAAAGTGATGTAATGGTTTCATTTTTAAATGCTAATATTTAAAATAGTAAGGAAATGACATTCTCTGCAACTATTTAAACTTACAATAAAAGGTTTTTTTATGTCTTCTTAAAACTGTGCAAGGGGATATATGGTTTTCAAACCACTTTGAGGGGGCATGCAAACCAAAAATGTTGGAGGCCACTGCTCACGGGGCTTGAGGAGGAGGGTGATCACACTGGTGTGAGGAGCTTCACAGAGACGGTGCTGGGAGCTGCACCTTGACAGAGAGAAAGGTGTCTGCCAGGCGGGGGAGGGCTCATGCCAGCTGCCAGCTGGAGGCTGACGTTTTTAGGGGCACAAGGCCAGCTCCTGGCATACTCACTAGTATGTCCATTACCATAGCGTTGAGCCTCATGCATGCGGCAACTGGAACCGCAGCCATTTTACAGACACAGGAGTGAGGGAAGCAGCTCAGTGATGGGTGAGCAGTTTAGCGTCAAGATGACCCAGCCATTTGTGAATCCCCAGCAGACGTGCTACGTACATTCTCTGCTTGCTCTTCCTGTTGGCCAAACTGTAGCACCTCTGTTCTTGTCCAGCCTTATGCAGAATTAGCTTGGCTTCAAATGCCACTCTCTTCCCTTGCTCCTACGTGCAGTCTTAGAGCCCCAAAGTGCCAGGAGGATGGGACAGCCTAGGTGTCCCCAGCCTTCCGGAAGTCAGGCTATCAGCATTTTCCATTCTTGTTGGTGAGTGGGAACAGCTCTTGGGTTGGAGGGTTTCCAACTAATTTGAAAAGAAACTCAGAGCCGAGTTCAGAAGTTTGTAGATGTCTTTGAAGGGAGCAAATTTGAGTTGCAGACCTCAAAATTGTGTTTGTCTTGCATGGGGAGCCACAAAGCCAGGTAGCGTGTTCTGAAGAGTTCTCACACTTCTTGAAAAGGCTATAATTCGAGCCTGTCTTAGAGCAGGAGGGTGGCTTTGGGGCAGGGTCCACCCAGAGAAGAACCGCAGCGGTCCCTCCCATCCTCACCCGCAGTGTGGATTCTGCTTTTATGCATATTTATTTTAAAGTGTGTATACAGATGTGTGGGGTTTTCTGGATGGGATCTGAGAGGAGGGGAGCAAATGTGGCTGTGCAGAATGTTTTGAGCTGCAGCCCTCGCGATTTGGAGGAAAAGAGTCTACTTTTTCCAGCTTGCCCGGATGGACCGTGTGTGGTTGTTGGCTCTGGCAGCAGCCGCTGGGCTCTGTAAACACTGCAGTGGTCCTCGCCCCCAGGACGTCCTGTTGACTGCCATGCCTTGCTGCCTAATCGGCTCTCGCGGAGAGTTCCACGCTGCTCCTTTCTGGTCTCTGCAGTTCTGGGGGAAGCCTCAGACTCGGTGACGGGGGTTCCAGTTGTTGGGTCTGTCCCTTAATGCCCATCTGTCCATTTCCTGGGGGAGCCATCCTAACTGCTACGAGGCAATTATCTTCTCTTCAGAAGGGAGCCCGTGACTGCGTCTGTGCTGAGTGTGTTCCGGGCTGGAAGGACAAGCTCAATTGGCTGCTCCAAGTTGGGTCTCAGAGAGGGTGTGGGAGCCCCCTCCCCCTCAGGGGAGCTCCCCCTCCCCACAATCACTCTCTCTGTTGCTTTCCAGGTTCCGCTTTTATTTCCCCCCTGGATGAGCGCATTTGCTTTCTGCTCTTCCCATTTCGAGCGCCCAGATGCGGCTGTGTGTCCCGGCGACACACGTGCATGCTGAGCTAAAGTCAGCATGGACAGATGCCAGGTGCCAGGCTCCATGATCAACAAATCACCCCCTCTCCACAGCCCCCTACAGCCCTTCTGAGACTCGGGTCTATAAATCGCGCCATGACAGGTTGCCTGGGAACTTCCTTTGCTGCTGGCAGTTCCACACCCATGCGTTTCCTTTTTCCTGTAAAAAAATCCATTCCCAGCTCCAACTCAAGACAGAAGGTCGGTTATATCGACACCTCCTGCACACAGACGCTGTATTTTCAGGAAAATATTGTCACCTTTGAAATCTGTCGCGTTGGGTTCCTTCCCCTCCCCAGCCCTTGCAGGAACAGCCAGCCTACAGGCTGGTCGCACAGCCACATGCCGTACCCCTGAGGATGTGCGCTTTGAGACATGAACCCAGCGGTGGTGAGGGCCCCCAAGAATTCTCCTGCCAGCCGGGGAAGGTGATCGAGAGATCCCTGGCATCAGGAGATTGAACCTTAAGACAGAGCTCATTGGCGCATGGCAGGATTTCTGCTTAGCTGAGGGGCTTGGGCAGGAGCCCCATCTTCTCTGCCTCTCTTTCCTCATTTCTGAAACAGGAGAGAAATAATTTCACAGGAGGAAATGAACACACAGGCACGTCGTAAGTTTCCAGTGTCAGGCTGTTTCGTGGAACGATGCTCTCTCTTTGTGACTGGACCAAGGGCTATTTTTCTGCCCTTCCACGATGTCAGGCCTTTGAATTAAGGCATCAGTCTCCAGAAGTCTTGGGTTAAATCAAATATATGAACTTAGGGAGGAGGTAGAGTGGACTTTTGTTGTTTTTGCTGCTCCCCATTCATGCTAATAGCACCCCATTTCCTTTCCAGGAAATTACCTCATTCTGTTCTGTGCATTCCAGGGAATTAGCTCACCCACACGGTAGACTGTCAATCAAGGTGCCCCGGTCTCCCCTGCCAAATGGTGGGCATGTTACCAAAGGGGCCCACTGGACTCTCCTTTCTGTGCATTGACTCTGGAGCAGCGTCACGAGTCAGGACACAAGTCGATACACACCTGACTGCTGCCAAGCCCACAGCTAAGGTTCTTGCTGCGATGACCCCCAGAGAGACCTTGGTTCTGTTCATTCTGGCCCCAGGGCAGTGGCGGCCCTAGAAAGACTCAAGTTAGTGTTTCCTAACAGCCTGGTGCTAAATGAGCAGAAAATCAAATTCTTCTTACCTACCTGAATGGGCGAACCAGGAGGTCAAACCACAGGGTGTCTAACATCATGCTGAGGATAAGAAGTTAATCCACAAATACTGGCGGAGAGAGAGAGGACAGGACTCAGAAGCACAGGGAGAACTCTTTCCAAGTAACAGGATACTGGATTCCAGGACGGCAAACGTGTACGTTTGACCCTTGAACAACGTGAGTGGGAACTCCACAGGTCTGCTTATGTGTGGATTTTCTTCTGCCTCTGCCGTCTGAGACCACAAGTCCCAACTCTCCTCCCCCTCCTCCCCCTCCTCAGCCTCCTCCTCCTCCTCAGCCTCCTCAGCCTCCTCAACGTGAAGGCGACCAGGATGAAGACCTCTATGATGATCCACTTCCACTTAATGAAGAATAAATATATTTTCTCTTCCTTGCGGTTTTCTTCATAACATTTAATTTTCTCTCGCTTAGTTTATTGTAAGAATACGGAATATAATACATATAACATACAAAATACGTGTTAATGACCTGTTTATGTTATAGGTAAGGCTTCAGTCAACAGTAGGCCATTAGCAGTTAAAAGTCAAAAGTTATACTTGGATTTTCTGCCGTGTGTGTGTGTGTGGGGGGGTCAGTACCTCTAACCCCCACATTGTTCAGAGGTCACCTGTATATGTGTCTGCATGTATGTTAAATAAGGAAGGACATGCGTGTCTTCTTTCTCCTCTCCCCCTCCTTCCTTGTCTTCTTTTTGTTTCTTTCTTTCAGTGGCCAAAGAAGATGGACCCTTCTCGATGGGAGCTGGTTTAATCTACACCTCTTACTTTATTTAACCAAGTTAAAGGTCTATCTTTATATCTGGGTGATCAGAGGTTCCGTGTCCAGAACTGAAGTCTGAAAACCAAATCTGTCCTTCTGAAGCAGCTTCTTTGCTGCTAACACTCGGTCAAATAGGTTTAGCAAAACAAGCGAAGAGGCAGAGCCATTGCTTTGCTTTCCTTCTTCCTCACCTGTAGCAGACAGGGTGGTTTTCTTGCCATCTTGGGCACAAGACTTCCTCTGTTCCACCTGGTCTTTGGAGAAACACATTTTCTGTGAAGACAACTTTTCACAGCCCAAGCTCACAGGCAGCTTTGAGGCGAGTTGTATTTGCCTCAGCAGAATCGCACGGGGCGTACTGTTTGTTTGTCAACGATGAAAGGGAACTGTGGTAACCATGTGAGTTATTCGATGGAGGGAGTCACACTCCAGATGGGTCCCCAAGACCTGGAAGCCTGGGTCACACAATCCCAGAGAGCAGGTGGACATCACCTGAGGACCTGGAAATCACAGTCACAGCTGACCTCTTTCCTATAGGGGTGGGATGGCAACAGCTTCCGCTTCCTGTAGCTCAGCCTAATGGCTACTGAAAGGTCTATAGATACAGTTTTACTAGTCTTTCCAATTTCTCTTTTGTATTAGTCATAGCAATTAACACTAGATGCTATAAAAAACATTCCGCAAGTCCAATGACTTAATACAAGTTCATTTCTCATTCATGCAAAGTCAGCTGAGCCTTGGGTGGCTCCCGTGGCATCTCTCCTCTACATGGTGACTCAGGGTTTGTCGTGTGGCTTTGCCATCTGAGCCAGATGCTTCCAGTCATGTGGACAGAAGAGAGACGCTAAACAGAGCACCAGATACTTAATCACTTCAACCCAAAGTGCTATTCCCTTTGCTGAAACCAGTCATATGGCCAACTTAGCTGCAAAGGAACCCGGGAAACATGAAAGAGCATGAGGATTCTGGTGAGCACAACATCCTCTGCAGTGCCTTGGGGTCCCAATTCTTTAATCAGTGTCCCTCTCTGCCTTGTGAAACTTCTCTTTTACAAAAAGTCTTTCAAGAAAGGTTTGAAACCTGCTCAACACCAAGATCAAAATGAAGAGTAAGTGAATGGCATGTACTCTTCCTCCGAAATATACTATTTTAGGAAGGCTAAACATCTTAATCTAAAAGGAGGAATCTCTTTTAGACACTTGCAGGCAGGATAAGCTTTTCCTGGGCAACATTGGAGTTTTGCTGATTTACAGGCAAAACTAGAGGTAAGGGTGGCCTTGCTGATGGCTCAGCACGCACACAGTCCCTGGGTCAACCCTTGCCTTGACAGCCATCGCTCGAGGAGTAACAAATGTGGAAGGAATTTTCACGGGCATTTTGGCTCAGGGCTAGTCCCATTTGCCTTTCAATTTTCTGGTCAGACTTATGCTTGGGGCTTTCTAACTCACAGACAATGTGGGTGACTTCCACTGGGTGGTTCTGTCATCTGGTGGGTGACCTGGAACTTCATTCTTTGTGCTCTAATTTAGAACAGAAACAAGTTAAAGAAAGAAGATGGAAAAAAAAAGTCTTCTTGATTCACAATTACAATGTGAATCAGTAATGAAGCTCTAAGTACAGTGTGTGGGAAAAAAGGCATTGCTCTCTGTCCATCCATCTCCTGGTTCCAATTTCCAAGACCCAAGAAAAGAGCTTGAGAGAATGAAGGAGGAAATAATAAAATTGTGGGGAACTTGGGAGAAATAATCACAGGGAGGTTGAACTCGGGAGGAAAACATCAGGCCAAGGTAGCACACTGAAGGCCTGTAGCCAGCTCCAGTGCCCATGTGTATTTTCATTGGCCTCTGGTTTGTTGGTCTGCACAGTATTTTGAAGAAAATATGAATTAGTAGCCAACATTTAAATACCTGGAGATTTCACATAAAAAGCCAGACTTCTGCCTTCTCTTGAAAAGTCAGAATTTGAAGCAATATTAAGCCCATATTCTAGCCAAACAATAATTCTGGCCATATGAATAATAATTCTAGCCAAACAACAAGTAGTTGTTGTTGCCCTTAGACAGGACAGTGGTTGTCCCCTTCCAGGTGACTATGGTCCCCTCTCCCTATTCCCCTCAACATTAAGCCTGAGGGTCATTCCTCCTTATCCGCACGTCCTAGTCCTACTGAGTCTCTCCTGTTCGCACTGGCTGCCTGAGTTCTGCAGGTATTCAAGTTAGCAAGCCCTGACCTAAGGGACTTCTGTGCTTTAAAAGTTTCTGGAAAGGATTTAAGATAATGAAGGGCTGGTGATGACAGATACTTGAATACAAAGGAAGAACAGGAGAATATACTCATGGAGTCTAATTGCTTCAGAAGATTTGTGCTTTTTGATAGTCATGTATCAGGACGATACAGTGGGACTCCTGTCTCCTCTGTGAGTAAAGCTCCAAAGGCCAAGGACGATACAGTAAGTGCCAGGTACCACCATATTCTAAGTGAGGGGTTGGACTACATTAGGACCAGACTTGTAGAGGCACACAGACAAGAGGAGGGGTGACGGATATGGCCAGTGTAGATTTCTTTTTCTTTTCTTTTCTTTTCTTTTCTTTTCTTTTCTTTTCTTTTCTTTTCTTTTCTTTTCTTTTCTTCTTTTCTTTTCTTTTCTTTCTTCTTTCTTTCTCTTTCTCTCTCTTTCTTTCTCTCCCTTTCTTTCTCTCCCTTTCTTTCTTTCTTTCTTTCTTTCTTTCTTTCTTTCTTTCTTTCTTTCTTTCTTTCTTTCTTTCTTTCCTTCCTTCCTTCCTTCCTTCCTTCCTTCCTTCCTTCCTTCCTTCCTTCCTTCCTTCTTTCTTTCTTTCTTTCTTTCTTTCTTTCTTTCTTTCCTTCCTTCCTTCCTTTCTTGTCTTGCTCTGTCACCCCAGCTAGAATATAGTGGTGTCATCACAGCTCACAGCAATCTCAAACTCTTGGGCTCAAATGATCCTACCTCAGCCTTCTGCGTACCTGGGACTACAGGTGCACACCACCACACTTGGCTAATCTTTAAATTTTTTGTAGAGATGGATTCTTGCTCTTACTTAGGCTGGTCTTGAACTCCTGGCCTCAAGCGATACTCCCACCTTGGCCTCCCAAAGAGCTGGGATTACAGGTGTGAGCCACCATGCCTGGCCTTAGATAGCTTATTTTATTTTATTTTATTTTATTTTATTTTATTTTATTTTATTTTATTTTTTGGACAGAGTCTCACTCTGTTGCCTGGGCTAGAGTGCCGTGGCCTCAGCCTAGCTCACAGCAACCTCAAACTCCTGGGTTCGAGCAATCCTTCTCCCTCAGCATCCCGAGTAGCTGGGAATACAGGCATGCGCCACCATTCCCGGCTAATTTTTTCTATATATTTTTAGTTGGCCAATTAATTTCTTTCTATTTTTAGTAGAGACCGGGTCTCACTCTTGCTCAGGCTGGTTTCCAACTCCTAACCTTGAGTGATCCACCAACCTCGGCCTCCCAGAGTGTTAGGATTACAGGCGTGAGCCACCAAGCTGGCCTTAGATAGCCTTTTTTTGAGGAGTTTCACTGAGAAAGGGAGTTAAGGGAATTGGAGCAGTAGCTGGAAAGGATGACATCAGAGTTTGTTGTTTTGGCTGAGAGCTATCTCACCATTTGTTCATTGATTGGACTGGTTCAATAGACAGAGGAGAGTGAAGGTGTCGGAAAGGAAAGGGGCTGTCAACTGAAGGTGTGAGGTCTTTGAGTAGCGAGAGGGAGTGGGCTTTGGCCTTAAGACAGAAGCAAAGACAATCCAGGCAGATCAAGAAAGAGGGCAGCGGATAGGAACGGATGCAGGGAGGGTAGGGCTTTGGGTGTTTACATGTGGAGTGTCCTCTGATAATCATAGCCCTAGCTGTCTTCTTTTCAATTATTGGTAATAAGCTTCCTGAAATTTGATTAAGTTTAATTTATTGGGTCTTATTTTCATGTAAGGTTGTGTAACTTGTTCGCTGCACAAGGGCACCTGGCCAAGGGGATGAGCTGGGACAAAAGTCTGGTCAGTGCTCTTTGCACACCAGCAGTGTGCCCTGACGTGGAGCTGAATGCCTTGGAGTAAGGGACACTCTTTTCTTTTCTTTTTTCTTTCTTTTTGAGACAGGGTCTTACTCTGTCACCCTGGCTAGAGTGCAGTGGCCTCAGCCTAGCTCACTGCAACCTCAAACTCCTGGGCTCAAGCGATCCTCCTACCTCAGCCTGAAGTAGCCGGACTAAAGGCACACGCCACCACACTCGGCTAATTTTTAACATTTTGTAGAGACGAGGTCTCACTCTTGCTCATGCTGGTCTTGAACTCCTGACCTCAAGTGATCCTCCTACCACAGCCTCCCAGAGTGCTAGGATTATGGGTGTGAGCCTGGCCCCCTCTTTTCTTTTTAGTATGCACGAAGTACCTTGCAAGACCTTACAAGACCTTCCTTGTCTTGTTCTCTAGCTTCATGTGAATTGATCCTGTTTCAGAAGTGGGAGTGTACAATAATTGAAGGAAGAGGCTGTCATATTGGTTATCACCGATGTGCCCAGACCAGTGTGTGGGCTGTGGAACGCTTCTATAATATTTAAATAGCTGCTCTGTAAAAAGAAATCTACTGGGGAAAAAAAAGGAGAGAGAACCTGCAGAGAGCAGAGTTGCTCAGCGTCACGAGCGGTGTTGAGAAGAGCAGCAGCTTACTTCAGTGAGGCACCGTGGGGCTGACAGGTGCCACTCACATTCGGAGGGAAGAGGTTCGGTCCACTGTGTTTGTTCTGCTGAGGGCTCTGCGTGGCAAACCCTCCTAGGGGGTCTGTTGTGCTGTCTCAGGGCAGTTGGGGCCGCAGGGAAAAGGTGCTCCACTGGCTGAGCTGCGTGCAGTTGCCAAGAGCGAGGTTTAGGCCCCGGAGCAATCTCACTCGGTGGAAGGAAGTGCCGGCCTGCCTGCAAGAAGACAGGGCCTGCAAGATTCCCTCTGTCGTTCTCACTCCCTGGAATATGCAAGAGTTCTTTCGTCACACTTTTTAGGCTTTAAACTCCTCCCAGATTTCCCTCGAAGCCATCCTAACCCTTTTAATTTTCAGTCTTTTCTTTAAGAAAGAGAAAAAGTGAAAAATGATAGATTGCCTATCATGTGGATCGAATGGTGGCGGCAACCTTGGGTACTGATGTGAGGCTGACTTGAGTTCCAAGTCTTAAGTTGTGTGGCCTTGGACAAGTACCTCAACCTCTCTGAGCTTCAGTTTCCTCATCAATAAAGTGGAGGTGATGCCAGAACTGTTGTAAGGACAAATGAAATACATATATGTAAAGTACTTACGGCTTGGCCCATGTAGCCAATGCTCAGAAAATGGTGGAGTTGTCATTGTCACCATCATTATCAGCATCATCTTGCCATATTGCCAATATCCTTGATGTACCACAAAAGTCCAACTGCAGTCTGACTGCAATTATCAAAGCTGGAGGGTTCTGGTTAGACTGACTGAGTTTGTCACATTGCCACACTCTCTCTACCTTGAACAGTTTCACCAGCACCCCCAGTGCCAGTTCTCTCATCGAATGGCTCACCTTTCACAAATAGAAGCCCTCCCTAGTGCACCAGCCATCCATGAGAAAGATGGACTTGGACACCTAGTGTCTAAGGCAGTCCTCAGTATGATGAGAGTCCGAGTGTGTTCTACGCCGAGTGCATCCTTGTGCATCTTTGCCTGCTGTGCACACTCAGAGCATTGTAGACACAAGAGGATTAAATAAGAGCCCAAGTTTGAAAGCCAGCGGTCCACCCTCCCTCCTGGGGGCAAGAGGGCAGTCGGACCCGCTAGACGTGGGCAGCTTTGTCTTGTTTCGAAGCTCTGTGGACAGCCTCACTCTGGTCATGTTTATAATTCCTCTCAGTCTCGTTTCGCCATGTAGAGTCGCGTTGGCCTCTGTGAGTGTCCCCAGGGAAGCAATGGCCAGACACTTGCCTTTAGGGAGAGCTGCATTCTCTCTGTAGGCCTTTGAGCTTCCCAGAGCATTTCTCTCGCCGCGGGACCCGCTCTGAAATGTTTGCTTCAAGAGGCCCATTCCCTCGCCTGCGGCAGTGGTGTGGCCTGAGCCACTGTCATCTGGTTTCCAGCAGCCGGAGCTGTGAGTGTTGTTTGCCTCCTGGCCAGCTCACACACAGACTGGCCGCCCCCCACATGTTCTTGGAGAACTGGCACTCAGACCTCTTTTCTTGACTCTCTGTGAACACGCACTTCAAATGTGTGGGCAGGGCTTGATCTTAATCAAATGTCTCATTAATATCTGCCCTTGGCCCAGCTCCAATTCCCGAGTGCTCTGTATGAGAGGCATTTGTGTAACACACACATACACTCACACATATGGCCATACCACCCACTGTCGTAACACAAAGGTCCCAAGCATATGACGAGCCTTTTTTTTCAGAAGAAATGGTTTAAATAAGTGGACAAAATAAATACTTCCTTTCCCAGAAGTGCGTGCTCAATGTCACTTAACAAGAAGAAAATGCGATAAAAAGTTCTGAGTGGAAAGTTAAGTCCAAGGAAAACCCCATTCCCAATGTGTCTTCTTTTTTAAACTTGTGCGTTGTAGATGCAATTGGACGAGTGTTTGCTTAGGAAGTGTGTGACTGTGTAGACCCAGGTTCCCATGTAATGTTCTTCTAGCACATTAAATAAGGTGGTGGTACCCCAAAGAGAGCTCATGGAGATGTGGTTTGAGATGAATGGAAGCTTCAGAGGCTGAAGCTTCATTTTCAACAGTGAGTTCTCAGGATTGCCTGCATCCAATCACCCCCCCATCACTGGGGGAGCCAGTCAAAATGCAGATTCCTGAGCGTCTCTCCAGACTCACAGCCCAGAAGGCATGGAACCTAGGAGTTTACCTTTTTACAGTTCTTCTCAGGGGATCTTAAAATACAGACGGATTTGAGAACCAAAGATTTTTAAGTAGAGGAGCACATCAGAATCACCCTCAATACTTTGTTCTACCTATTTTGATTCAATACATTTGGGAGTGAATACCAGACATCTGTGTTTGGAAAAAGTCCCACAGTGATTCCAATTAAGCAGCACTCACATGGGTCCCAGTAGTTCTCTAATTTTGTGGGTGTGCGTGGGAATAAACGGGGGTAGGGGTGACGGGGTGGAGTTCCAATTAAATGTGGGTTCCTGGGCCTTGCCTCCAAAGCTGCCCATCCAATTGGTCCAGGGTGGGGCCTGGGAATCTGTATTTAACAGGCCACTGAGCATGTTCTGGTGTGGCGGGTTCCTGAACACAAGGACCCAGCAAGGGCACTGATGGACTCACTGACCCGCCACAGGTCCCACTTTCCCCTTCCCACTGCACACTTCTGGCACAGTCAGCACTGGAGACGAGCTGTGCCTGTCATGAGTGAGAACATGCTCCGCAGAGGCTCTTGCAAGGGATTATTCTAAAGCCTTCCTCGCCCTTTCTTTTATTTGAGTTTCATTTCTCTTGGATGAAGATGACAGGTGCCAAAGAAATGTCTAGACCACAGATTTTGAGTCTGAACAAAAATGCCTTGGTGTCCAAGCAAGATTTTCTGCCATTTGAAGCCCAGAGGGTTTTGTTGTTGTTGGGCTAAAACACTGCCATAAAACAAGGTGTGGGGTGGGAATAGGGAGGCAACTTACCTGATGGGCTCGTTGTGGTCATTTAATATTTGCTAGGTAGGAGGAACAGAGACTGTCAGGAATGGGTAATGACCTCATCACCCTGTCCTCAGACACCTAAGCAAAATCTAATGGCTTCTTTTTTACAGCCGTTTTTATTTTTTAATGAGTATTAATTTTATTAAAGCAACATATGTACCTACTTTTGAAAGTCAAATAGTACAATAAGGGTTATAACAACAAAAAATCACTTCTGGAAAATTTTTCTCATGGTATTTCCTTGTGAATTTCCTATCAATGTCTTTTCTGTTCTTTTTTTCTTAAACTCCTTTGGGTGTCATATCTTCATATCTTCTCTTTTCTGTTGTTCATTCCTTTGTCTTTTCTTCTGTCTACAGGATGACTTTGTCTTTTTTATCCAACCTCTGTTAACATTTTTACTAAGCTATGACATTTTTAATTTTTAAAACATCTTGTTAGTTTTTAGGGTATCCTGGTATTGTTTTACGGATGCAATATTATCTATTCGTTCTTTGATGTTATTGATTTCTGAAGTTTTAATTTTGCCCTCTAAATTTCTTTTGTTTTTTCCAAGGTCCTGAAAAGCACCCCTAATCTCCTGAATTGGGTGCAAGAGAGAGAACAGGGCAATTGCTTGTGTTCTGATTTTTTGGGTGAGAGAAAGCTGGAGGTTTTACTGTTCAGAATACAGATTTTTAGTTAAAACTCCTGTTTTCAGTTCAGCTGGAACCCTGACCCTCTCTGTGCCTGGGTCTTTGTGCTCAGGGTCTCTTTGGTTCTGTTACACACGCCTTGTGCTGTCTGCTACCAATAGCCCCTCACCACGGATGGCCATTGGACACTTGAAATGTTACTGGTCAGAACTGAGATGTGATATAAGTGTAAAATACATATTAGATTTTGAGGATATTACCCCAAAGAGGTAAAATATCTTATTAATAATTTTAAAATATTGGTTATACACAGAAATAATGATGTATCAGACACATTAGGTTAAGTATATTAGTAAAATTCATTTTACCTTCCTTACTGTGGCTACTGGGAAATTTAAAATTACACTCATGGCTTGCATTATATTTCTGTTTGGTGGCTCTTCTGTGGCTGTGGGGATTCAGGGGCCTCACTGCTCACAGCCCCACATGTTATGGTAGCCTCTGCCTCTAGTTCTTGATCCTTTCTGGGGCTCAGCAGGACAAACCTCTTGCTTCTCCTTGCCATCCTCTATAAGCCTTGCCATCCTCTAAAGCCTATAGAGATAGGCTTTTGGTTTCAACTTCCGCCTCTCTGTTTGGGTTGGTTATTATCTCTCCATCTACTTTCCACCTTCATAAAGTTGATTGACTTCTCTCTTCTCCCATGCTGTTAGTTTTCATGGGTTTAATATTTTCCTTTGCCGTCATTTTAGTAGAGTTTGGAAAGGAATGGAGACGAATGAGTGTGATCAATCTGCCATTTGCAAGTTCTGATGGCCCTTTGAATCAATTTATTTATTTATTTATTTATTTATTTATTTATTTTTTGAGACAGAGTCTCGCTTTGTTATCCAGGCTAGAGTGAGTGCCGTGGCGTCAGCCTAGCTCACAGCAACCTCAAACTCCTGGGCTCAAGCAATCCTCCTGCCTCAGCCTCCCACGTAGCTGGGACTACAGGCATGTGCCACCATGCCCGGCTAATTTTTTATATATATATCAGTTGGCCAATTAATTTCTTTCTATTTATAGTAGAGACGGGGTCTCGCTCTTGCTCAGGCTGGTTTTGAACTCCTGACCTTGAGCAATCCGCCCGCCTCGGCCTCCTAAGAGCTAGGATTACAGGCGTGAGCCACAGCGCCCGGCCTGAATCAATTTAAATTGTTGGCGTTAACGCCGATGATAATTTCCCTTTTATACCTGAAGTTTCTGCATTAGTCAGCTTGTGCTGCTGTAACAAAACACCACAGACTGGGTGGCTTACACAGAACAGCAACTTATTTCTCACAGTTCTGGAGGCTGGAAAGTCCAAGATTAAGGTGCTGGCTGATTTGGTTCCAGGTGAGGGCTCTTTTCCTGGCTTGCAGGCAGCTGCCTTCTTGCTGTGTCCTCATACAGTGGAAAAGAACATGTAAGTTAAACTTCATCAAAATTTAGAAAAACATCTTCAAGAAAAATAAATAGGTAAGCCACACACTAGAAGAAAATATTCACAGCACATATTTCTGACAAAAGGACTTGTATCAATAATATGTAAAGAACTCCTGTAACTCAATAATAAAAAGACAAACAATTTTTTTTAAAACAATGGGCAAAAAGCAGAAAATTTAATAAAAGAACATATGCAAATGACCAACAGTCACATGAAAGTATGTTCAGCATCATCAGTCTCCAGGGAAATGAACAATAAAACCATAATAAGAAACTATTACACACCCACTCTAATGGCTGAAATAAAAAGGAACAACACCACCAACTACTAGAGAGACCCTTCATACTGTTGTTTGATTGGCTAATATCCCAATCTCATTCTAGAAAGACTTGATTCTGCTCAGTCAAAACCCAACAAATGTTTCATTATCTCAAAATGTTCTAACTTACGGGACAAGTTTAAGAATACAATTGAAATGAATATAAAATGATGTTTTTCAAGAAGAACGAAGACATTTTATCATATAATCAACTTGAGCAGCTTTTTTTTTAGGGAGATTTTCCTAGGTTTCCACCATACGCCACTTACCTAAGTCCTCAATATGAGCGTTCGAGAATGAGAAGGAGTCAGAAGTGTGACTTTCTAAGGGTTGTCATTTGAGGTTGTTGTTCTTGCTTAAAAGCAGGCTCATGGAATCAATGGATATGGTGGCTTCTCTTGGCCTCCATTTCTTGTCACGTAGGATGAGCTGACTCGAAGGATCCCTTCGAGGCAGTCTCAGGATATATGGAAGCAGCTGTTACTGGAGTGGGACCTGGTTCTTCTCTGGAGTCAAGGGAAGCTGGCACCATTCAGAAGACACCCAGACCATCTGGGGCCCAGTTGACAAAGTGCTTTATGATGGTAGATGGAGGCACATGTTGCAGAAGACTCAACGTGGTTTGGTGTCAGCACCCCTGAAGGGGGGTCTTGTTAGTTGACCTAAGAGATTCCATTCCAATGTGCTGAAGATGGATTTTTGGCTTGGCCTTTGCAGAGGCTAAGAAAGATTCATTGCAAATTTCTGTTTACTTGTCTGGCTTTCGTGGGACAGCCAGTGTTTTCCCTTGTTTTAGGTTATCTTTGGCTGGAGGGCAAGAAAAATAGTCAGTGATGTCTTGGAAGTTGAAGCCTACACTATACAGCTCTTTTAAAAAATATTTGGTTATCCAGCAAGATATTTCTTGTGTTTCTACATCTAAAATTTCTCTGTGGTTTGGCAGTACCGAAGCTTTTCATGGCTGCCAGTCATATCTTAATTGGATCACCTTGTGGAAACTTCAGAGAGGTTTTCCTAGAATTTATTTCCAATTTCTGATGCCGACCCAGCTTTTATTATCTAAGGTGAGACAGACACGACAATCTCCTCATTTCCTTTCCTTTTAAAGGGACTTGCTGCATTTTTCAAAATACCTCCCAGACAGTGCTCACTGGGAGGAAAGCTCTCCTTTCTTGGCAAGGAATGTTTTTATTAGCTCTGTTACCCCTCGAATGACAGCAACTTATTTGCAAATATTATTGAGGAAATAGGCAACAGAAAATTCAAAAAACTCCACTTTATACTCACCCCAAGCCCATTGTATTTTTTAAAAAATCATGCTTGTTTGAGTCTACCTTGTAGTATAGATTATAAACATGCTAGCCATTTTTTTTCTTACAAAATTATAAGCTCCTTGACAGCACAGAAAACATCTAATTCCTCTTTTACCCTTTTAGTGTCAGCCAGTGTCTAGAGGTGACAGGTACTTGGGACATAATTGTGGACTTAAAATGATTGAAATATATCTACAGGAAATACATGAATGGGTATTAAAATGTTTTCCAAAAATATTTAATGGCATGGGAAAATACAGTTTTAATTTAAAATACAAGGTACAAACTTTGCACATAATAGGATTCAACTTTTGTTATAAATGGGCACAGTTTTTTACAGATACGTGCACATAGAGAAATGGCTGCAGGGCTGAGTGGGGTGGCTTACATGCCTGTAATCCCAACCATTTGTGAAGCCAAGGCAGGAGGATCACTTGGGGCTAAGACTTGGAGATCAGCCCAGACAGCATAGCAAGACCCCATTTCTACAAAAAATGAAAAAAATTAAATTAGGTGGCCATGGTGGCATATGCCTATACTCTCAGCTATTTGGGAGGCTAAGGCAGAGGATCGCTTGAGTCCAGGAGTTTGAGGCTGCAGTGAGCTATGATTGTGCCACTGCACTCTAGCCTGAGTGACAAAGCAAGACACTGTTTAAAGAAAAAAAGAAAAGAAAAGGAAAGGAAAAAGACTAGAAGGAAATATAAAAAAATAGTATATAAGGCAATTTCAGGGTGGTGAGATTCAAAGGTAATTTTAATTTATGATTTCTGTCACATTCAAATTTTCTACAATAACTATGCATTAGGAAAACACTTTCAAATTTTGTTCAGTTATTTTTATTTAATAAAAAAATTTTCCTTGAATATTTTAAACCAAGACATTATTATATTTATAAGAAATGATAGCAATCATTTTCCTTCTGTCTGTGTGCCAGGCACTATGTAGGGTGCTTCATATTATTATGTCTTGTAATTGTTACTTAATGACTTTGCTTCGTGTGTCTTTTTCTCTCCATTTTACAGTTGAGAAAATTGAGCCCAGAGAGGCTAAGGGGCGGCTGTGCAGAAGAGGAGGAGGTCTGGATCTGGTCTGGTGGCTGCTAAGGTTCAGGCTGTACCCACTCACCCCTCTCGCTTCCGACTGTACTGTATAATGAACATGTATTATTGTTAGTCTGAAAGGACAATGAAAATATGAGAAAAAGTGAAATTAATTCATAGCTTAAAACAGAAAAAAAACTTTGTCTGCGAGGGGTCAGATTGCAAACAGTTTTGGTTTGCAGGTCATATGCTCTGTTGAAGTCACTCAACTCTGCTAATGTAGCACTAAAGCAGTCATAGATATTGCAAGGCTATGTTCTAATAAATCTTTATTTACAAAAACAAGCAATGGGCCAGATTTGGTCATGGGCCATAGTTTGCCAACCCTTGGGTATTAGTTTCCTGTCACCACGGTAATAAATTTCCAGACATTAGTGGCGTATAACAACACAGATTTATTCTGTCCTGGTCCAGGGGGACAGAAGTCTGAAATCACTATCACTGGGCTGGAATCAAGTTATCTGCAGGCTGTACTCCCTCTGGAAGCTCCAGGAGAGAATTCCATTCTTGTCTTTTCCAGGTTCTAAGGCTGAAGGCATCCCATGGACTGTGGCCACATCATTCCAGTCTCTGCTTCTATCATCACATTGCTTTGTTCTCTTGTGTAAGCAAACCTCCCTCCCCACCCTCCCACAAGGACACCTGCGACTGCATTTAGCGCCTACCTGGGTCATTGAGGATAGTCTCCACATCTAAAGGTCTTTGACTGAGTCACATTTGCAAGGGGCTTTTGCTGCATAAGTGACATTTACAGGTTCCGGGGATTCGGATGTGGATATCTTGGGGGGCCATTATTCATCCTGCCACACCGTGGCATATAGTAACAAAGGTAGGGAGCTGTTATAGAAAGAACATTGATTTAGGAGCAAACTCACCTGTGTTGGAGGCCCAGCTCCAACAGGAACTGTAGGCATGGTCTTGGAGGAGTCATTTGCCCTCTTTGGCTTTTTGTTTTTCTCATTTGTGATGTGAGGAAATTAGATTTTTTTTTTTTTTAGCTCTTGTCATGTATAAATTCTGTGATTTTTGATAAAGAATATTTTTTAACATTTGCACTAACATTTGCCATAATGACTTTTGTAGCTTAAATCCATTCTAAGCATCTTTGTGCTAAATTGTATCAGGGAAGATTCAATATTTATAAGCAAAATGCAGGAAGAGGTAAACTTTATTCCCAAGTCAGTATAAGCATAGAAAAATTGTAGGCCATCACTCACCTTAAGAATGAAACTTAAACATTTTTATGCCACTCTATATAGAAAAGCATTTGAGAAGTCCACAAAAGTGCTTTCACAACTTGAAGATAAAAAGTAATAAAGCCGGGATGATGAGAGAGGGAGGATTGAATTATTACATGGACTAGATCAAGAGATTACCCAGAAAGGCGCATTCCCAGGCCGCCTACAGTTCTTAATGGTGGGCTGTAAATCTGTCTGTGAGTTTCCTAGAGGCAAAAGCAAATAGAGATGATTATGTAAGAATGACATTGTTGATAGAATTAAAAAGAAATTTCTAGGAATTACTGCAGCATGAGTGATATTTCCCATGAGTCTCCCTAAAAAGGAGCCCAACTCAGGGATCTCCACATGTCTGTCCTGGGTTACATGGTATCCCCCGGCTGCAAAGGTGTCTGGGAAATTGAGTATTTTAGAATCGTGTGTGTGTGTGTGTGTGTGTGTGTGTGTGTGTGTGTGTAGGAGGCTTGACCGAGAGTTCCAGAAGCCGCACTGGGAATGGGAGATGAGACTGGACAAGTATAGGAGGCTGCTCCTATGGGGACAGCCCCATGGCAGAGTGTGTTATTCTCTAATGAAGACAATTGCACCATCATGGCCTATGACATCAAAGCTCTTTATTTTTATTCAGCCTCCCCAAATGCCTGTGAGATGGTTCATAAGAGGTCATCCCTTCCTACATAGCACAGCCACAACACTAATGCACAGGGCCTGCTCGAGTGTCAGGGATAGACTCTTGAGCCCTGTGATCCTGAAGGCCAGTCCCTTGAGCAGTGGCACCAGCTCACTGGGCTAACACCTTTCACCTAAGCACAAGGACGGGCGGGACAATGGAGAACAAAGTTCTGGGCTGCCCTGCGCCCTAGAGCACACCGCAGGAGGGGAAGGTTAGTCCAGCTCTGGGTGGTCCCTCCCGAACCACCTCTGCTGAGAGAGGACAGAGCAGAGGAAGGGCAGGAGCACCGAGCTGGGAGCGCTGGTGCCACCCGGGCAGGGGCTGTAGTGTCTGAGGAACAGGAGGAAGGTGCTCGTGAGGGAGGGGACGCAGGAGAAACGGGAAGGCCTGGAACAGCCACGGGGCAGCAGAGTGGAGGACAGCTGACCTGGCATGCTGAAGGATTGCAGGCAGAGTTCGGACAGTCCTGGGGTTTCCTGTGGTCCATTCTGCCCCGGGGCCCACCAAGCCCAGAGGGCCCAGGGAAGGGAAGTGGGGAGCTGGACTGTGTCAGGATGAGGAATCTACGGAAGTGAGAGCAGCAAAGAGACTCACAGGGGGCAAAAACACTCCCCCACTCCCTCCTCCTCCTCCAACCCACTGCCCTGCCTGCTGCAGGCTGCTAAGGGCAGCACTGCTGGGAGACGCTGCAGGAGGGAGCTGGGGGCTGGAGGGGCTCGTCACAGGGGGCTACTGCATAGTGACCTTCTCCGAGGGGAGACGCACCAGTGCTGGGCAGGGCTCCGGGAGCAGCCCAAGGTGGAGATTTAAGGAGGGAAGGAGGCAGGGACACAGCAGGTGGTCCCCCACACTGGATGTGGTGTCTTCAGGGAGAAGGTAGCAGGGCTCCAGGTAAGGCAAGGGAGTGGCGGGTGCTCAGGTGAGAGATGCGGAGGCTGTGGGGTTGGTTTGCACCGGGTGTGGAGGCTAAAGTGACTCCATCTTGGGTACTAATCTGCCATGTTCACTTCTGATTTACCCCAGTTCCCGGAATGCCTCTAAGATGCCCACTTTGTCTACTGTTCCTTGGGTAAGAGCATGCACTCACCCAATCCTGCCCTTAGGTCAAAACAACCTTGATGCTAATGCACAAATTACAGACTATGGTGTTCATAGAATGTTTGTCTTTTCCTGGAAGGTCGACTTTAATTGTCCTACACATTCCTTATGAAGCATATTTACCCTTTTCTTACATAGTATGTAAGTCCTGGGGCTGGCGGCTAGCAGGTGGAGGTCTACCCATCTTGCTGCTTCTGTCCGTAAGTTTCCCAGTAAATTGCCTCTTCCAAGAAACTGGATTTGTCTACCTCATTCTTTGGTTTTTCAGTTCTGTCTGCATTTAGGGTGTCACTTTGCATGCATGGCCCTTTCACAAAACAGTGGGTCTGGGGGCCAGTAGCCTGGGTAGAAGTTTGGGAAGGAGGGAAGCTATAGCAGTAGGGCCGGGGCAGGGGAGCACAGGGCTCTGGGCGTAGGATGAGCAGTGGCAGCGCACAGGTGCCCAGAGACAGAGGCCCTCACATCAGGGGGGATCGTGAATAAGCAGGCACCGGCTGGTGAGGGCGTGCTGGGTGTGTCTTGGTGACAGCTGGGCCCGTGGTCTCCTCTCTGTGCACCACCGAGGCCACTGCCCTGTTCACCAAGTGCTCCAGCCAGACACCTCTGCCACGCGGTGCATGCCTCACAGTGACTTTTTAAAAGTCTCCCAATGGAATGATCCCTCTTGAAAGGAATTTCAGGCGTTACTAAGGAAGAAGGGTGTTTGGGAGAATGGACCTGCTTCCTGAAATGGTATTAGATGCACAATGGGAGACTCTGGTTCTGACAGCCCTGTGCTCACAGCACGGGCTCCCGTCCCCCAGCTGGACCACCCTTCACGGGACAGCGGAGAAACTCCACTTCTCTGCACAGGACTCGCTGGCTTCACTGGCGCCCAACTCGTGCCCATGGTGGTGTCACATGGCCTCTGGTGACTGACCACACTTGTGTCATGGCTGCCTTGTCTGGAGACAGGGAGTATTACTGATGTTGCAGGTGGTCATGGAGCTCACCCACATTTGAGGAACATGAAAAGGAATTTTACTTTTGTCTCATTTACTTTTACTTTTGTCTAAATTCTCTAAATGGCATCTTGGTTTGGAACGCAGGCATTCTCCCCATGGTCATCCTCAGTAGCGCAGTTTTGGCTCACTCTCCTTGAACTTCTGAAATAAGGGGCTCTAAGGGCCCATTGATTAAGCAGCTGTCTGAAGATGAGCTTGGAACTTCATACATTCAGAACAAGTGATTGGCAGTGCCGCTCAGGGGGTCCTGGACAAAGACTAGCAGTGTAAGTTTCTGGGAGTGCCCTGAGGTACTTGCTGAAGGGGACCAGCTGCCCCTTCATTCAAGGGGCTCTGGGTCTGCAGACTGGCTCGATTCTTCTCGTTGGCTGAGGGGTCCTGGCTTTCTGTTTCTATGATTCAGGATAGATTTTTGTTCACTTGACCTAGAACTTTTCTGCTTATATAGATTGAGCATGAATTTGGTAGGCCTTCTATTTCACTTCTAGACTATTCTGATTGCTGCTTTGACTCTACTTCCGTCACAGTAACAATGCCTACCATGCCTTTGGCAGTCAAGTGACCCTGGGGTTCCAATTACTCCCATTGCCTTTAGGTTTCCCAGTTCAGAGACCGGAGTCCCCACGACAAAGTCTGGCCTACAGAGAACAGCGATCACAGAGCTCTTCACGGATACTGGGGCTTCCTCAAAAATATATTTCTCATAGTAATGGCAAAAGGTATGTCTTATGGACCCTCCAGCATCGGGTCTTAAATAACAAATCCACTCTAACATTCCTATTTCCCTAATCCTTTTAACCGCTTCCTCTATAATAAACCAAGGAAGGACTGGCATTTCTAATTTGCTCACTGTGGGCTACCTTTTGGTCTATGTTTTAGCCAATCAACCAACCAAGCTGTTAGAGCCCTTCTTAACTCTGAGCTGCAACATTAAGTGCAGAATCTCTGTTTAGCGAGCCCATGTCAATAAATCCTGCCTCGTCTACCTTTATTTCTCTCTCACGGTGATCTCACATCCTTAATATTCATTCCCACACATGTTCCCCAGATTTCTGACTGTATACATTTAAAACTGCAAGTAGCTCTTGTGGAATGTAGCACACCTTCTCATGGGACACATTTTGTCCCTCACCTTTAGGGGTGTATTGGACTTGGGTCTAATTACAGAGCCAGAAGCACACAGGGATGGTGGTGGTGGCTTCTGGGGAGAACTGGCATTGTCTTGCATGGCAGCTGCTTCAGGGGGGCTATTACAGTTTCTTTAGGTAGCACAGGGTTAGTCTCCTTAGATTGGGCTGGAGAGGCTGTACTGCCGGGGGTGGGGAGACCTCTTCCACTGGCAAAGAAGACTCATCAGAATTGAGGGCCTCAATGTCCCCAGCTTTGAAGATCAGAGTTTCCTGCACATCTTCATTACATCTTAAAAGATCACTTTCTTTCCCAGTCAATTGCCTCACTGTAGTAGTAGACATCCTGTGAACCTGGGAATTCAACTTGTGTTGTAGTTCAGCCAGTCACAGGAGGGGATCTTGCGTTTGACTTTCAGCAATCTCAGCCCTGCAGCTACAGTAGATAAGGGTCTCCTTCAGGTCATGCACAGAAGATTTCAGGTCATTTATGAGGCAATTGAGCTATGAACTCCAATCCCTGAGCTCATCCTTTTCTTTTGTCATTTTACCCAGCAATATTAGGAGCAACCAGCCAATCTCATTATATTCATTTGTTTTCCAAAAATGTTTGAGAATGTCATACACACAGTAGCCCAGCTCCTTTCTTCTTACAAGTGGTTGATTAGGAGCATCCAACGGAGATATTCTGCATATTTCTATTACCAGATCCCACCAAGGCTTTGAAGCTGAGGGAGTACCAAGATCTGTACCAAGTACCAAGATCTGTAGTCTGTAAGCTGGAGACCCAGGAGAGCCAATGGTGTATTTCCAGTCCAAGTCCAAAAGCCTGGGAAGCAGGAGAGCCAGTGATTTAATTTCCAGTTCGAGTCTGAGTCCAAATGCAGAAGAACTATGTCCCAGCTTGAAGACAGTCAGGCAGAGAGAGTGAATTCTTCCTAACTCAGCCTTCAACATCTTGGATGAGGCCTACTCACATTTGAGAAAGCAATCTGTATTACTCGGTCTGCCAATTCAAATGTTAATCTCATTCAGAAACACTCTCACAAACACACCCAGAATAATGTTTAACCAAACATCTGGGCACCCTATGGTCCAGACAAGTTGACACATAAAATTACTCATCATAATAGGTGTGCTCCCAAACGTTCTGTGGTCAGACAAATTTCAAGAACAGTGCATACTATAGGCCAGGGGTTGGCAAATGTTTTCGGTCAAGGGCCCCCCAAAAGTAAATATTTTAGGCTTTGAGGGCCATACAGTCTCTGTAGCAACTACTCAAGTCTTTCCTTAGAGCCAGAGTTAACATGTAAATGAATAGGTGTGGCTGTGTTCCAATAAAAGCAAGCATTGAGTCATACTTGGCCTGAGGATTGAGGGTTGTAGATTGGACCCCTGCTATAGTCCCTTTTCTGAGCTTCTCTTTTCACATTAGCATATTTAAACTTAATTGAAGACTTTGAGAAGCCCTGGGTAAATAAAGTCTGTCAGTCAAGTTTGACCCAGGGTTTCCCAATCTATTTAACTGTGGAACACTTCTTCATGTTGTCCTATTACTCTCTATGGAATAGCATTCTGTGAATTATCTGTTTTGGAAATGGTGGTTTAGCACAAAAGTTTTCTTTAAAGGATTTCTTCTGAGAAGATTATGAAAAAAGAAAATACAAGGTTCTTTTAGCTTTTATGAGTTACCAAAAATTAAAGTGCACTGAATTTGAAGAGATTTAGAAATTTGCCTTTTTAAAAGATTGTAATTTCCTTTTATGTACAGTTTTGCAGTGAGCAATGCATCCTTACCAATATAATTTGGAAATGATTTACTAAGTTTACAAAATAGTTTTAAATTTCCAACTTTGGCTCTGGATGTTATTACAAAAAAATTGGCGCTAAAATCAGTAATGAAAACATAACTGTTAACGGGAACGAATACTTTTTTTCATCTTCATGCTCCTTTGATTCAACTTGAGATAATTTTGGATTCTGATATTCTGCCCAGCTTTAGCAATTTGGGTAAATATGTAATTTATGTTTTCATTTACATCATTAAAAAACTGTTGAATGGGACAATGCCCAGGTCTAAGGACTTTGACACATCACTAGTGAACTGGATCAACTGGTATTTGATTTAGTCATTCATCAATCCACAGATTAATCTTTGTGCCCACATTTTATTGTGATTTTGCCAAATGGTTTTTCTGATATCAATATTTTCTACGTCAACCACATTTCCCTGAGCTAGTAGTCCAACAACTATTTCAAAAGAGGAAATGAAGTTAATCTGCAAGTTAATGGAGAGCAAGTTAATGGCTTGCTCTCAGTGAGCCTATCAAAGCTTATAGCAATCACCCTGGTCTTTAAATAATCTTTTTTTTTTTTTTTGGATACAGAGTGTCACTCTGTTGCCCTGACTAGAGTTCAGTGGTGTCATCGTAGCTCACAACAACCTCAAACTCCAGGCTGAAGTGATCCTCCTGCCTCATGAGTAGCTGTGACTACAGGCATGTGCCACCATGCCCGGCTAATTTTTCTATTTTAGTAGAGATGGGGTCTCACTCTTGCTCTGGCTGGTCTTGAACTCTTGAGCTCAAGCGATACCCCCGCCTTGGCCTCCCAGAGGGCTAGGATTACAGGCATGAGTCACTGCGCCTGGCCCAATAATCTATTCTTGTAACTTGCCCGAGATTGAAATCAGATGGTTTTGAGAATCTGCCTTTTCCCTCTTTCTGGAAATTGAAATAACATTTTTCCATCGCTTGTCTGTAGGCCCTTCCTCTGTTCTCCATTATCCTCCAAGGTGTTATGTGTCCAGATCAGAAGATTAGAATTCATTTGGAACACTCATTGCTTTCTCCTACGCTATTGGGGTCCAATTCCCTCCAATCAATATGTATTTATATTTTGCCTTTTTTGCCTAATATCATTACCTTTGAGAAAGAAGACGCAGGCTCCCTCCTCGCTCTTTGCCATCCATCAGTGTCACACCATCGGTTTGGACCATGGGTCTGTCCTTTCCTTGTGTGTTTTCCACATGAAGCTGGTGTAGATTTGCTGTACGGCTCAGAGGTGCAAAAATGGTCATGGCTATTTTCAAGAGTCAAATGAATAGTAAATTACCAGGGCATCCGGTTCCTCTGAAACACTTGCCCACACTCTTTTCCCGTATGTCAGTTTTTCAAGATTCTCAGATTCTTACACAGTTCAAGGGTGCTACTCTTGTGTGATGTAGACGCTGTCAGAGAGTCTGTTTTACCTACTGGTGCCACGTATTCGTGCACCAGTTCTTTGCCCTTGTGTGCTACCGTGACAGAGCTTTGGCTAGTCCCTTGCCTCCTTGAGGGAGGGTAACCCTAGCTCCTGAGGGATTGTGCTGCATTCTTGGCCTTCCAAGGTTAGAGCCCTCAAGTCCGCACTCCTCCGGCATGCACTGTCCTAAAATAATCTGTGAATACCGGGATGGGTCAGAAGGGCCATCTAGGCCCAGCTACTCTTTGTCCTGGAAAGAGTCCTCCCCTCCAGACCTTAGTGTGAGACCAAATTACCAGCTACACTTCCCTTTCCCTTGGAGTGAGTTTTCCTGTGAGGCTCTTAGTGCTTCTCCTGAGAGAGGACATCAGCCAGAACACACTGAATCCAGTCAGGGGTCCCTGCGATGTTGAAACTCTAAAGGGAAGAGTTGAGCCCTTTATCTTGTTCCCAACAAACAGCAGGTTCCTTGGTCTCCAATACGAGTTTGCTGACTTCCCCAACTCTGCAAACCGCAGGAGAGAAGAGCCCCAGCCAGGCAACTAATACCCTTCTCTCTCCCTCCCAGGGTGGAGGGAGCTTGAGCTTTTGGTATTTGTATGACCAAGTGTGACCTTGCCTGGCTCTTAGAAGTCTTATTGACCATCTCTACCTGAAAGACAACTCTTTGAATTGCAGCTTCTCTACCCAAAGTTCTGGCTTTGTGCTTAAGTATAACTAAAGACAGTCATTTAAATTGCCTTAAGTGTTTTATGCAAGTTTAGGTCATTTGAAGTTTATGCATGACTTGAAGGTCATGCAAGTTTAGGTCACAGTTTACCCTTCTCCCTTCTCTTCTTATAGGTCACTGACCGTTTATTGGGGTGGTTATTTAACTACTTGATGGAGCTCTCTCATGAACTAGTGGGAGAAGAAGGAGCTGGAACCTATTAATCTGGGTAGGTTGGCTGCGCTAACAAAGATGCCCAAACATGTGATGGCAACAAGGTGGAAGTTTATTTCTCACTCACATGATGGTAACGCGCCAGTCAACAGGTCAGAAAGGCAGCCGTTCTGGGCCCAGACTGATGGAGACTCAGTTATCTTCACCATGTGGCATGCCAAGAATGTATCTTACATCTTTTTCTTTTAACCACTTTGGCATGGTGCTCACCGGCCTCGAAACCTTGCCCACTGCCGGCACTCACAGTCCGCACGGTAGCTTGTGCTGTGCATTGACGTCGAGTCCGTTTTGCTCTTGTGTGACGAGGAAAGCTTTAACGCACTGAAAGCTTGTTTTACTTTACAGGCAGCCTTACTTGCAATGTAAATCAGAATAGGTAACATACACATATATGTTTTCATTATGTTATTTTTAAATGTTCACAGTTTTATTTTGATAAATGAAAAGTTAGAAAAGTCCTATCACGGCTGTTGGCTAAAGTCGACGTGTGCGTTCATCTGTGGCTGTCGACTACAGTCGATGCTCTTATCGAAGTGGTTAAAATTACTGTTATTGTAAATTTTTATTTTGAAATAGATTCACAAAAAGTTTTTAAAAACATAGTAGCAAGTTCCCATACTTCCCAAATGATAACATCTATTAATAACGTAACCATAGTACATAGTCAAAATCTGGAAATTGACATTATTACAATACTCATAACTCAGGTATGGACCTTATCTGGCTTTTGCCATATTGTACACACATTAAAAAATACGCTTTACTTTTAACTGAGTAGGAATTTCACTTTATATGTATGCGTGTGTGCCAGGCACCGTACTAGACCCCAGGAGTAGATTTTCAGGAGCTGTCTAGATTGCTCGATGGCCCCATCACTGGTAAGTTTTCTCTCCATCTGGCTGGAGGCTAATCATATGATCTCATTTGCATTCTTCCCTCTTTATTTCTTCATCCACATGCATCCTAGCAGTCTTCAATCCTTGACTCACACATATCCAGAGGGGGTCATCTTCTCAACTTCCAGTCACTGCCAGGATTAAAGATCACTGCACCTGGCGCAGAGTGCACACCTTTCCTCCCACCGAAAGTCTGACACCAAATAAATGGGAAATTAAGGAACCTGTGTTCTTCAAAATGTATGTTCAGTTTACTGTTCTCCTTCCTCTTATCCAATGGCCTAGTATCCTTAGAATGAGATTGGCTTCTGCCTGCACTTCTGGAGGATAATGGCAGCATTTTAACAGCTTTCAGTTTCCGTTTTCAGCACAATGCAACTGTCTGGAGACAATACTTCCATCTGTGTTTGCAGCTCTATAGCATCTCCTTGCCACTGAAAACACTTCTCTTAAAGCGCACAGGAGAGTTGAAACGATTGCGAAATTCCTAAAACTGCCCGCTTCGTTGCCAAGAGGTCTTCTTCTGGCTAGCCTCCAAAGCGGTGGCCACGGCTACCTTTCTGGAGCCTGGTTCCGACACGGCACCCTCTCGTTCTTCTTAATAAATGGCTTGAACGTCTAAAGGAGCCACAAGGATTCCTGGCATTTGTCAGAGGCGGAAATCCTCATGGCAGATTGAGAGAAGGAGTCATAAAATCTTTGTTTTAGTTTGGACTCATTTAAAAACTGGAATGAAATTAAATTTTTTTTTTTTCTTATGTGGTCACAGAGGTTTCCTCTTATGAGGTGGGAATTCTACCAGGATATGACGTATAGGGAAAATGACTATTGAAGGTTTGTTTCCGTGCTTTGTTTTGCTTATGCATGGAAGTGGGAATCTTCCAGCTTTCAGTGTTCCCAAGTCCCTTTATTACTGTCAAAGCCCCATATCTGATATGTATTTTTACTGGTAAGTTTTAAAGTTTTTGTTTTACACTGTGGTCTGCAAACGTGCTTTCAAAATGTGCCTTCCTTTGTGTGCATACATCCATACCCACATTCTCATGTTTGTGGATTCTCTGTCTTCCAGAAACACTAGTATCTGTCCAAATCTTTCAGACCAGAAGGGTGTAACTTTTGGTTTGTGGTCTCATCTGTCTGTGTCTCTCATTACAATAACACACAGAAGCTCAGAAAGCTTTTGCTGCAAAGGAAAGAAAGTTTCTCTTATCTGGGTCCTCCAAGTTGCTCTATTTAGACACATTTAAAGGCAAGAGAATGGCTGTGGTGCTCCCTAGTTGCTGGAGGATGCTAAATGATTGATTAAAAGAGTGGGCGCTGTTTGTAAAACCACAGTTGAAAATAGTAAACATTAGCAGACATAGCTTCAGGCATCGAATGAAATCTGACCCTGAAGGTTAAATGAGAGGTGATTCTTGTAATAAAATAAGTTTAGTTCTTCAAGCTTGAATACATCCAAAACTGGTTAAGAGTCAAAAATAATTAAAATTCTTACACTCACCGAACACTTCCTGGATGTCTCCACCTTGGGCCAGGCTCTGTGTTTGGTTCCAGGGGTGCAGTACTTGTAGCAGGTCCTCAAGGAGCTCCTTCCGGTCAGGGCTAGCATGCTGGGCCCCCATAGACAGTGCAAAGTGTGCTCAGAAACCGAGGACTGAGACAGCTAACTCCAGGTTTCAAGTGGAGGGGAGAGCCATTTGACGCTGTTGCCTCTGGTGGCCCCTGGTGTGTGCAAGCCGCCTGGGGCATGCCCTCTGCTGCAGCTGCAAGGGGCACAAAGCCACTGGGCTCCAGTCCCCATGGTCCATGGGCAGGTGGGAATTTGTTAGTTGTACGTGAAATACATGTGAGAAATAAAGCCTGTCCTGCTGATTCTGAATGCTGTTGCTATATTTATTGTTATTCATGGTGTAAATCTACAACTATTAAATGCTTACTTATTTTCTTGTTTGACAATACTTTTTTATTTTGTAATCAACCTTTTTCAGCAGTAAGTCTATAAAAGGAGCACCTTTACTGAAACATTAGAGACTGAATTGCCATTTCTCAAGAAAATTAATGATGAATATGTAACTTCGTAAAATGTTTGTCCACATTTACTTGCCATCACTGTGACCTCACAGGCCACATGGGAGCCAGAGTCAACATGTGCTGAAAAAACATGAGCACCTACTTCAAAAGTTGCCTGAAAAACACAGCGCCTAACAACAATTTAATTTGTGTCGCTACAAACTATGTGTTAAGATATTCTGTGAAGCATGACTTTTCATTTAGATCGAATGACTGTTCTAAATTACTTTAGCTCATTTTTTATATTAAGTTCACTTCTGCATCTGTGAAAAATGAAACAATGGCTGTTAATCAAAACTTTTGAAGTTCAATCTGTTAAAGATGAATCATTCAACATTAGTACAAATCTAATTGTAAATTCTGTCCAAAATGTCCACAAGGAAGATAAAAGTATTGATTTTGCAGTGATAATATGAATAAAAATTCTGGTGGAGTGCAGTTTTAAAGGATGGAACATAAGAAGGCTTAGCTATTACATGTATTGGAATTATAAATAGTATTGTAAATTACTGGTATTGAAAACAGTTTTCAAAACAAAGACTAGATAACTTCAACCTACATGAGCAAGGAACTGGATAAATTAGGTAGTGAGGGCTCAAATGAGGTGTAAAATTTAATTTTGGATTCTTTAGTTTCATTTAAAAAATCTTGACTTGTGGGAAGAATATTTTGAAGAAATTTCTATTTTTTTTTTTTTCTTTTCTTTTTTTTTTTTTTTTGAGACAGAGTCTCACTTTGTTGCCCAGGCTAGAGTGAGTGCCGTGGCATCAGCCTAGCTCACAGCAACCTCAAACTCCTGGGCTCGAGTGATCCTTCTGCCTCAGCCTCCCGGGTAGCTGGGACTACAGGCATGCGCCACCATGCCTGGCTAATTTTTTATATATATATTAGTTGGCCAATTAATTTCTTTCTATTCATAGTAGAGACGGGGTCTCGCTCTTGCTCAGGCTGGTTTTGAACTCCTGACCTTGAGCAATCCGCCCGCCTCGGCCTCCCAAGAGCTAGGATTACAGGCGTGAGCCACAGCGCCCGGCCTGAAATTTCTATTTTTAATCAGATAAATTTTCATTCTGAGCCCTAGGAAAAAATATTTTAAAATCTTATATTCTACTGAATCTACATTTGACCAGTTTGACAGGTTTGGCCTTGCAAACCGTGCTTTGAAGAGAGGTTAAAAAGACAAAAACTGGAAGTTTGGGTCCAAATATTTACACATTTCAATTAGAAAAATTAGAATTGAGAATATTTTCTAGGTAGCAGCATTTGTGTACTGTGCCTATAGAGAAAACTTTTTCTCAACTAAAACTATTGTGGTCTATTGAGGCAACTGGAAGGGGTCAATAATTCAAAATGCATTAACCATAAAAAGTGACTTTGGGTCAGGCACGGTGACCCACACCTGTAATCCCAGTGCTTTGGGAGGCTGAGGTAGGAGGACCACTTGAGGCTAAGGAGTTCGAGGTTACAGTAAGCTATGATCAGGCCACCACACTACAGCTTGGGGAACAGAGTGAGATACTATCTCGAAAAAAAAAAAAAAAAAAAAGGTGACTTGAAAGACGATTTCTGCCAATTCTACAAAAAATATAAAAGGATAATAATAAGACTAATTTGAAGAAAGTACATTTTTCAGAAAAAAATATCAGTGTCACACGTTGGAGATAGATATAGCTAAGAAACTGATCAAAGCATGGGCTGTACAAGAAATTCTGCTTATTTTATGTTTTAGCATTCAGATAATCAATATAAAGAAGTTTTCAATTTTTCTTTAAATATACTACAAAGGTTTATAATACTTAAATTTTTAGAAAATATATTTTAAAAACTAGTCTTCAAATTGAACTATTTTCTAGGTCCATCAATATGATAAAACTGATTATGCTAGTCAATACAACAATAGTTAAAAACTATATAATTTCAACTGTTTTGACACCTCATTTCTCTCCAGAAGTGTCCCAGGTAGGATGATAAATTGCTTTCAAAAATCTTTACCCTTGGTATTAGCTAGGTTTAGATTTACAAGTAACAGACCCCAGAGAGCAGTGGCTTAAGCAAGGTTAAGCCTGTTTCTCTTTTCTGCAGAAGTCTGGCGTCAGCTGTCCAGGGCCGGAATGCAAGTCCTTCCCCTTTTCTCTCATTCCTCCAGTGTGCGTAGTTTCCATGGCCATGTCTGGTCTTCGGTCCTCAGTCATCTCAGGAAAATTGCAGTCAATAGGAAGTAAGGCACAGGGGAAAAAAGAGAAGGTAAGGACATGTTTTAGGTTCACAGCAAAATTTAGTGGAAGGTAAAGCGAGGTCTCCTGTCCCCATTTACGCGCAGCTGCCCTCATTATCAGCACCCCCCACAGAGCCGTGCAGTGGTCACAACTGATGAACCTCCATTGACATGTCATTGTCATCCACAGTCCACAGTTTATATTAGGGTTCACTGTCGGTGCTGCACACAGTCTGTGGGTGTGGACAAATGTATGACGACATGTATCCACCATTATATGGACATGTGCTCCACATGCTCATCCATCTTTCCTCCTGAATCCCTGGCAACTCCTGATGTTTTCACTGTCTCCATAGTTTTGCCTTTCCCAGAATGTCATATGTAGTCTTTTCATATTGGTTTCTTTCACTTGGTAATTTACATTTAAGTTTCCTCCATGTTCTTTTTATGGTTTGATAGCTCATTTCTTTCTTTTTTTTTTTTTTTTTTTTTTTTTTAGCTCTGACTAATATTCCATTGTCTGGATGTATGGATGTACCAGAGTTTGTTCTTTTAAAGATTTTTTTTTTTATTTTTTAAATCCATTCCCCTACCAAATCCATTCCCCTACCAAATCCATTCCCCTGCAGCTTGGTTGCTTCCAACTTTTGGAAGTTATGAACAAAGCTGCTATAAACAGTCGTGTGCAGGTTTTTGCATGGACATAAGTTTTCAACTCCTTTGGGTAAATATAAAAGGGTGTGCTATCTGAATTATATGGTAAAAGTATGTTTAGTTTTATAAAAAACTGCCAAACTCTCCTCCAAAGTGGCTGCACCATTTTACATTCCCACCAGCAATGAATGAGAGTTCCTATTGCTCCACATTCTTGTCAGTCATTTGGTGTTATCAATGCTCTGGAATTTGGTCATTCTAATTAGGCATGCAGGGGTTTCTCATGGCTGTTTTAATTTGCATTTCCCTGATGACATATGATGTACAGTAGCTTTTCATATGCTTCTTTTCCATCTGCGTATATTCTTTGGTGGAGTAGCTGTTAAGGTTTTGGGCTCATTTTTAAACTGAGTTTTCCTTTTCTTATTGTTGAGTTTTAAGAGTTCTGTGTATATTTTGGATAACAGTCTTTTATCAGATAGGTCCTTTGCAAATATTTTCTCCCAGTCTGTAACTTATCTTTTCTTCTCTTGATAATTTTTTTTTCAGAGCAGGAAATTTTAACTTTAATGAAGTCCAGCTTATCAATTATTTCTTTGATAGATTATGCCTTTATTGTTGTAGCCGAAAAGTCATTGCCAAAACCAAGGTCATCTAGATTTTATCCTATGTTATCTTTTAAAAGTTTTATAGTTTTGTGTTTTACATTTAGGTTTGTGATCTATTCAGAGTTAAATTTTTTTTGTGGAGGGTATAATGTCTGTGTCTAGATTCTTTTTTTTTTTTTGGCATGTGGATATCCAGTTATTCCAGCACCATTTGTTGATTTCTTTTATCAGAGTTTTATACTTTTCCTCATACAGATTTTGTGCATATATGTTAGATTTATACTTAAATATTTCACTTTTTGGATACCAATGTAAATAGCATTGTTTTTAATTTCAAACTTTACTTGCTTATTGCTGGTATATAGGAAAATAATGACTTTTGTATATTAACCTTGTACCCTGCAAACTTGCTATAATGACTTAGTTCCAGGAGGGTATTTCGATCAATACATTCAGATTTTTTTTACAAAGATGATCATGTCATATGATCAAAACGAAGACAGTTTTATTTCTTCCTTCCCAATCTGTAAAGTCCAAGGTCTGTTGGATTTTATTTCCTTTTCTTATCTTATTGGATTAGCTAGGACTTCCAGTACAATGCTGAAAAGCCGTAGTGAGAAGTATTCTTGCCTTGTTTCTGATCTTAGTGGGAAAGCTTCAATTTCTCAGCATTAAGAATGATGCTCACTGTAGGCTTTTTGCAGATATTCTTTAACAAGTTGAGGAGGTTTCCCTCTATTCCGAGTTTACTGAGAGACGTTGATTTTTTAAAATCATGAGTGGGTGTTAGATTTTTGTCAAATGCTTTTTCTACATCTATTGATATGACTATGTGATTATCAGTTGTCTTTTAAGGACGTTTCCAGAAATGGCATCATCATATTTTAGCTTGCATAACCTTGGCCAAAATTTAGTCACAGGACTACACTTAGCTGCAAGGAAGGCTGGGAATTATAGACTTTGTCATGGCTAGTGATGGACCAAGATTTAGATGAAAAATTAATCTCACAGGCTGACTGCTTGATTAGAGAACACACTTTGACAATGTTTCTTAAATGTTCCAAAGAGGGATCCTTAAAACCATAGGACTGAATAACTAGGGAATGCCTTCCACAATTATTAACATTTACTTGGATCTCTCATTTGAAGATTCATGCACATTTTTCAGGAAGATTTTTCATTAAAGATTCATGCGAATTTTGAAACTATTCTATCTGGTTTAAAATATATTAAAGATATTTATTGTTAAAAATAAAAAAAAAACAGATGCCTCAGGAAAATGCCCCTATTTTCCCTGATTTGAAGACATCCAATCTTGGATGGCTCAGCTATCCCAATGGCTTTCGTATTTTAACAGAGCCCTACAGAAACACATTTCTTCTGGAAGAATTCAAGTGAGTAGGAAGGCATTGTGGAGGTGGGGCTCCTAGCCGTTCCTTCACACCTCCTATATAGACACTCCTTGGACATGAATTTTGTGTGTTCCTGGGACTGGTCCAGGTTTTGATAGACAAAAATTTACATTTTAAATTCACTGTTTTAAAAAAATGCAG
The DNA here is from genome assembly GCF_040939455.1 of Microcebus murinus. Lineage (NCBI taxonomy): Eukaryota > Metazoa > Chordata > Mammalia > Primates > Cheirogaleidae > Microcebus > Microcebus murinus. The sequence continues at coordinate 12,655,538 of NC_134115.1, forward strand.
AAGTAAATTAAAGTTCTGAGGGAAGAGGCCTGGAAGCCACGTGTTCTCTATGTGTTGTTCGTGTCAATATTTAGAATTCCAATGTCAATTACTTGGAACTTCAATATACAAGCCATACACCCCTTGCATCCATCCACTAATTATTATCACACTTAGCCACAGCATGCACAGCCTTCCTACCAAGGAAATTGTTGCAATAATTATAAGAAAACTTATGTGAGGCCAATATTAAATTTTGAAATAAGGCCTTAGTTTCCAGTAAAATTTATAGATACAATGTAGAGGACTTTATTAGGAATTCTAAATGTGGGTGGGAAAGCATTTATTCATTTACAAAATCTTGATTGTGTGCCCAAATGTGCTGGTCATGTACTGGACAGGGAGGGTACACTGGTGACCAAGAATTGATATGGATGTCAGCCCATGCATAAACTAGGCCCTTATGCAAAATTTAATTAATTAATCATAATCAATGCTGTGAAGGAAAAAAAAGCAGCCTGCGGAAAGACTGTGCAAGGAAGATACCTACCCCAGACTGAGGATAGGCAAGGCTTCTCTGAGGCAACCAAGAAAGGCTAGGGAACAGCATCTTAAGGCCAAGCAGATTGCCCATGCAAAGGCTTTTAAGGATGGAAAAAATCTTGTATTTTTTAAGAAATGGAAAGAACTGCATTGCAGGCTGCCTTGAAGAATTACCAAAGGGATTAAATAGATGAGGTGGATAGATTTGCCTCATCAAAAGGCCCTGGGTGTTGGTAACTGGTCTGGGAGAACAGCAAACGGGTCATAAGGGCCCCCCTGGAGTGGAGGCTAGAGTCGAGGTGAAGAGATAAGCAATGTGGGTGCAGCACTAAGGGTGCATGCGTGCAGATCAGATGTGGGGTGCTGCTGGGGGAGAGGCTGGGGAGGACAACCTGCATATTTTTACAGGAATACGGGGTGGGTGGTGGTGCCATAGACCGACACTGCAATGGGGAATGCCAGAGGAAGAAAGGCAGATAGATGCAGGGGAAGGATCATGAGATTATAGAATTTAAGAGATCAATGAATACAGCCCCTTCACTATACGGCCACAGACACTCCGGCCCAGAAATAAAAACTAACCCATCTAAGGCCTTGCTCCTCAAAGTATCAAAGCTTGTTAGGTGTAATCTCAAGTACTCATAGTCCTACTGAACCAGAATAGACATTTTAACAAGGTCCCCAAGTGATTGGTATAAATGAAGCTCGAGAAGCACTGTTATAAGGAACTTAGTTAATAAACTGCAGAGCTCAGCTAGTCCTAAGTTAATATGATTTGGGGTCAGTTTTCTTGCTTGTGTGAAATGTTTTCTCCACATATGCATTAGGAGTGATGCCCAGGTTTAAAAAGTAAGTTGAAGACTGTCAAAATTTAGGGACACTTTATTTAACAGACAAGGGGCTACTAATATTTCACCTATGATATTGAAGAAGGGAGGAAGGAAGCAGAAAAGGAAAGAAAGGAAAGAAAGAAATATCTTCAAAAGCTATGTATGTAATGGATCACTCACAATTTGTGAAAACAGATTGAGAAAGAACTGGCTAAGTTGTCATGGCATTACATATTGTGGACACATGCTGCAATATAGTCTCAAAAAAGAAATAAAAACTCCCAAATTCCTTTTTCTTACATGAGTTTCTTTTTAAGTAAGGGGATATTATAGATTTCTAAATGTTGCTCAACAAAACAGTGCTATAAAAGCTTCTCTGAAAGAATTTTTTTGTTTGTTTGTTTTTGTCATTTATTAAGATCCCCGGGGCAGGAATTCCAGCGAGTACTGTGTCGTATGCCATCCGTGTCTAGAATAATGTCAGTGCTCAAGGGTCACATCTCAGCATAGGCACAGAGTTGAGAAGCTGCCCATAAAGTGTCCATTTTCTAGTTTGGGGTAACAAACTATCCAGAACTTAATGGCCTAACACCACGCACATTTCTTGTGCCACAGTTTCTGTGGGTCAGAAACCTGGGTTCCACTTAGCTGGTTGCCTCTGGTTCGAAGTCCTCATGAGGCTGCTGCCAAGCTGTTGGCCGGGGCTGCGGTCTCACCCGAATGCTCAACCTGTGGGGGCTCCGTCTGTTTCTAAGCTTACTTGTGTGGCTGCCGGCAGGCCTGAGCCCCCTCCAGGTGGGCCTCTCCATGAGCTGCTGCCTCCTGACAGGGCAGCTGGCTTCCCCCAGGGCGAACAGTCCCAGACAAACAGAAAGAGGGTGCCTGGGGCAGAAGTCTCAGTCTTTCTGTGGCCTAATATATATTAGGCTTGTCACTTCAGGCTCATCCCCTCCGTCACAGCCTATTTTTTAGAAGCAGCATTCTATGTCCAGCCACGTTCGTTCGAGGGCGGAGCCCACGCAAGGGTGCGGCTCCTCAGAGGTGGGGACTGTGAAGTCCATTGCAGCGGCTGCCAACCATACAGCGTCCTTTCCTTCTTCGTTTCCTCTCCTGTCGGAGTGAGGCGATATTTAAAGGCTGCTTTCCTGTGAGTCTTGCTCACACCAGCCCAGGGCATTGGATTTCCCTCCAGTGTTTAGAAGAGAGACTTTGATGTCCTATTTTTGAGGAGGCCAATGGGGCAATACCAGAAAGCCTGCCGAAGGGATCTGCAAGAGCAGGAGTGGGTATGTGGCAAGGGAGGGGACGAGGCACTGTCCCGGGCTGGCAGGCCACCCCTCATGCTCCAGGACCTAGCGTGCAGAAGGGGAGCCTTCTCACGCTCATTTCTTCCCTCCTCTGCCTTCACACCTGGGTAAATTCTACACTTAGGCAGGGCCTCTTCTTTCTCCAGACCATTCCTCGCACTTCTGAACGGCTAGCTTCCCTGGCAGGACTGGCTCCTCTCTGCCTGTGCTCCTCAGCTCCCTTTCCTGACTGACAGCCTGCACGGGGCAGGACACCACTGTTGCCAAAAGAGACCCAGCCCTTGCCCTCAAGGACCTCACCATTCATTTATGGCGACAGACACTGATCAAATAAGCATTGCTTCAAAGAAATGGACCAATGACAGAGAAACCTAACCTAGGCTGAGCGCTTGGGCAAGGGCTCTGAGAAAGGGACATTTAGGCTGAGTCTTGAGAGGGCAGCAGAGTTGGCTGGGTGTGGCAGGGGGGAGAAGTCATGGGGCAGGAGCCAGCCAAAGATAAGTCGGAGAGTGGCCTGCCTGAAACAGGAAAGAGGGTTGCGAGCCTGGAATGGAGATCTGGGGTGGGCTGCACATGGAACGCAGACCCTGACCCAGAGAACACAGGCTACACCAACGGTCCCTGACTGACCTTTTTGGCACCAGGCACTGGTTTCATGGAAGACAATTTTTCCATGGACAGGGGTTGGGGTGGGGAGGCAGAGCTCAGGCAGTGATGCAAGGACTGGGCTTGGGGACTGCAGGGCTACACCATTTAGTGTGCCCTACAAGTGACAAATGTGAAGACCAGAGACACCCATAGCTCAAGGCAGGCTTGGGAGTAGAGTAAGAAATTCCCAGTCTCAGGAGCCGAACTAGAGGGTGGCAGATCTCCGCTGTATGGGCACTGGGGGCCTCCAGGGCTTTGAAGTGAGTCAAGTCTTAGCAACTGTGTGCCCCCTGCCCCCTCCCTTTTCCTCTTCCTTCTGGGGCCTGCGTCCCTGTTGTCCTCTTGGGCACCAACACCTAGACCACCATGTGCTTGTGGCTCACCCTGGGCTGCCCAGGGTTCCTTCCTGCTCAGCCCCTAGGGCCTGCCATCTCCTTTCTGCACCTTGTTCCAGGCTGGGCCCTGCTCATGGGGTTCCCACCACTCTCTTCTTTCTGTTCTGCAAACCCACCAAGCTTGTTCCAACTAGGGCCTTTGCACTTGCAGTTCTCTCTGCCTACAATGCTCTTGTTTCTACTCCAAATGCCACCCTCTCAGAGCAGGACCAGCTATATAATATGTGGGGCCCAGTGCAAAATGGAAACAGAAGTCTGCTGTTAAAAAGCAGGGAAGAAATTTGTTCATTTGTTCTGCAATCTCTCTTGTCTGTCATGGCATTTCAAATTTGCTATTTAATGTAGTGCTACCTTGGGCATGGGGTACTTCTGAGGTAAAAGTAGACCGTTACAGGCTCCTGGAGCATGCACTGTTGTCCCATCAAATGCCATTTACATATTACAAATTCAAACACAAAATTATTAAGAATTTCAATATGGCTACTGCAGAGCATTAATCTCCAAGTGCAGGGCCCCTTTTGAGGGCATGGCCTTGTGAAGCCAGCCCTGTCTAAGGGACCTGCTTTGAGCCCCTTATCCAAGTCAATCCAAGTCACACCCCATCACATCTCCCTGTTTTGTATCACTTAGAGCAATATTATGTTCTGAAATTATTTCTTTTCTGTTTTCGTTGTCTACCAGAAGAACTTAAACTTCATGAAAGCTTGTTCTAATTGTCTCCATGCCTAGCTCAGGAGCTGGTACATGTAGACCCTCAATAAATGTTTGTTGATTGAATAAATAAATGCAAAAGGGAATTTATTGTGCAAAGCTTTACGTAAACTTGCTGTCTCTCCTAGCTTATGCAAACTGGCAATGTGACAAAACCATCCAGCTGAGCACTTCTCAGTCCTGTACTTGAAGCTGCTGGCCGGGACCTGCATGTTCTTGCGCACACGAAGTCTATCTGAAGGCCAGCTCCAGGCTTATGTTGCCTTGAAACTCGGTCCTGAGCTCTGGGTGTTTCACTTCTCTGCTGCCTTCCTCTGTCCTGTATTGTATGCACCATGCCTTAGAACTGACAGGAAAGGTGCAAGGTAAGGCCCAGGCCTCTGGGAGACCTGTTCTCTCATTGTCCATCAACATCGTGGCTAACTTCCTGGAACTCTTGTCCTCCCCCTTTCTGTGTGTCTGCCCACAATCCAGGAGAATCTGCTTGCCTGGGGCACCCAGCCAGTTACTGTGACGACAATGACCTCCCATGGAGCTGAACGATTGCCACTAGGCTGCAATTAGCTGGATTTTTGGAAAGCCCCTGTGTGTACAAAGATCTCTGTAATGAATATGAGCAGTATCCCATCAGGCTAAAGTCCAGGGGCTTAAACATTCTCAATTTTAAAAATTATATATTGACTATGTTATTTATAACAAGCATGCCATTAACAGAGGTTAGGAAGCTTTTCTAGTTTTGCAGAGCTTTTGCACTAAAAAAAAAAAACGCGCGGTGTGAGGTCCAAATAGGAGGGAGAGGAAAATATCTGAGCTGTAGCTTCAAGGCGATTTCAAAGAGTTATGATGGAGAAACACAGAAATGCTGTAACGATCCCCTCTTTTTTAAAAGCAACTTTGGACCTTATTTTTTCTAACAAAAGTAGCAATATTTTCAGAAAATTCCCTTATGTCATGTGCTCCATTTCCTATGTGTGTGTGTTTCAATTTAAACTATAGTTTAGGGCTTCTCTTGTGACTAGACCTATGAAGCCAGACTGTCTATTGCGTGCAGAAATATGATCTTTTCCTACTCTTTAATGAAATAAATAGTAGTGGCTTCTAATCTTCCTGAAGCAATTTATTTATTTTCCTAACAAGGTATACAAGTGGGCTGTGCTATGTATGTATATACGCACTGATGCCTTTTTTTTTTTTAAGTAAGATCTTCAAAGAACCATCTGGCTTTGTTGATTTTCTATATTGTTTGTTTTCTATTTCTTTGATTTTTTTTTGTCTATACTTATATTATTTGTTTTCCTCTACCGTGGATTTAATTTGCTCTTCTTATTCTAGCTTCTTACATTAAAAATTTATATCACTGATTTTAAATCTTTTCTCTTTTTTAATACAGGCATTTAAAAGAATACATTTCTCTCTAAGGATTGTGTGGGCTGCATCCTACAGATTTTGACACACTTAGTTTTTATTATCATTCAGTTTGAATATTAAATATTTTCTAGTTCCCTAAAGATTTCATCTTATTTTTTAAAACCCTATGTGTTATCTACAAATGTGTGCTTAATTTCCAAATACTTGGGTATGATTTAAATATCTTTACTAAAGATATTTAGTAATCTTATTGTTATTGATTTACTATTCAATTCCATTGTGGTCAGATTTCAGCCTACTGTAGTTTATTGAAATTTGTTTTCTGACCTAGCATGAAATATACATTTTGAGTGAACTGCTTCATCACTTTCTATCCTTAAACCTCACTTCAAATTTTTCTTTCCTCTTTAAATTTAGCTTAAAAACTAGAATGAATCTGAATGCTCAGAGCAGGAACAAATGATGCCAGAAAGATCTGTTTACTTTGCAATTAACAAAGGTTGGCAGGCCTCTTCTAAAATGTTCCCTTAAGGGCACAGATTTCAAATATTCTCTCCTGAAGTCAGGTGGTGAACACAAGAAAAATGTGGTTACTTCTGCCTGTGTTTTTCAGTGAGTTACCTGTCCGAGGCAAGTGGCATTGGATGGGTCTCAGCGTAGTCTGAAGACTAGGGTCTGTCCTAGCCACTCAGTATTTAAGTTTCTGGTTTCCAGTTCTTTGCCATTCCTAGTGATCCATGGTCTGGGAACATGGCAAACACTTAGGAAATTCTATTTCATTGAATGATGAACAGATACTGAACATCCTCCTGTAGGGAAATCAGAAATGGTGGCATTGAGAAAGCAGATTTATATAAGTAGACATTACTCATTAGACACTGCAATGATATCTTCTATTAAATTGATATATTGTATGTTGCCAAGTCACTCAAATGGCTGATAATAAATACCAGAGCTTTTATGAGAATGTAACTTCCCCTTTAAAAAATTCAACCCTAAAATCTGACTCTAAAATCAAGTTCTAAAATTTTAACATAAACATAGTAGGAATTTTTATTTAAGAATTAGGAAGTAAAGTGTGGGACAGTAAAAAATATAACAAAAGGCCGATTTTGTGGGAGGTGGAAGGGAGTGGAGAGAGGGAGTTTTCTCTTTTATAGATGTTTGATATATTTACATGGGTTGGTGGATTAAAAGGAATACCTGGAAGACAGTTTTATCCTTGTGATTAAATTTAATCTTCTATGGAAAACTGTGTGCCAATTACATTGCTATGGCTTTGTTTACCAGATTCCAGAAGAGTATGTTAATTCAGTAAATTTAATTTTCAAATCAATCAACACCATGTAGCCAAAATAATTTGCTGAAGGTTTTCATTCTTCTGTTATTACCTGGTTATTTTGGTGTTGTGCTGTGCCTAGTATGTTCTCTTATACCTAGATAATACTCAATAGATGTCACTTAGGTTTAATGGATTTTTTTTGTACAGCTAGAATGAGAAACAAAGCAAAAAGTCTTGCTGTTATGAATGTTAATTTTTTTAATTGGATTGACTTAAATTTAGAATCAATACCTAGAGAACTAAAGAATAGCCTTTTTTCATGTGTACTAACCCTGTTAACTATTCCCCGCACACTTCACCAACCTTCCTTGTTCTGCTCCACCTTTCTCAAGACCTTGTAAACTGTCCCGTCAGTGAACTCTCTTGGGCAACCCAGGAGGATTAGGCAGAGGTGGGATTTGGCTAGGTGTATTAAGTGGGGTTCCCTGGAAGGAGACTCTGAGAAGGAGATTTGCAAGCAGGAAGTTTATCCCAGAAAGCTCTCGGGAAGAGCACTCATAAAGGAGCGAAGGCAGCGGGGCGGACGGGGAGAGGCTGAGCTGCCATGCAGTTGCAGCCAGGGCCTGGGCTGACCCGACCAGACTGTGGAGCTGGGAGGGCCGTTCAGAGTTGCCTAGGATCAAGCAAGGCGGCTAGGCTTTTGTACGCAGGCCATGGCATGCAGGCTGACCCTGGGGATAGGGTGTAACTTCGGAGGGGGCAATTCCCTTTTGCCAATTTCCAGAGAGCAAGTGAGCTGTGAGTCTTCTGCCGCCAAGGTCTTGGAAGCTAGTGGGAATGAGCGCCGCCATCTTGCAGGGCACGCACCACAGCGCCCCTACCGGGCAGTGGGGGAACGGCCAGGTGGGAGGGGGTGGTGACAAGGACACGTTCTAGGTGCACGTAGGTTCTAAGCTCTGAAGAGGAATGTGAGGAAGGGGCAGTGTGAAGGCGGACTGACGGGTCGTGGGTGGCAGTGGAGAACTAGGGGCATGAAGTCCTGCAGCTGCCTGTGATGTCTGGAAACAGGGCTGCAGATGGGGACTGGGAAGGTTTCGGGGTGGTCATGACGTGGCCGGACGAGTCTGGGGGGTCTGGGGCTAAGTTGGTAGGAGGACAGCAGCGTGAGAGGAGAGGTGAAGGAATGGGGAGCATTCTCAGAGTGACAGTAAAATTACCAAAACTTATGATCTTGAGATTATTAAAATTTATAAAAATTATTATAATACTTTAAAAATGGATTTGAATGCTTTTATTGTTCTTACGTGGTTTTTGAAAAAAGATCATAACTATAGAGAGGGAGACAATGAATATATATTTTGCTTAAAACAAGACCACCAGCGTAGTCAGGTTTTAGGTCTTTAAATGAGATTTGAATAGAGAAGCTTTTTTCCATTTGAAGGCCATGATCCTTTTCTTTTTGTGACCATGGTGTTGGTGTTGCCACTGCTGTTACCTGGGACCTCTCTCGGAGCCATAAACCAATCCGTCCAGATACTCATCTTTGCCCTGTTTGGGTGCCCTTCTCCTTGGGAGGTTCCTCCCTGACCATCTGCACATGGCTTTGCCTTCTCTGCAGCCTTGCTTGGGGCCAGCTGTGGCTGCCAGATGTCTGACCTCCTCTCCTGGAGAGAGCTGGGGAACACCTCTTCTGCTCGGAGGCTTTTAGCTTCTTGTGTCATTCTCCCAACCTGGCTTTGGCGTCCAGCTACCAGGGGAAAGCCAACTTTGGTCATCACGCTCGGCTTAGGGAATACCATTAAAAGTTGGCAAGTGCTGTAAAGTTCATTTTGGATAAAGCACTTTAAAAGCTAATGGATAAAGTCGAATACAAGAAATTCATTCTAATTTTTGTCAATTTCTGAAAAAAATGTCACCGCTGGTTCACATTTACATTTTGTGATCTAGATTCCCCTGGCCCTTGGCATCTTTCTCTCATTTTCATTTCTGGGTCTGACTTTTAAATTTTGTTCCTCCTTTATTGGTTTTTTTCACCATGGAATCTCCATTTTAGAAAAAATCTTTTTCTTTCTGTCCTCTTCCTTTTCTTCCTCCTTTCAATTTTATATCTCATTTTTCTAATTCCCTTTCCTATATAATTCCTACCTTAGGCTCTATATTCTAGGCTTCCTTGGTTAAACTAGTCTTGGAATGCCCTGTGGCCTTCCCAAAAGGCTACCGAGGCAGTTCTGCTGCGGCAGTTAGGGATCTATGGGTGTTCTAAGGCCACCTCTTCAGTTTTGCAAGACTATTTTTAGTCTAATCAATTGAAACATTGTAGAGTTTAAGTTCAGTTTGCACATGGAAGTCATGTTGCTTGGTCTGTTTGTAATGGTTCCCTCATAGTCCAGGGAAATTAGGTGGGCTGTCATCAACATCATCATTGTCAATCACCACAAATAGTATATACTGAGTTTCCTAACCACATGGGAAAAACAGGAGGATCTTCATCATCGTAATAGCTCATACCATGCCCGAATTAATGATATTGCCAAAACCTAGTGTGAAGACCACAAAATCACAGAAAATGAACTTTTGTCTCTAGAATTCCAGGACTTATTTTGCAAGTAGAGTTTTGAGCATATGTATTTTCCTAAGATTCGATTAAGTAAAAATTTAAAGCATTGTATCTGATTATAAAAGGAATAAAGGTTAATTGCAGAAAAATTAGAAAATGCAGAAAAGTACAGAGAAAATAAATAAAAACAAAATTCACCCATAATTGCATTGGTTAGAGAGAATCACTGTTAACTGCTGCGCTATTGATTTCTAGCCTTTTCCCCTTTGACATTATAAACTATTATTCTGTTCACATTATGGACAGTTTCTCATATCTTTTAAAGATGTCTTTAAGGTAAGACAATTTGAAAATGATAGCATACTGTTCCGTTAGATGGTTAGTCATAATTTATTTGAGCATTTCTCATTTGCCCTATATGTTTCAAATGTTTTATTATCATAAACACCATTGCCATCAACACTAAACATTCTTGTACAAGTGAAATTGCTGGCTCAAATTATGTTTTACAACTTGATGGAAGCTTGCGGGAAGATGAGGGCAAAACTCTCAAAACAAAATTTAAAAAGAAGTTACAACCTTTAAAGAGATTTTCATTATCTTTCTGGACATTGTGTGAAGGGGTCTCTTTCATTTCTTCTTTCTTTAATAGCTTAGACAATTGTTACTAAAATCTACATGTAGAATATTCATCTCAAACATTTTATTGATGCCAGGCACTGAAGACTGAGGAAGCTCCCTATGTTCTAACCAAGCTAAAATCACCGATGCAGTCAGTGTGTCTCAGTAGTCACGTACTTTACTGAAAGCAAAAGAAGACCGTCATCCTCAACTTTGCCTGGACTTGCATGGCCTGACCCCACAGTCCATAACCCTGTCATCCAAATCCCAAGCCATCATTCTGCTCTCATGTCCATAAATCTATTTGTCACCACCATTTCTCAGCACTGCATCTGCTCTTGACGGGAACATAAAGACAGAGTTCCTTATTTCCTGGGGCCATTAAGGTTCTTCTACTCTTCACTTAAGGGATGACCCCAGGGTGATAATTTTTACTTCCTTCTTTAATGCGTCCTCATTCTTGAACAACTCAGCTCACTTCTTCTATAATGTCATCTTTTCTCCCCAGAGTTAATGATTCTCTCTTTCATTCTATCATTTTTCATTGTATAGCACATTATCGTGTTGTGTGATGATTAGTAGTTTATCTGCCAGTCATCCTCATCAGTGACTCCCTATTTATCCGTGTATCCCTCTGTCTGCACAGAGCCTACCAGAGTGTGTGTAACACTAAGTGTTCAGATATTTGTTAAAGGTATGAATGAGTGCCAAGCTTTACTTTATGCCTGTTTTGTATATAACTCACAGAATGTTCGAAGAGGAAACAGACTACGTAAATAAAAGACTATGTATGTGATGGTGATGATAATCCTTTTTGGATGATTTGCAACTTCCCAATGTCCCAAGATCAAATTCAAAGCTTCTCACTAAGGTTTTCAAGCTTTTAATGCATAGCTCTGGTACTTTTGTTAAGATTTTTTTGTTCATGGAACTTTGAGGTACTTTTCATCCTGGATTCATCCAAGACTGGACCATTCTGCTCTCAAATTCATGGGAATTAATGGGAACACTTACTCAAAGTTGGATTCATTCCATTTGGTTATCTCCATGTTGCCATTCAACTCTTTCCCCGTGCTCCTATTGAATTTCACACTCTGTAAATGCACAGTCTTGTGTAAATGTGCATGTGTTGGAGTGAGTGGAGAGAGGAACTCTCATGGTTTGAAAAAGATGAACCAAAAACAGACTCAAATAATTAGCATTATTATTTTACCTTAGCTAGAATTTCAAATTCCACAAGCATAATGCTTTCTCTCTAGCATAGAAAATATTGGCCCCCTCAAAGGGCCTCTTCTACATGGAATTTTATTGAAACTTTGTGTCTTTGAGATAATTTTTTAGTAAACACAAGATTATATTTTAGATGTATTATATCTTCTAGGAAGCAAATTAGGGGAAACAAGGTAAATCAATTGGTAGAATTTACTAAGGAAGGTAGAATGTTGTCTAGTCTGCTTTGTGGTGTGTAACAGAGTATCTGAAACTGAGCAATTTATAAAGAACAGAAATTTATTTCTCACAGTTTTGGAGGCTGTGAAGTCCAAGATCAAGGTGCAGACAGGTTTGTTGTCTGGTGAGGGGCAGTCTCTACTTCGAAGATGTGCTTTGAATGCTGCATCCTTCTGAGGGGAAGAAAGCTGTTCTGCACATGGGAGATGGAATGAGAGTGAACCCACTCTTGCAAGCTCTTTTTATAGCAGCATTAATCCACTCATGAGGGCAGAGCTTTCCTAACGTAAATACCTCTCATTAGGAACTACCTCCCAACACTGTTGCATTGGGGATTAACTTTTCAACACATAAATTTTGTGTGTTTTGTGTATTCAATAATGAATTTAGCCCATAGCTAATATAATATCACTCCATCATAGACTAAAATTAATTGATAAAGTTGTTTTTGGAATATTTACTTTATAATATTCAATTATCAAAACTAAAAAAAGAATTTACTTCTGGGCACACTTTAAACATGTAATTTATTTTAATTAATTTTGGTAAATAAAAACACATAAAAGTTTAAGGAATCATTTTTATGCATCCATTTTAGTCTGATTGGCAGTATTGTCAGTTTAGATTTATAATATTGCTAAGCTAGAACACTTGGGTTATGCGGTGTAAAACAGCTTCTGCAGTTTTGGTCATGCTACCCAAGTATCTGAAGATACACAGAAGTTAGTGAAATAAAACACCTCAACTGGAACAGGCATGCTGCCATGTGGTTTAGGTGCACAATTCTACATAGTGCTCAACATACACTAAAGAAACCGTATTTTAATATGTTAAAAGGTTATAAACAAATAAAACAGAAGGCAATGTAAGTCTTGTATTTCTGTTTGACTCCAAAGAAATAATATTCTTCAACTATTAGACTAAAGCTGCTCTGTTGAGTTTTAATTTTTGAAAAGTCCATTATGTTTGAAAAATAAATAATTCAACTCTTTTGTTAAAGCTTCATCATTAGTATAAAAATTAGACAGCTATTAATCTTCTGAGGGTTTCCTTTCTGGGAGTCTCAGAGAAAAGGAAGAGTTTTCTTGTTCAGGATTTTGAAATAAAAACTGAGGGAGAGGTAGACCTTTCTGGGTGACTGTATTCCATCTGTGACTTAGAAAGAAGGAGGTTAGAAAATTCTCCTTATTTGTACTTATCACTTTTCCTGTTCCTTCAACACTCAGATAAGCTAAAAGGATTCCAAAAGGGAGCTTGGGCTTTGGCTCAAAACCTCTTAGGACTTACTGCCCAGTCCATTTCCTGCACCAAAGAAGGAAGGCACAATGATCTGTGTTATCTACAAATTTTAGTGCAAAACATCTGTGCATGAGACTGTGTCCCCTAACTCATGCAAACACAGCAGCCTACATGTAGAGGGGCTTGACTGTCCTCAAAACTGGCTCTGTTCCCTCACCCCTGGGGTCTGGCTGGTTGCTCTGTGGCAGAATTGCTACTGTGTAGATGAGGGGCTGCTTGCATTTGTCTTGTGGCTGGGCAAAGCTACCCTGGGCTTATAAAGGTGCACCATTTGGTAGGGGCTCTCACCATTTTCCACCAAGGAAAGAAGGTTGTCACCACCATTCTCTCTAACACCTACAACTTCAGACCTTGGGGACCAGTGACTATGGAGGCTGCTGGTGCACTCTCCAATAATAGATGCCTCCAAGTTCTCTCCCCATGGGCTGATTCAGGCTTCATCAACATGTGAAACAAGGAGGAGCTCCCACTAATACTGGCTATTAGGCTTTGGCCTGACCAAGCCGTAGTTCATCCTCACAGTTAATTAGTGATAGAGTTGGATGCTTCCCTGAAACCTCCTGTAGCAAGCTGGTTGTAATGGGAATGGCTGAGCAGGGTTGCAGCCTGTTATTTTTATGGCTTTATTTGAAGGCTTTCTATATAGATATTATGCATGCATGTCAGATAAAATATGGCATATTTGCCTCTCCATATTTGGTTGAAAGTGGGCCTAAACAGCTCATTTTCTTCTATCATTTTAGAGCAAGTGTACTTGTTTCAACAAATAATTGAGGACTTGCTATCCATTGTAAGACATGGTACTAGGCTTTGAGTAGCAGTTTCATGTTTTTTTTTCCCCCCTTAATTTATTAGAAATGGCTACTGAGTTTTGTTAAATGTGTGTTTAGGAAGCTGACATTGTAATGTCTTTTTTCTACTTTAATTTGATGGCATAATATATTATGTTATGAGAGTTCCTTAAGTTGAACCATCCTTGAATTCTTGGGATATACCCCAGGGATTTGTCTTAGTCTATTTTCTGTTGTTACAACTGAATACCACAGACTTTAATCTATAAAGAATAAAAGTTTATTTAGCTTTTAGTTCTGGAGGCTGGGAAGTCCAAGTTCAATGGGCTGGCATCTGGTGTGGGCCTTCGTGCTGTGTCATCCCCTTTTGGAAGGGCAGAAGGTCAAACGAACAGGTGTGTAAGAGAAAAAGCACGAGGGGCCATGATCATTTTCTAATAACCCGCTCTTTTGATAACTAAGCCACCTCCAGGATAATGACATTCATTCATTCATGGGGGCTCCACCCTCATGCCCCAATCACCTCTTCTTAGGCCCCACTTCCCAACATTGCCAAACTGGGTACCAAGATTCAATGTGAGTTTTTGAGGGGACAAACACCCAAACAATAGCAAAATGTAATTATTTCATATACTCCTAGATTCTATTTGAAAATATTTTTTCTAGAAATCTGCGTTTATATCAATTTAAAAATATTTTATTTAGAATTTATATTCATAAGTGAATTCAGGTATAGTATTCATTTGTCTATCCATATCTGGTTTTGGTATCATGGCTATCTTAGATTTGAAAATGAACTGAGAAGCTCTTCATCTTTTTCAGTGACCTAGAGTAATAGATAATGATCTGTTTTCATAAATCATTGACTGAGCCTTAGTCTTTGCCTTTGTAAAATGAGAATCACAGATTTTTTCTGCTTTCTATAATTTCTATGAAGATCAAACATATATGGAAATATTTTTGAAATTCTAACATGATATGCAAATATTATAAAAATAATAATCATTATTATTCTAAGTCCAAAGGTTGAATTTATCTACATGTTTATAGCTGTATTGCTTCCAAATACTCTATCTCTCCTTTATTGTCTCACTTTCTGTGTATTTTGCAGGTTTTAGAAATTGACTTGGAAATTTAGTATCATTGAGAACTCAGAATTCAGTCTTTGGTTCTGACATGTTCTAGTTCTGTGACTTTTGTTCTAATCACTGAATACGTTTAAGCCTCAGTTTCTTTGTCTATGAAACAGGGACAACAGAACCTACCTCATGGGGTTGTTGTGAGGGTGAAGATATTTTAAATATTTTTAAAAGAATACTTGTAAAAAACATAGCTGGATGTCTAGCACAGAAGAAGCCTGAAATAAATATTATTTATTACTACTATTATTAATAATAATACTTTTGTAGATTGCCTCTGAATTCTTTGGGAGAGCTGAAAATGAGTATATTAGATTGATTTACTAAGAAGCTTATTAATATCCTGTCTTTAGGAGGTGAAAAGGATTCCAACTCAAGTTTTTCCCCAAGATGGCATTCTGATGTACACTAAATATCATTTTTCTAGTGAAATTTGCAGTTTACCTATTATAAGTTGTGTGACCCCCTCAGAGGTTTGGGGAAGAATTTGATGATTTTCCCATATTTTGGGGTTCAGGAATTTGAAATGCAAAGGCACATACTCAAAACTGTGTCATTACATTTCGGTAACACCCCCAAACTAGCATCTTCACTGAAAGAAGGGGGAGAAGAAAACTTAAAAATTGGTGTGGTTTTTTTCCCCAATATGCATCCTTCCTACTAATCAGTCCTGACTGATTTGTATTTATGACCCAGATGTTCCCAAAGGAGGCTCCAACATGGCAGAAGAGGAAGCAAACCAAGGAAAGTTGCTTTTTTCTCCAGGTCAATCCTACCCCTGAGTCTAGGAGGCAAGATATGGACTCATATCCTGCCACAGCAAGTTGGTTTTTCAGAAAAATTTGAAAGGGGAATTTATTCTTATTCCAAAAATAAACCTGAGGACATGTCATATCATTTCTACTTGATGTGCCATTGGAGTAAGCTGACTGCAAAGGGCAAACCTAAACCTTTCAGATGTGTTTTCTTAGTGAGGGTTTTACCTTAGGCTTAGCCATTGTGGGTATTTCCTCATTTGTAACAAGTTACCAGTGTTCTGAGCTGCAGCGTCCACTGTGAGCCTTGTTTTTGTTCATTCACCAGAGTGGAAAATCATAGGGTCTGTGTAATTAGCCGTCTGGAAAAATATCAACAAACAGATGGGTCTTCTGTGGCCAAAAAGTTTTGAGCCTGGGAGACCCCCTGAGGAGTAAGGGGCATCTCGGGGGACGTGTGTGCAGAAATGTTTGACTCTGTAGCAGTTCATGGGGACAGAAGAAATGCGGCCACATAATTGCTGTTTTTCTCCAACATTTTATGTAGAATGAGGAAGGCTATTTTAGTGTGGCTATATGACCAACCAAATGATGGATTTATCTGCGTGGTTTGCATCAAAAGCATCTAAAATATGTGTATTTTAGACCTGGTGACAAAGTCGTCTCTTATAACTGCCCCTTCCTTCACCTCAGCCTTCACATCTGTCTGAATTTGGAAAGTTTTGAGGGATTTTGTGGAACACTTTGGTGGCATAAGTAAGATGTTGTGTGCAAAAACTCTTATGAACATGAGTAATTGCTAGTGGTGTGCTGGAGCTGGCTCATGAGGGCTGATGTCCATCTCCTCTCAAACCCACAGTCAGTGTTGCCATGTTGGTAGCTCGAAATCCACCATGCTGGGAATATTTACACCACACGAATCAGTAGATGCTACAAATCCTCCCCAGAGAGCCTGTCATCAAACACTTCCTGGCCCTCTCCCTCATATCACTATTCTTCAATACTTGAACAATTGAGGATGGGCTGCTGTTTTAAGACAGATACTTCTTGGACTCCATAGTCTATGAAGATGTCTTCTCACACATACCTTTCCTTGAAAAGGAAGTAAGTTTTATTTCTGAAGTGGATATTTGGCTTCTTGCCTCCATTTATCCTTCACTGGATAACTATACCCCAACTTCTATCTTCCGTTTGCACATGATTCACTCATTTATCATCAGCCCAGAGCTTTAGGCTGTGTCCACTCCTGGCTCAGAGATGAAGCACGTTACATAGGCCAAATCCGATCAGACCATTGTCTTCCTCTGGCTTGAGTAACAGGTTCAGGCATGGACATTGATACATTTGGCCCTGATGAAGCAAGTGGGACTTTTGCTGCAGCTTCTAGAAGAGAGACATTTACCAGAATTGAATTACAAAGATGTAATATCAGAGTTGCTTAACTGGTATGAAAACAGGCACATAGACCAGTGGAATAGAACATATATGGTCATATATTTTTCAATAAGGGCATCAAGAAGACACAATGGGGAAAGTATAATCTCTTCAATAAATGGTGCTGGGAAAACTGGATTTCCACATGCAAAAGAATGAAATTGGACCTTCATACAGAAAAATCAACTCAAAATGGATAAAAGACCTAAACATAAGACTTGAAACCATTAAACTCCTAGAAGAAAAACATAGGAAGTAAACCCCTTGACATTAGCCTTGGCAATAATTTCTTGAATATCACATCAAAATGTCAAGCTACACAAGAAAAAATGGACAGGACTCCATCAAAGCTTCTACACAGCAAAGGAAACAATCACCAAAATGAAAAGGCCCTACAGATTGGGAAAAAATATCTGTAGACTATATATCTGCTAAGGGGTTAATATCCAAGATTTTTAAAGACTTTATACAACTCAATAGCAAAAAACCATACAGTCCAATTAAAAAATGGGCAAAGGCTCAAAATAGGCATTTATCCAAAGACAACATAAAAATGGCCAACAGGTAATGAAAAGGTGCTCAACATCGCTAATCATTAGAGAACTGCAAATCAAACCACTATTACCTCTCATCTGTTAGGATGGCTATTATCAAAAAGACAAGTGATAACAAGCATTGGTAAGGGTATAGAGGAAAGAGAATTATTGAACACTGTTTTGGGACTGTAGATTGGTGCAGCCATTATGGAAAACAGTATGAATGTTCCTAAAGAAATTAAAAATAGAATTACCATATGACCCAGCAATCCCTCTTCTGGGTGTATACCCAAAGGATATAAAATTGCCATCTCATAAAGACATCTACACTCATGTGTTCATTGCAGCATTATTCAAAACAGCCAAGATATGGAAACAACCTAGGTGTCTATCAATGGACAAAAGGATAAACTCGTGTGTGTGTGTGTGTGTGTGTGTGTGTGTGTGTAATGGAATATTATTCAGTTTTAAAAAGGAGATCTTGCCATGTGCCACATTATGGATGGACCTAGAGGACTTCACACTAAGTGAAATAAGACACAGAAAGAAAAACATTGCATGATCCCACTTACATGTGAAATCTTTTTTTTAAAGGCCAGATATATAGAGATAGAAAATAAAACAGAAGTTACTAAGGTTGGAGGGGCAATAGGGAGACGTAGACCAAAGGATGCAAAGTAGGAAACATATAGGGTGAACAAAGTGAAAGCTCTAATGTACAACATGGGGACTACAGTTAATAATAGTGTATTGTATTCAGGACTTTTGCTAAATGAATAGATTATGGCTGCTTTTGCAGGTATGTGTGTGTGCGTGCGTGCGTGCGTGTGTGTGTGTGTTTGTGTATAATGGGTAACTGTGAAATGATAGATAAGTTAATTTGTTTTACTATAGTAACTATCTTACTCTGTCTATATATATCTTACAACATTATGCTATATACTTTAAATATACACAATAAAATTTATTTTAAGAAAAAGACTGCAGGTGCTGCTGCCAGCTGACTACCACAAGAGCACAAGCACTGACAAGCCCAGCAGCCCAGAGAAGTGATGTGGAGAGACAGAGGAGTGGACCCTGGAGGATCCTGGTGGTGTTGTCCCTCTTCTGATGTCCCGTCTGAAGCCCACTCTTTCCACTGACTTTTCAGTTATATGATCAATATACTTCCATTTTACTTAAGTTATTCAGGGTTGAGTTTTCTATCACTACAGTCCAAAGAACCTTCTCTGGTATACTGGGAGTTTGGCAAATAATTTCCTCCTGACATCATGAACAGTGTTATATTAACACTGCTACTAGTTTAAGGAAACCACATCTAGGTTTCCAAAACCTGGGATGACAGAGTCTACGTTATCCATTTTAAAAGGGCTAAAGGTTATTCTTAGGTAATATCATAAATATCTGTTACTTCTAATCTGAACACAAATGAAAAAGAGCCTGGAGAAACTTAAATGATGAGCCCTTCATTTAATTTGCTGCCTGAATCTTCAGAAACAGGATGTGCTTCCAAGAAAGAAAGAATACTTGGACAATCCTACAATTCATCAGTGGTGACCACTCACGACAAGCGCGCTTGTGATATTTGAACGGATCCTTCTAGGCCAAGGAGGAACATAGTCCTTGTGCCATAGCCCAGATCCATGTGTCATTGAGTCTCTGGGGAAAACGCCCTGCTTCGATCCACAGAGGACACTGTGTTAGTAACCACAGGGTAATTCCCTACATTCTCATGATCGGGCAAGGAAAATGAGGCTGATCCACTTGGATTTGCCAACCCCAGATTCGCCAGCCCCTGGTGTGGTCTTGTGCCATGCTTGGAACATGGCAGGTTCTCAGTGAATGTCAATAAATGTATTGAATGGACTGTTGAGAGAGATGACCCCAAGGAACAAGTAAATCTCCTGACACGGTGAGGCGCCCAGGGTGCAAAAGCAATGTGTTTGTAATAGCCAGTCCAAGCAGGTGCATTCTGAAATAGCATCATTATTAAAGGTTTGTTTTAGCTTTAAAAGAATTGAGGGCGTGTTAGAACACAGGCTCTTTCTTC
Organism: Microcebus murinus; assembly: GCF_040939455.1. Taxonomy (NCBI): domain Eukaryota; kingdom Metazoa; phylum Chordata; class Mammalia; order Primates; family Cheirogaleidae; genus Microcebus; species Microcebus murinus. The sequence goes on from NC_134115.1 coordinate 12,675,232, forward strand.
CACTGAAAATTTTATCTATCATTTAATAAAAGGTTTTCAAATGCACCAAGTACATTTATTTTTATAATAGACTATTTAGTTGAAATTGTAAAGTTGCTTATTTTCATTTTCACGGGAAGAAGGTAATGTTCTTAACCCACTATTGGTGAAAGAAATGCATTTAGCATCTCCCCTTCCTCTGCCTACCCCAGGCCGGGCTCTCTCCCGCGGCTGCCGATGCTTCCTTATGCTTATACAGCAGGGGAAGCTCTAGGGAAGCGCTGGCTGGTTTCTCTGGTCAAAACCGCAGCAATCGCAGTGCCAATGAAGTCAAGGTAGTAAGTTTAAACCTGAACCAGGCAAGTAGTTTCACAAAGAGAAAAATAGGAAAAAATTTCACTATACCATCATCAGTCACAAAAAGCTACCCCCAATTGGCTGCTCCCAACTGGCAAGTCTACTTGTGTTGTCACACGTAGACAGGGCAAGGTAGTCCAAACCCATTACTATGTCCTCCTGATGAAGCACCTGAGTCTGTAGAATGGGCACATTGCATGTTGCAAGAACCCACCAGTGAAGCCTAAACTAAAAAAACAGGTTCTTCACATTTTCTTTAATTATATTTGAGAAGTTTCTTGTATGAGGCTTTTATGTTCCTGTCTTTACACTTGATGACCTAGAAAACCCTTGGAATCCAAAAGTATTCCGTGACCTCCAGATGAAGCGGTTATAAAAAAAGAGGAACATCACTGTCAATCCAATAACAGTGTAGGTCAGAGGTTCTCAGACTGCCTCAGTTTGCAGCTCCCCTAACTTCTCAGTAATTTTTCTCATGGCACTCAAGGCCAAAAGAAATATCCAGCAGTTCCACTTATGAAGTAAGTCCAAATACTTTAATAATGTTTATGTTCTAATGACTTAGGAGGTATTTGAAAAACACACAAATTAAAAGAAAAAAAAATAACATTTTATTTCATTCGTTAATAACCACAATTACTAATGGGATGTGTGCACCTGTTGGCACTCAGTGGCTTCTCAAATCTCAGAATCAGATTGACCATCCATCCTTTCCTTTTCCACATTGAGTTTCATGCAGGATTGGCTTTTTAGCACAGAAACCACAGAAAACCTAGTTTTACAAAGATCTGATATCAGCAAAAGGAATGTGGCATAATTTGATGTTGAAACTGTGAACTCCCTTCAGCTATTAGTTCATTCAGTGTCTGACAGATGTTAAGTAGTTCTGCATTTAAAATATTCTTTCATGTCCTTGGATGTTCACTCTAGCACCCCTGGATGCCTTGACACACAGTTTGAGAAGTATGGGCGTAAATGATATTAATAAACACCTTTGATTCATCGTTACTAGTGACAATTTTATCATCTTTAAATTGTTATTAATATTTTGAAAACAGTGCTTCATTATGTTTTTATTTGAAGCCTAAATGTTTTGATTGGCTGTAACTCTTGCTTTGCAAAGAATCTCCAATGTATTTGTAACCAGGGTCAAGACAAGTAGTTGTCTGTCTCCTATAGCTTTGAGACAGACATATTTAAGCATGAATGGGTTAGCTTTTGTCATGAATGTTCATGCTTTTCATCAAAAACTGTGTGGGAAAGTTGTTGAACTAAATTGAATGGGTCATTGACCCAGATGGATCAGATAGAGTGTGAGCAGATGAGGAAAGACAGCAGGGAGAGGTGAGAAGAATTGATCTTTATGTGGAAAGAGGATTGGGAATCCTCCCATCCTCCAAGACCCAACTCAGGGAAAAGCCTTCCTGGTTAGGAGGTGCTCTGTGCTGCCCCTACATGCCTGGGTCACACTGCTACGCCAGCCTCAGCCACCTAACAGGAGCTCCTTGTAGGCAGAAGTTCTGTCCTTTGTCTTCATCATCCAAGAACCAAGCACAATTCTTGACCAAGAAAGAATAGATGAATCACAATAAGTTTTTTGTTTTAACAGCAGGGCACTAAAGGGGAAGTAAAGTTTAGGCTGGGTCTCTTAAGGAAGCATAGGAATTCACCAGAAAGCACAACTAGAGGGGAGTTGGAGGGAGGCATTCCAGGAAGTCAGAGCAGTAAGTGTGAATTCCAGGAGGGAGAGACAGAAATGGAATCTTTAAAAATGTGTGAGCAGTTCTGTGGGGTTGGGGAGGACAGTGAACGTCCAGAAAGGGCAGAGGTTGAGAATGGAGAGGTGGGTTGGGTCAGGCCACACGGGGCCATGCGGGCCATTATAAAGAGTGTGGGTTTGATCTACCAAGCAATGGGGAGCCCTTGCAGGGTTCTAGGTGGTGCAATAGGATAATCAGCCCTATACTGGGAATGGACTGTGGAGGCTGCGGGGCTGGGGAGAGGATGAAGGTGTGGAGGTGAGTTCCATGACCATTGGAATAGCCCAGTAAGGAGAGGAGAAGGATGTCCTTCACAGGGCCTGGGCCTGACTCCATGGCCTTCATCAGCCTTTCATGTAAAAAGTGTTGGTAAGACATGACAGGGACCTTTAAAAAGACTTTTCATTTTGAAATAATTTCAGACTTACAGAAAAGTTGCAAAAATAGCATGTTCCCATATATTATTAACTCAACTTTGCCCGAAGTAAACATCTTCCATATCTGTGGTAGGGTTACCAAAATCAGGAAATTCACATTGCTAAAATATGACTAACCAATCTACATACCTCATTAGGTTTTGGTTTTCCCATTAATATCTTTTTTGTGACTCAGGATTCAATCCAGGATCCCACGTTGCATGAAATTGTCATGGCCCCTAATATCCTCCAACCTGGGCCAGCCCCTCAGCCTTTCCTTCTCTTTCATGACCTTGATACTTTTGAAGAGTATTGGCCAGTTATTTGTAAAATGTCCCTCAATTTGGGTTTGTGTGATATTTTCTCATGATTAGATTGATGCCATGCTTTTTTGGCAAAAATATCAAGTGATTTCGCAGCTTTCTCAGCCCATCACATCAAGGGTGTATAATGTTGATATGTCTTATTGGTGAAGCTCACAAAGGGAAAATTTTAGGAAATTGTAATTTTGAGACTCTCTCCCATCTTCTGCACCAATTTAGGCTCTTTATTGTTTTTACTCTTCCTTCTTTCATGAAGAAGTTCCCTGATAAAAATAGTGTCTTTTCCTAGACTTCCTCCGGGAGCAATCATCAGCCATGGAGATAAGGGTGACTGAGCCCCATGACAAACATGGCAGACACATTCACAGACTGTTCTATGAGAGAGAAATACTGCCATTGTATTTGAGGTCTTTTTTTTTTTTTTTATAACAGATTAACCTATTTTCTATCCTATTTTCTAACCTATTTTCTATTTTCAGGTACTTAAAGTTAAGACAGCACAACCAAGAGTGATGTGTATTTTTCTTTTTCACGTGTGTTAGCTTTATTTACTAAACATTTTATAAACATGTTGCTACTGAGGGAGGGGGAGGAAGTTGCATGGTATATTTCTTGTTATTCTCCAATAACATATGCTATAGTTTATAGATATGAGTTTTTAAGGCTATTAATATTTCATTCTTTTGAAATTATGATAAGCTGTCAAGTAATTTCTCTGTTTCAGATAGGTATAGGTTGGCAAATAGTGACACAGGGGTTGCTATTTCCCTGATCTAAACACAAGACAGACATTGCTAATTGATCACTTCACTCTTCTCCCAAGCTTGGATGCAGCATCGTAATTTTTTCTCAAATAAAATGCCAGGCAGCCACTACTTATCTACTGGAGTTGATTCAAACTATGACTCTTTTTGCCATCTTGGAACTAGACTTTCCATGGAAATACTTAAATATATTAGGTAGAATAACGAGCTTTCCATTAGCATATGAACAATTCTATCACTTTGCTATAAACAGCACAGACTGTACATATAGGTCTCATTGTAACTGAATACATAAGAGAGATTTTTCTAGTCATTTCCTTCATGTTTTAAAGGAAAGTAACATATCTTGCCACTCTTTGTCATTTTTGAATTCCCCTGAGCTGGATTTACTCTTCAACTGTGGCCATGTGCTATCTCATAATTATTTTCCTGTGTCTCTTCCCACCCTGGGGTAGAAGTTTCCCCCTCTGGAGGATGAGGGTACAGTCTGACTCCTTTGTATCCTCCGAGCCTAGCACTGGGCTGGTTACATCGCAAACATCAGAACACCGTGGGAGTCAGCACAGGCCCACTCTGCTGGAATAACACATCTCGTGACCTAAGGCAATTGTACTTATTGCTGAGAGCCTCTCCTCACAGAATCACCTCACGGGCAGGGGCGCCATCTTGTCACAGGCTCCTGGACAGCCGGTGCAGGGAGGAGGGAATGGGGTGAGCTGCAGACCCCCTCTCAGAGCTTTTGCATTTCACTGGTCAAAGCGAGTCCCATGCTCACTCCTAATTTCACAGAAGGTGGGGAAGTTCAAACTTGCCCTGGGCTCAAAAGTGAGGGGAACAGGATATCTGTGAAGAACTCTAATGATTACCTCAGTGTCCCAGGAAAACATTTGTGAATGACTGCAATAATACCTGTCTCTCTTGCTTAAACACAGGAATGAGAACCTCAAAGACCACACTTCTCCCTTCCCTTTTGAAAAAAGCCAGAGCAGAGAGACAATCATACTAAACAGTATGTTTTCAGGTCAGCAACATGAATTTCCATCATTATCTTTGTGTCCTCAATCAGGAGGAAATAATTGTCCTTCTTCAAAAGCAGGATTCTATCCCTTGAGCATCAGAAGAACTTGAACCTTGCTCAAGGGCTTATATTTATTCAAAAAACACTTAAGCAATATGTCCCTGACAATTGTTTCAGATTAACTTATTTCCAATGGAGGCATGCCCATTTTCCTCTTGTAAAAACCTAAACAGACTGGAACTTTACTTTTCGGAACTTATTAAGTTGAGCATAATGTAGTTATATTTATTAAACTTTAAGCATTAAATAGTCACTAAAGAGACAACGTACTTTTCTCACATGCTGTAGCACCAAGCAGACTATACAGGTGCCTGCTAAATATTTGTTGTTGGACTGGTTTTCCAAGAATCAATCTTCCAGAGCAGCCTAAACTTGAAGACATTTGGTCAAATCTTTGGAATGAATTATAAACTCCCTCCTTTTTTCTTTCTCCATTGGCTAGGAAGACATTCTCTTTTGAGGCTTTACTTAATCCTATGGTACTTTCAAAAGATTTGCTCAAAGTTTCTCATTTTGCTTTTCATTGGTACATGTAATGATGGTTTGAATGCTTATTTTAATTTGGTTTTATTTTACTAGTGCGTTTACTCATTTTCATTATGGCTTGGCTTGGAGGAGATGTCAAAAAGACTTCCTGTACTTCTAGAACATGAAAGCCCAGAGTTTTCCTGGATGTCCTGTTTTCCATCACCATAAGCATGGCCACTTTGGCCCCGAGTGAGGATGTGGTATGTCCACACCATGAGCCAGTTCTACAGAATGATGTGGGCCATGACAGCCTGGGAACAGGTTTTGAGTAAACTTCACCCTCCACGGCATGACACATAAGACCTTCCAGGATCTGACCCCTGCCCACCTCTCCAGCTTGTCTCCTACTACTCCCTCTTCTGTATAGAATGGGATAATAAATTCCCCAAGGATAAAGATTGTTCCTATCTCATTCCACGTCAAATCCCTAAAACTCGATAAATATCCATTGAGTGCGGGAACCTGCGCACGTGAGTCTGGGCACATGACTTGCTCTCTCCTACCTCCATACCTTTCCATAGGCTGTTCCCCAGGCTTGGCAAGTTCCCACTGCTCTTGGCTCAGCCATCACCTCCGCTGTGCACCTGTCCGACCTCCCTGGCAGAGCTAATTGCTTCTTACCTCCGTGGTGCTGTGAACATGGCCCTAGTATAGCACTACTGTTGTTCTCTTGTCCTGTAAATGTCTGTCTGTCGTCTGGTTCATTCACGGAATAGACAGCTCCTTAATAACAGAACATCTGTCTTATTCATCTCCTTGTTCCAGAACCTGGTTAATTGCCCAGCATAGAGCCTTGGTATGGAGGATTTTGGGTTATGACAGCTTCCCTGTACCTTCATTAATACACATTCTTAGAGTTAGGATCACATGACCAAGAGTGATGTTTAGAGCAGACATGTCATAAATCTGGCTGCTGTGAAATGCAAAGTAAGGACAAGCTCTGGCGAACCTGTGTCTCAGGTCGCAAGGCCAGTGCGATGGCCTAAGCCCTGTGTTGCTGGGGGCGCAGGTGCATACCCGCCCGTCCTGCAAGGCGGCCGCAGCGCCGCCCTCAGGGAGGTGCTCCTGCCCCATTCGGACCGTTTTCTTTTGTGTGGAGAGAGCTCAGCTAGTGTAACACTCTCCCTCTGCCTCTTTATTTATATTAACAATACTCCAACCCAGGGCTGCCAAAAGACTTAGCTTTTTGGCATATTTGAGAAGAATACACTGGGCTTGCTCATTGTAACCCCTCTAATTTCTTTTAGGGGACAGATGCTCCTGGGAGCATGTGTTTTCTTGTGCTCCTCCATGTCCTAAGTCTTGCTCACACTGGGACTCCCGCTGCCACCAGTGCTGTCTGCTTTTAAATAATCCCTAATTTTGGCTTTCATCGCTATTTAAAAAAAAATTTATACCATGTTTATTGAAAACAATGTTTATTGTTTGGCTTTAACATCATAAGAGCAATGCATAATCTTCAAAGTGTTGTGTGGTGGAAAGAGCATGGGTTTTGGAGTTGAATGGCTGTTACTTTAGATCTTGATTCTCTCATTTACTACTCTGCCATCTTGGGCAAGTTGGTTAATCTCTCTGTACTTCAGTTTTCTTACCCACAAAGTAGGAATAAAACATATCTTGACCTCTGCCCTGGGGATGAGAGACAATATATACACAGGCTCTAACACTGTGCCTGGCACACACATACTCAACGAACAGGAGACGTTATTACATAAAATCTGGAAATAAGAAGAAGATAGAGGGGGTGGGGGCAAGGGTTATCTTAATCTTTTTGTTTGTACATAGTTGAGATCACCATGTGTGTGTGTGCGCGCATATATATATATATACACACACACACAAGTATATACATACATACTGTTTTTGTCATAGAGCAAATCATAGCATTTTCTTATATTCCTAGAAACACTTCACAAATGTCATTTTTAATTGTTGCGTAACAGGCACCCTGTGGCTATATAGACTTTACTTAACCAATCCCCTATTGTTGGCCCTTGGACTTGTTTCCAGTTTCTTTTCACAATTATAAATCCCATGCCTGCTTTTAACTGCTCACAGGTTGCCAACACCTTAGCATGCTGTTGTGTGGATAGAATGCAGGATAATTTACAATCCAAGCACCAGGCCAACATTCAGATTATGATTTTCCCAAGAAAGTCACGGAATGAATGGCTGAAAACAAAACAAAACAAAACAGAACAAAAAACCAATCATCCATATGGTGGTTGACCCTGAAGACAAAATCTTCTAGGTGCTAAAACAAGGAACCAAGTCAACGATGCCAAGAGAAATGAGAAACATCAACAGGACAATTGGTGTAAACTTTTAAATGCAATTAATGCTGAGCCAACAGAGCTGGGACTCGGAGCTGAACAGACATTTTAAAAATGTTTATTCGTTTTTATTTTTATATAGATAGGGCCTCACTCTGCTGCTGGTGAGATCATAACTCATTGCAGCCGGGAACTCCTGGGCTCAAGGAGTATCCTCTGCCTCAGCCTCCTGAGTAGCTGGGACTACAGGCGCACACCACTATGCCCAGCTAATTTTTTTTAAAAAATTTGTAGAGATAGAGTCTTGCTATGTTGCCCAGGCTGGTCTTGAACTCCTGGCCTCAAATGATCCTCCTGCCTTGGCCTCCCAAAGCCCTGGGATTACAGGTGTGAGCCACTGTTCCCAGCTGGACAGATTCTTAAAGCAAATCAAGTAATCACAGACCTATGGAACATCCCACAGGAAGTTTTGTACAATAAAGGCAGTTTTTAGATAAGACCGCATTGCAAGCAGCCTTCTTCTACACAAGCAGAGGTAGCTGAGACCAGTGGCTGGCAGCAGTTCCCTCTGACAGCACAGCTACCTGTGTGCAGTGTCTGGGAGCCAGGTGCTCTGCAGAGTGGATTACTTACTCCTCCCAGCAGCCTCAGGAGGTTTTATTATCTCCGTTTTAAAGATAAGAAAAAGGAGGCTTAAACTCACAAACCCAGAAGGTAACATGGGGTTAGAAGAAAACAGGGCTGGGCCTGTGTCCAATGTAAAGTGTGGGCTCTGGCCCTTCCCAAGTCCAGACCACCTTCATCACCATCATCATCATCACCATCATCATCACTACCACCCTCATCATCACTACTGTCACCACCACTACCACCACCACCACCAGAAAAATTCAGATAGTATAGAACATGTAAAAAATATTTTCTTCTAATTTTTCTTCAAAGATGACTCTATTTTTCTTATTAATTTAAGGATTAAAACCCAAGATGTCAAAGCATCACTTAGCTAAATTTACCACTCTTGAACCAGTTGACTTGGTACTCTAATTTTAAAAGCAATCATTAATAAGCACAAATAACTCTAGAATTGCTTTGGCATCTTGGCCAACAGATGGCTGAACTGAAGAGCCAAAGAGGGCTTGAAGGGACAGAACTTTTGGAATCTTCAGATATGCTAATATATGTCCCTGTTAATACTAAAGCAGTTGAATTTCAACCTATCAGTAGGCATCTATTGTATGTCCAAGAGAGTCCTAAGTTCTAAGGACCAAAAGCCAGCAAGTCATCCCTAAAGCTTTGGAGCTCAAGACTAAGTGGCCTAGGCGGTCATGTTAAAATATGAGTTCCATAGTTGCAACATGGATACGGATTTTCAGAATGAACAGAGGTGGACCTGACAAACTCAGTCTCTATGCAAGTGGTGTTGGGAGTGTGTGTTATTATTAAAATATCACAGGAAACTGCTCTGGTCTGCACCACCTTTACGCATTTCTCTACGGATGGCAAATGCCTGTCATCAACTACTAATAAGATTGATAGCCTGCACACCACTTAATTCCACTCTTGGAAACACTGAAACACACCCAGCCGCACCCCCATTAAAGCAGAGACTTCATACGTAAGAGAATGGAAGAGGAGCTGCAACCGCTGATGTTTTTCTTGGAAAGAGCCCTCATTTTTTTGGGGGGGGGGTGGAATTTCAGAAGATGCATTTTCCAATGCTAACGTGCACCTCAGGAAAGTGGAGACTGTGTTTTTGCTTTGTCTTCACGTTGTCACTTTGTGGTGGCAGACTCTTTTCCCATCAGCGAACATAAAGCACATGTTCTTCCCACACAGTGCATTTTGCTGCCTTGCTTTTCTCACTCAGCCAGAAAGGCCCCTGACAGAAGGCACAGAGCTGACGGCAGAATCTGGCGGTAGAAGTAATCAATCTAAGGAATACCAGAACAGTATTCCCATGGTTAGTCAAAGAATACACATCCATGTAGCACACATACAATTATGTCATTTAGGTCATCTGCGTTAGTGGCTCCATTTGAGAAAAAATGTAGGGGAAACAGCTCCTCTCGGGTTCCATTTGTGGAAAGAAAAATGTTTAGCTTCATCTACAGCAGAACACCCTATTCTTTCTTAAGTATGCACCTTGGAGGCCTCACATGTCATGACACAGTGCCAGCAGAGACCAGAAAAGTGATACAGCAAGAATGGAAATAGAGGCTCATTCTTAGTTTAGACAATTATTTATAAAGTAGTTTATAAAGATGGAGATTGCAGTTAAGGAATTCAGCAAAACTATAGAAATGTCGTATGCAAATTCTAGTAACTATATCAGGGTAGAGCAAAGAATAGGTGTCTGTTTGTCAAAAATGGTATGGATACAATTAGAAAAGTGTCTCTGCGCTCGGGCCATCAAACTGTCCCCTCAAAAGATCAACTCCCTGGGTGATTCTTCCGTCACAACACTTACTGAACACACACGCCAGGACTTTTCCTGCTACTGCAGTCACTTTCCAAAAACATCACAAGAATGGAATCACGAGAGAACATGCTCCACCACACGCTTACAGGCACCCACGCATGTGCCCACGCAGGCATGCAAGAGAAACCACACATGCACGACAGCTTGTCCTTTTCCAACAGTGGATTCCTGGTGATGAAATAAGCAGCAGAAAGAGTAGATGGCTTTTCATGAGCCACATGGAGCTTGCAACTTCTGAGTGTGAAAATTTGAACCAGAAATTACAGAGGAAAAAAAAAAAAAGGAAAGTCACACTATATTTTTTACAGAATTCCTTAATTTCCCACCTCCCACCTCCTAAAGCTGAGAATTACTCTTCCAAATCTAAGATTGACCCTCCATGAAGGTGAACACGTCCCAGTGGGCGGGCTCGGGGGAGGTGTTTGCACTCATCCACCCTTCCAAGCCACTCACAGACACGAGCCCCTAGAAGCATATTACGGGGGTACAAATGTTTAGGTTACATATAATGCCTTTGCCCCACCCAATTCAGAGCTTCAAGCGTGTCCATCCCCCAGACGGTGCGCACTGCACCCGTTAGGTGTGAATATACCCATCCCTCCTCTCCCCTCCCAACTGCCTGACCCCTGATGAACGTTACTACTATATGTGCACTTAAGTGTTGGTCCCTTGACCATTCTTGCTGAGGGAGCTTGGATTTGTCCAGAAGTCTGACTAATACCCACCCAACTTAATTTTTTTCACTAAATAATTGCAAGCTGTTTATGACAAATTCCTCTTGCTCAATCTTTGCATGAAACCATAAGAACAAACAATACAAAGGCTCTCATAGACATGTTTCACATTACCAAGTGATTTAGGCTCTACAAAAGATGCAAAATATGCAAAGCAGCCCCCTGTTCTTGGGGTGGAAAAAGTACTATTATTAGGTCTTCCATATTGTCACGAAGTATGGTAACTGTGCCAAAGGGAGCCATAGCACCAGAGAAGCCAATGGTCCCCAGGTGACATGTCTATGTCCCAAGTACAGAGAATGTGCTGCCACCACCAGTCACCACAGTGGCTTCCTTTGCCCCACCAATCTGGGAAACTAGACAACATTTCAACCCTCCGTCTGTACCAGTTCCTTACATGTTAGATCCCTATCAGGAGAATATGCCACTGAATCTGCTCCTGGAAGCAAGGGTGTGTGAGGCAGGAAATATCTACTTTTGATTGAATATCTTTTATGTGAGGCCACCGGGGTAGGTTCTTTATATCATTGATCTTGTTTAAATAGCCCAACAATTCTGTAAGTTGGATATGATCGTCCCATTTTACACAAGAGAAAAGTGGCTCGAATAGGCAAGATTTAGCTGCTAAATAGGAAAAGAAGGGGGAGGAGCCAGGATTCCAACCCAAAGCTGCCACCTAGAAGATTCACTCATCTTCATCACATTCTTTTCGATGTCTCTTGCTCCGGAACCAGCATATAGTAGACTTACTAGAACTGAGACAGTTCAAAATTGGGAATGAGTAAGAGATGTAAGTGGGACAGAACCATGAACCCAGATTTGACCTATAAATCATCTTCAACAACAACAAAAATACATGCCAGTGGATTTTCAGTGAATTTGTAAGTGCCATGAAGACTTCCAGATCAAACATTCTTAGTCTCCTGGTTGGGTTTAGATATTTTTAAATGCCATATAAAGGGCTTAGTTCTATAGTCTTCTGAGCACTAAGACTCAGCAGCTGAGATGGCTTCTTCCACAGTGGGTATGTACCTGCACCCAGGAGCTACCACCCCCATCAAATCACCTGCTGTCTTTGAAGAACTTGTCACTGTCTGAAATTATCTTATTTATTTGTTGAATTGCTTGTTTATTGTCTCACTCCCAAATATCACCTGCCTGTCCTCTACCCAGGCATAGCATAATTCTGGGCACATTCTCCTTCTACCATAAATACTGATTGAGGCTGAGCTGGGAGGCAGCTACACTTAGGCCAGGAGACCTAGATCTTTCCTCATTTCATGGGAATGTCATTGTTATTCAACATGATAAAGCCTGTATCAGTCTGGAAAGAATCTTAGCATCTTCCCTCTCTGTTTTGGCCATTTTCGTTGCCAATGCAGCTTATGAAATGCAGACTGAGCCTGTAAATCTCTCCCATCCTATCTTCTACTTTCCCCATCTTTACTTTCTTAACTGTTGTGAATAAATGAAAGAAAGAGACCCTGCTTGTAGAATGGAAAATGAAGCCTTCTTTACTATTACTTTCCACTCAACACATTTATTATGCATCCACTGTGTGCCAGGCCCCGTGCTCGGTGCTAAGAATACAGTGTTCAGTGACACCAGGCTTCTTGCCCTCAGGGTGCTTACTTCCTAGTGACCAGAGACAGTCAACACAACATCAAGGTAAAATGTGGCAGGAGGCAACGAGAAGAAGACAGAAGCACAGGGAGGGGCCGAGAGCATTGCTGAGAGTGGTGGGGACCCTGTTTTACCTTAAGGGTCAGGAAAACCTCCTGTGCAGCTGGTGTTCTGGGTGCCCCGTGCATGTGGTTCCAAGCCCAGGGCCCCACTGGGGATCTGAGCTAGGACCAGTTTTGGTGGCCGGGGGGACTTGAGGAAATTCTCGTGGCAGAAAGAGTGGAGGCTCAGGAACAATGGGTGAGTGGGAGGGAGGTGACTGAACAAGCATCACGGTGTGGATGGCGTGGGTCGTCCTCAGCCACAGCCCCATGGGCCATCGCTGAGTCCTGGGAGATGAGGTTGCAGCGATCAGTGACACCCCGAGCTGCAGGGTGCAGGGCCCAGGCGGCACTGCTCTGTGTGACCAGGTGACGCTGTGGAGCTGGGGGTGAGGACAGTCTTTTCCCCTGGGGTCCTTGTCAGAGGCCACACATGACCAGTGTGTCATGAACACGGCAGCCTCCCTGGTGCTTGGGCGGCTTCGGCTGCAGGTACCAGCAGGGAGAAATGGCACCAGAGGGGGAAGATGGCAAATGCCAGGCGGCACCTGAAAGGGCCACTTCCTGAGCATATGAGGTACCTCTCAGGGCATCCCTGCACTAACTGGGCTCTGGAGTTCTTCTGGTGGGGCAGAGCCAGAGCAATACATGGTGTGACTTCGACCCCAGGCTGGAGTGTCCTGAGGAAGCACCGGCTGCACTTGTTGGCCATGCAAACTCTGAACCAGACTGCTCGGAGGCCCCCCGGATTTTCTGGGACCTGATATGGTGTTAGATTGAGAGCAAGCTTTCTTCCTTGACTAAGGACTCCCCTCTAACGGGCAGCATTGCTGATGGAAACGGCCTTCGTGCCAGCAATACCATCACAGGCAAAGTATTAGGACCTGAGAGCTGGCATTTAATAGGAAATAAAATGATTACGAGGGATGCCATAAAAATTGCATAAATGTGTGGAGGGAGAAGCTAGCACCATATGACAAATGTGCCTCCTTCCCCCTTGCAGAATCCTCTGGCCCAGCGTCTGGATAACAATCTTCAAGCTGAACTGTGACCCACGTGGACCTACTTACCTGGGACATTCACCCCAGCTCATCTGCCAGCCTGCAGTTCATAAGGCCTCATTGGAAAGGGAGAGCTTGCACTTGAGCTTGCCCTGAGAGGGGAGCCTCTTTCTGATCCTCAGGCCAACTGAGAGGTCATCTTTTATGCACCAACCCTGTCTCACTTGTGTCAGCTCAAGTCCTTGAAATGAAGCTATTTAAAATTAATAGGGGGGAGGCGGGCATGGTGACTCACACCTGTAATCCTAGCACCCTGGGAGGCTGAGGCAGGAGGATAGCTTGAGTTCAAGACCAGCCTAAGCAAGACCCTGTCTCTACCAAAAATAGAAAAATTAGCCAGGTGTGGTGGTGCACACTAGTAGTCCCAGGTACTTGGGAGGCTGAGGCAGGAGGAAGGCTTGAGCCCAGGAGTTCAAGGCTGCAGTGAGTTATGATGCTGCTACTGTACTCTAGCCAGGGCAACAGAGCAGGACTCTCTCTCTCTCTCTCTCTCTCTCTCTCTTTCTCACACACACACACACACACACACACACACACACACAAAACAATTAGCAGGGAGTTGGAAAGGCGTTTTGTGAAATGCAAAACTAAAATGTCACTGCACACACTCTCTCCAGCCAATGACCATTGCCACTTGTATCTCCTTTCAAAGCCACAGGGACCTCAAACTCAGGAGCCTGAAGGAGCCAGGTGCAAGGTCAGGTAGAGGCCAGGCCACGTGGGGACTTCGGGGCGCTCAGGTCCGCCAGACACACGCTGTGTGAGAAAGCGGCCTGGTGTTTCCACAGCTTTTGGTCTTTTCAAGAGAAGTCAGAAAGGCATTTATTATTATTATTTTTTTTTGAGACAGAGTCTCGCTTTGTTGCCCAGGCTAGAGTGAGTGCCATGGCATCAGCCTAGCTCATAGCAACCTCAAAGTCCTGGGCTCAAGCAATCTGCTACCTCAGCCTCCCAAGTAGCTGGGACTACAGGCATGCGCCACCATGCCCAGCTAATTTTTTCTGTATATATTAGTTGGCCAATTAATTTCTTTCTATTTATAGTAGAGACCGGGGTCTTGCTCTTGCTCAGGCTGGTTTCGAACTCCTGACCTCGAGCAATCCGCCCGCCTCGGCCTCCCAGAGTGCTAGGATTACAGGCGTGAGCCACTGCGCCCGGCCCAGAAAGGCATTTTTTAAAATGAAAATTCTCCCAAGTTTTAAAAGCTGGCAATTGAAAAAAAAAAAAAAAAAAGCTCAGTATGAACTAAACAAGAGAAATATACGTATGGGCTAGATTGTTTTTCATAGGCCAGCAGTTTTAGGCTCTTAGATGAAAAGATAATTGGGACATCTTTATATGATAGAACATTGTGTATTCTGCAGAACTTTCTGCATTCCTTCATTGGTGCTCCCAGCATTTCCATTAATAATTCTTGCAAGCTGAGGTAGTAGCTCATTTGATGAGGTTTTGCCTGGGGCCACCCACGGGGCACGATCTCCCTCTGCCCCCTGACTCAGCAGCATGCAGGTCAAATCGCAGATGACCAGACGTTAATGGCAGGGGCTGTTCTACATCCTTAAGACCTTGAACAGTTCTATGCTGGCCATGGAGGGGAAGCTGGTGGTAGAAGTGGTTCCAGGAAGAGCAAAGAAGGGGCAACAGGATTCCAGCAACTTGCAGGAACTGGTGGTGACCACTCTGCACCCAACGAGAACCCTGGTGGTGGGAGGAGCTCCTTCTCATTGGAGGAGTCGAGGGACCTGGTATTGGGCCACCAGCTCTGCGATCTGGGCCCCCAGTCATCCCAGTTAATGTGCATGGTGGGGCAGAGGGATGAGTAGTCCCCACCAAGCCCTGCCCAAACCGCAGATCCATGCACAAAAGAAATGATTCTTGTTGCTTTACGTTTCAGCAATAGATAGCCAGCCTACCGCACGGTAACTGCGGACAGTCGAGAACAAGGAGCTAGTGGGAACCCAGGGAATCACGGTTTCCCTGAGCTCCTAAGAGCTGGGACACCAAGCTCCTCTCTCCCTGTCCCCTCCTCCCTCACAGGTTATCCCCAATCCCACCGGACTCTGACTTGCTGTCACCCCGTGTGGCTGTGACTCTGGTCTTTGGCCCCTCTCCTTCTGGGTCCACTCACTTCCTGGTCTCTCTTGTTATTTATTTATTTATTTTTTGAGACAGAGTCTCCCTCTGTTGCCTGGGCGAGTGCCATGGCATCAGCCTAGCTCACAGCAACCTCAAACCCCTGGGCTCAAGCAATCCTCCTGCCTCAGCCTCCTGAGTAGCTGGGACTACAGGCACGCACTACCACACTTGGCTAATTTTTCTATATTTAGTAGACATGGGGGTCTCACTCTTGCTCAAGCTGGTCTGGAACTCCTGAGTTCAAGCAATCCTCGCTCCTCAGCCTCCCAGAATGCTAGGATTACAGGTGTAGCCACTGTGCCAGGACTGGTCTGTGTTCTAACCGCATGATTTTCTCATGTTCCCATTCAAATTCCTCTGAAAGAGCCTCTGATTGGCTCAGTTCTTCGGTTTGTGCAGGTGTCGACTGCAGGCTAGCTCACAGATTGGCTGTTGGTCAAATCAGACACCAACCCTGGTCCAATGAGCTGGGACAGGTGCCAGAGGGCAGAGCACAGAGGCAGAGGGGGCCATTTCTGGAGGCGCCATAGGAGGGAGGGATGTTCCTGTTGGGAGGTGCCTTGGAATTAATTGACATGACCGACGAGTCTAGAACAGAAATGAAGGAAAGAACACGTGGCAGGACAAGTTCATGCAGTGGACGGAATTTCCAAATGGGGTGCACGTGTTTCCTGCCGGCTCTGGGAGCTGTGAGCCAGCCCTGATGGTTTTTAGAGAATCGACTGGCAGCTGGCCTCTTTCCTAAAATTAGTCAGGAGGTATTATGCTGGTTTGCCTTCCTCTACTTTTAAAATTGGCCTTCTCCCACTCTACATACACAAAACATATCTTTATTCTTCCCAAATATTCTCAAGTGAACAGCTTCAATTGATAAAAAACTTTTAGCGTGCTAAACAAGGACATAATTCAAATATCGGTGTCCCCTATTGTTGGTCTTTCATTCTGGGAGCCATAAAACATCCCCTTCCATCACAGTAAGAGACTCATTTGCCCGCAAAATTACTTTTTCTTTAGTGATCAACATTAATATGAAATGACAACTGAATTCAGAATGCATTTTTAATTACTCGAAATTACTAAGGATTGTTTTTAAAAAGTAGTTTATATCTATTCATGTATTTTTGCTGCAGAGGAATATGATGATCTCTGGGAAGGGGCTGTGAGCTGGAGTTTTGTGTGTAGAATGTTTATGGGGGGCCCTTAGGAGGAGCCCCTGAAGGAAGGAGAGGAGGAAAGCAGGAGAGGTTGCAAAGCAGGCCCCCGCAGACCTGGCCGGCCCCAGGGAGCTCTGCTACTAACGGAGTCATTCTTAACTTAAGAAAAAACTCCGTGAACTCAGATGTTTAGTGATGCTTTTGATATCATGCATGGGAAAGGAAAGATGCTGCTTGATTTCCAGGCAGCTTAGAAAAATTCAAGGTGAGAAGATTTCCTCTGGGTAATTTTCACTGAGAAGGAACTCAGCCTGAACTGGGTCGGGGGAATGGAGTCACAGTGAAAAACACTGAGTTATTATTTATGGTACCCTTGAAGCCTTATTCTGGTGCATGTGGCTGGCACTAGGTGGGTGTATCAGTTAAGATTGAGTTCAGCACTGTCTAAAAAGAAACCTAATGACTGAGGCTTAAACCACATGAGGGTTTATTTTTCCCTCAAGCTCAGGGTTATATTGTCCAAAGCTTTCTCAGCTCCACAGTGACACCAGCAACCTATGCTGCTTCTAGTTTTCCACTCAACTCTTTTTAGGGTGCTGCCCTTGTTTTGTTTCATACCTATTGGAGTTCTAGCCATCACATTTACATTCCAGGCAGAAGTAGGAAGGAGAAGTGGCATGCACAGTATGCAGGCTGGCTCTGCAAGATGCTTGGCATGCTCTGGCCACCTTCCCTTGGCCCTCTCCATTCCTGCCAGCTGTGTACATAGTTCCACACACATTGTAAGCATCATACACCATCCACGCCACAGCGTCTCTTTGCTTTGCTAGAGCCAGAGAAGACCACCCAACCACGTGCAAGGACAACCAGCCCAAGGTTGATCCCAACAAGTGGGGAAGGAGCCACCCCAACCTACTTGTGCCCCATGTTCCATGCAGTTCCTCAGAGGGTCCCACGTGGGAGCGAGGCAGCCCTGGCTACTGGCCCATGAATGCCTCTTTCATTTGCTTTGCTGTCTCCCCTTTCTCAACCCTCCCCTCCATATTTCTGTTTCCCAGGGCCACCTCCTGAATAAACCACCCAAGTTCTTGTCTCAGGATCTCCTTTTGAGGGAACCCAAACTGAGATACCGCTAGGCCTGCCCTCTTTGAAGGGCTTTCCGAACTAATTCCAGCGGATCTCGTCAGCCAGGGTCAGGCCATGTGGTCATCCCTAACTGCAAGGAATGAAGTTGGAAAATATAAGCTTTTTAGGTGGGCCCTTTGGCACTCCCAACTAAACTGAGGTCCAGTCTGGGCGAAAGGAAAAGAGGCTGCATATTTGATGGGCAATTAACCAGTCCTGAGGATCAACATAAGTTGATATTGATCATTTTGTGATTTTTTTTTAAAGCAATAAATTAGTGAAAAGAAAAATTGGGGACATGAAATACATAAAAGCAGATATAAACACTATAAAAAGTATAAAAAGAGAAGCTTTAGAGCCCAATGCTTGGTCATTAAGGATTCATTTAAACTGGGAGTATTTGATCTAGTGCGAAATAACATGCTGTTTTTCAGTCAAACTATTCTCCACTCATTGCCCCTGTGATTCACCATTATGATTATTTTAGCCTTTGGGGTTTGCTTCGACAAATCATGCTGAAATAAATGTTCTCTCTCTCTTCCCTATGCACTGATTGCCTCTTTTCTACAGAAAATGTGAGGTGGGTTACAACAGAGCACAGTTAATAAAACAACACCAAAATGAAGACCAGATCACGGAGAACAAGAAGACAAACAGATGCTGGGGGCATGCGCTCGTTCCAGCTGTGGCTCAAAACCTGTGCCTCCTGGCACCCAAAGCTAAGTAGAAGGGACCGTGCTTAACCTCATTTGTGTTACCAGAAAGAAGTCGGCCCGTCAGTTTCCCTAGGGCAAGCAAATCTTTCCTAGCACTGCGTTCTGAAAGAAATCTCGTGGGGCTTACCTTTGGGAGTAGGGAGCGATGCATGGAAACAGTCCTCAACATTTTCACAGCAAAGCTCAATAATGGATTTTATGGGCTTGGGTTCTGCAGCGTAAGAGATTCCATGAAAGTTTAAGATGCAACTCTAATATTGAACTAAGTGACAGTGATTCTGCAATGGGATAGAAATGCATGATCATTTTTGATTCCTTGCGTTTCAGGGCTAGATTATGGAGTTTCTAGAGTGGAGAGAATGCCTGACCATCATATGAACTCAGGGGGAGATGAGTAACAGACGGCCCAAGGCAGTGCTCTGCTAAGCCGGGAAGTTGCAGCAATCTATTTGCTTGTCGAGGAAGCCACCCATTGCTTGGCTAGTCCAACAGCTACTCTCAACTTCATTTCCCATGTGTATATTTTTCTATAAAAACCTGACGGTCAATTTCCTAGCCTCCCTTGTAGCTAGGAGTGGCCAAATGATACAGATGTGGTGAAAACACACAAGGAGAAATTGGCTTGGGGGGCTCCTAGGGAAGCTTTTGCTTTCCTGACAAAACAAATGGTACGAGAAGAAAGGTGTTGCTATGGCAACATCTTCTCCCCTCTTCCTGTCTTGAACATGGATGTGATGTCTGGTGCAATGGTAGCTATCATGAGGCCATAGGGATGAGACTGAAAAAACAACTAGTTGAGGAAGATCAAGAGAAAAGATAGAATCTGGGTCCTTGCTGACACTGAGCTGTCAGTCCAGTCTCCAGAGAGCTCCCCTACAGATTCTTGCCAAGTAAATAATAAAATATTCTTATGGTCTATGCTACTTATGCTGGGGTTTTCTATTTCTTGCTGTTAAAAGCAGCTTACCTTTTACCACTGTGAGGAGAGGAGAGAATCTGTGCACTTTAAGAAAAGCAGAGAAGTGGTGGGTGATATTAACATTCTAAGGTGAAAATAAGAGTGCAATCAGGACCTCCAGCTCAGCTGCCAACAGAGGTAGGACCCACATGGAGTCAGAATTTTCCCCAGGAAATGATGTTGGGCCAATCACCCCATGGAAGTAATTGCTTAATTTTGTCTTCAATGTATGATGCCATAAATCCTGGCTGAGGTAGTTTCTCTCATTACAAATTTTAAAACAGGAATAAGTAGTCATCCATTAGGGCCATATTATTAGTATATCTATCTTGGATCAACTGATTTGAAAAAAAAACAAAAAACATGGCTTTTGAGTGAACCTATTGGGATAATTGAGCTGGAGAATGTATCCCTGAATTATTGAAATAATTCATCCGCAGTTTGAAGTTAGTAAATAAAAATAGATTAAGTTCTGGAAACTGTTAAAAATAATGAGTTTTCAAAAAAAGTTAATACAAATCCAAAGTCATTATTTCTGAAAATAAAAATCAGTACTGTTCTTAACAATAAAAGTATCTGTCTCTTTGATGAGGTAACATGCATATGGCTCTTTTCAAAGCAGTTTCAAATAATTAAGAGATAATTCAAAGGAAAAGGAAGATGTGGCACACCATAAGCCTGTTTAAAACCAATTAGAGTTGTTATTTGATGTGTGGATATCCTATGAGTGTTCTCCTACCGATCTTGATTTTTATGATGATGTTGCATGAACATCAATGACCAGAAGTTCATGTTGTCCTCATGCAACTTGGCCACACAATTATCATTACTGAGCGGGGTGTGGATAACATTTCTAGCCCTGCCTCCCAGTTTTATGTGAACTCGCAGATGATGTTAACCCTTCATAGCACGCCTGAGAACACAAAGAGCAGCTATATTGTTGTGCACATATACGGAATGCTGTTGTACTTGCTATATTTGTTTTAATCGCATAATATTGGGCATTTGTGAAAATTGCAGTAACAATGAAATAAGAGGCAAAGGTATGGTAACTTCCCTATTTAAAATTAGGCCATAAATATGCAGCTTGAGTAGTCAAAGTGCTTTCTCCAAATGTTTCCAATTATAAGAGGAAAATGAAATTGTTTTTACTTTCTTGGGTTTTTTTTTTTGTTTCGAGCACATTGTTTTTTGAAAATGTGGAAGACAGAGATGCAAATAACTGTTTTCTTTACAATTATCTGCTATGAAATTCTGAGTTTCTCTTTGTTTTCGTTGAGTGCAATTTATCATTTCTTAACCTGTGTCAAAAATCATTGCTGCAAAACACATGGTGGAAGGTCTCCCATGGTAATTAGTAATTCAACTTGTCGTTGTTTGGGTCATGGCGTGTTGTAGGAGACCACTTTTTCTGGATCACCAGCAAAATAAACAAAGGGTTTATCACAAAATAAATAAATGTAATCTACAGTTTTCCATTTAAGTGTATCAGAAAACATTTGATAGACATGGCCACGTGCTCATTCAATTCAGTCTCAATAATGTTATTGGCATGACAAAGCTGACGAGTATTGCCAAAGTCAATATAGTAGGCCAGGGTGGACTGGGCAGGTTTCACAAGGGCTCTGAGATTTTACGTCATGAGCCTCAGTGTGCATCCAGACGCAGTCCTGTTTCTGGACCTCCCGTATAGGAGTCCCTGCTTTCAAGTTAGATAAGACTCTGTGGATGTTGGAGAGACTGAAAGGTCTGGAGGAGATGAAAAGAGAAGGAATGACTCAAAGGCCTGCTTAAGTCAGTGATACCTTGAGAGTACATGTGCGAAAATCTAGGCTTGAGAAAGTCAAAGAAACATCAGTAAAACTTAATTCAGAGCTAACTCCCATTAATACTTTTTTGCAGTTACTACATAGTTAACTTTATTAATTTTTTTTACAGTTCTCAGAGTTGCATCTATTAATTTCTGGAATAGGTCATGCATGATAAGGCACAAAATTAAAAATTAAAAAATGCATATGCAATGAAACCTAAGTCTCCTCCCTATCCTTTCCCTCCAGCCACACATCTCCTCCTCCCCCAAAAAGACTGCTGTCACCGGTTTATTATAGATACTTCCAGAAACATCCTATACATATGTAGATGCTCTAATACATAGTAGCACTTATCTTTCACTTAATGATATAATGATCTTTTAGATTATACCCTGCCAATATATGCAAACCCACTTCATTCTTTTCAATGGCTGCAGAGTATTCCATTGCTTGGAATTTTCATTGCATTATTTAATTAGTTCCCTATTATTGGACATTTAAGTTGTTTCGGTCGTTTACTATTACATTAGAAACTATAGTAGACACCTTTGAACACAGATTATTTCATGAATACACAAGCACACATAGTGAATGTATTTCCAAAAGAATTATTGGGCCAAAAGGTTTGTAAATTTGTAATCTTTATGCTTTTAATTTGTAAGCTTTTGCCAAATTGCCCTCCCAAGAGGTTTACCAGTTCCCCCTAGAAATGTATGAAAATGACTTCTCACAACTCACCAACAAAGTACATTGTCAAACTTAGTCCAAAATTTGAATGGTCTCTTTTATTCAGACCTTAACAGTAAGTCAGAGTCATGCTATTTTAACAGCTTCTTTTGCTTTTAGGGACTATAACAGACCAAACAACCATCTATTCATCCGCATAACAAACAGGCATTGAGTTCTTATTAATTCATTCAAGAACACCTTCTATGTGCCAGGCATTCTGCCAGGTCCGGGGATACAGTAGTGATACAATGATCCCGGATTTTATTGACAATGGTGGAGAGAGACAAATAATCACATCCGAGAGCTGGGGAGGAAAAGCAGAGCGTCTGTGTGGGGGTGGAGCAGGAGGGCCTGCTCTGGGCTGGGGTGGCCACAAAGCTTCCTTGAGAAATGCTGTCTGAGCTGAAGGAGGAGCAGGAGTCAGGGTGTGTGTGTGTGTTTGGGGTGTGTGTGGGGGGCTGTGTATGTGCACACACACACACACACACACACACACACACACACGTGCGTGCTAAACTTTCCAGATAACTGAGAAAGAGCATGTCACCTTCTAGGCTGCAGAAGAATCCAGTGTGCAGAAGAAGAGAAGGTCAGAGAGTGCAAGGAAACTGTCGTGCAAGGAAACTGTCGTGCAAGGAAACTGTCGTGCAAGGCGCTGCAGGAGGTGTCCCCTAACTCAAGGGACTTGCCATGGAAAGGAGTAGATAATGCCTGATCATAAACAAGTCTGCTAAAGAATTGAGTACCAAGAGCTAGTAGACAGGTAAAAATGAAGTACGAGAGGAATTTATGAGTGAATCCCCATGGTTTTCATTCCTGTGTATAACTGTGTGCTTGATTGGTTTATTTCCTTTATTTGTTTTGATAAAATAAATACTGCAATATTTTGTAACTCTTGGCTCTACTTTAATATGTCTGGTTCTCTCTTCTTACTGTTTATCCTAAAGGAATAGCTGAGATATTTAAGTATTTCAAACCCCAGGAGTTTCTACATGTTCTCATCAGTGTACCGAGAGCTGAGTCCAGTCAGACGGCCCAACCTGTCTCAGGTGGGCGCTAACCTCTCCAGGTGTGTGTGTTAGTGCTGGAATATTGAGACGGAGGAGGTGGTGAGGCATCCAGATGTTTTAGAATGTATAGGGAGAGAAGCTAAGACTAGGCAAGCTGCACTTTGAAATTACTTTTAGAGTTGAAACCTCAGACTTGGTTTACATTAACATGATATAAATTCCATAAAACAAGTATGAATGAAATGATACCACTTTAGCTGTTGATATAATTTTCAAAAAGTTAAAAACATGACTTTTATATAAACATAAATTACATACAAGGTCAAAATTACATTTAACTCATTAATTGATGAGGGAACTGGTAAAATGTTAAGGCTAGGTCAAAAGAGAATTTGAAGAACAGATTTATATAGTCAAAAGAATACTGAAATAAACTTGCTAACAGATGTGAAACTGTTTAATATTCTACAAAGTAATAAACTGGAATGTTAGGGATATTTGGGGCTATATTTTCTATTAGATTAAAATAAGTTGCAACTCTACCAGGTAAAATCCATTTGCATTGTCACGAACAGGAATAATTTGCATTGCTCTCGAAGGGGGATTATTCTGCATTGCCATCGGTTTTGTGTAAGTTAACCTCTATGCCTACAGAGCTGTTGATAGCAAGTCAAAGGCACATGCCCAGAAGCACTGCACTGATAAAACATCCTATAATCCTCCCTCCTTTAAAAAATATTGTAAATGGTGTATTCACTCTATAAAGATTAGAGCATTCACTTATTCCCAAGGATTTTAGGATCATATGATCATCCCGAGGATGTTTAGAAACTAGCATTTTGCCCTTGCATCAAGATTGAAGAGAAGTATTCATAGCATCACATATGATTAAAAGCTAGAAATGAGCACCTAAGGCAAGCTAAACTACAACCTATAATTAATTGTTCTCATAGCCCCAACTAGAAATACCACTGCTCTTTGAACTACATTTTATCATCTTTATTTCCACTAAAATCCCTGTCTTAAAGTTTTCAGACATAGAAAGTAAAGCCTTCATACTGCCCTTAAATTCCTTAGTAGTATTAATAAGCAATCAGTTACTTGCTTTCCTTTTGACAAACAATCTTTGTCAAACACTGGTGAGAGGGAGAGAAATAGAAAAAATCTTGGGCTTGTGGCAGGAGGCAGTATCTAAAGATGCCATTTCCAGGACAGGAGGTTCAAAGCAAAAGTGAAGGAAGGGCAGAAGCTGGATGGTCCCCAAAAGAAAAGTAGAGTGGGGTGCAACCGGAATCTGATATTAAGGCACCCCAATAGAAAACCTCAGAATCTGAGCAGAACAAAAAAGAAGCCGGAGTTCATGGGCATATAAGTCAGGATTCAGAGAAGAAGAACCACTGTGAATGTCTTGGAATTAAGAATTTAATTCCAAAATTTAATAAAGTTTGGACTTAATAAACTTGTGGGCAGAGATAGGGAAGCAAAGGCCTAAAAATGGGCTTTGAAGATTTGGAGAAAAGTGACTAAGAAGCCCTGGTACTGGTGACCGAGTCAGAGTTTGCAGGAAACCTTGAAGCACATGGAGTTCCTGCATGGGGACAGTGAACAGGGGTTGGTATTAGCCCAAAGGTTGTTGGCTCTTTGAAGCTAGCAGCACGGCAAGTGCCTCGCTTGGTGGGCCTGGCAGTGCCACTGGGCAGCAGAGCCTGCAGTAGGAAGGACAGATGGATATGTAGTAGGAAGGGGTGAGGACATTCCAGAACCCTCTAGCACCTCCTGCTTCACACTCAACAATGACCTCCAGGGCATAATGACTGTAGCTTCACTTCTGTCTCTCAGGGGTTGTGCAGCATCACTCTTGGCCCACTTTAACTTGGAACCATATAGGAAAGGAGATTTGGGGAACTGTAGCTGACAATAAAATAATCCATTACCTGGTGGGCAAATCCAGAATCATCTGGTGGAGAAGGCATGATTGCCAGACAACATGGTGTTTTCAATAACCAAGAATTCTCCTGGAAAGTAATTCTGGTGGGTAGACTTCCTTTGAAGAACACAAACCCCACCAGTAATAGACCAAGAGTCCCGACAGCCCAGCAAGGACATGTATGGAAGCTGTGTCTACAGCCTGCCCATGAATTGAAGAAATAGACATTTTATGTCCGTCAATGTGGGGCTACAATGTGGGCTACTTGAGCCAGCACCTTGGTGATAAGATGTGACTCACCACTGTGACAAATTCACAGTGGCTTGCTGCTCAAGAAGAAAGGCATCAAAGAAAATGCAGGTCTCCATCCAGCTGCTTTATTTTAAAGTCCTCACTTCCAAATTGATGCAAAGTTCTCCTAGGACCTTCTCTTTTTCTCTCATTTGTATTTCCTCCTCATCTATTCTTGTTTTTCTCTCTCCACATTTCTACCTTTATCCATAGAGCACAAAATGGTGGGTGGAGTGATGGGTAGGATCAGAGTTGATAATAGTGGTAGACAACTTTTGAGTTCAGCATAATGCAGTGCAAGGAGCAATGGCTGAGCAGTAGGAGGCATGGGCACAGCTCTAAGTATGACAATAGCGAGTGACACACAGCACAGCTCTGAGGCTCTGTAGATCAGATTTCCCCAGAAGCTCCAAAATGGGATGTGTGTGTGTGTGTGTGTGTGTGTGTGTGTGTGTGTGAATTCTATGAGAGAATAACTTGAGAGATTCACAAGACACCTTAATTTAATAGAAGCACTGATAAGTCCTGCAGTAAAGAAATCTTTCCAACTGTGTTCAGTCTAGTATTTCCCAAACTAATTTGACTCTGGAACCCCTTTTTGTAACTTCTCATAATATTCTGCAGATAAAACATGCTTTTGGAAATGCTCTAGATGATGTAGGGGGTACCTTCTCAGGACCCTGAATGTTTCCACTTTTGTCATAAAACTCAAACCCCAGCATAAATTGAAAGGCTAGTTGAATATTGATTAGCCTGTAAAGGGACATGGCTTTCTCCCTCCCTCCCTCCCTCTTTCTTTCTTTTTCTCTTTCTTTCTTCTTTCTTTTCCTTCTTTCCTTTCTTTCTTCCTTCCTTTCCTTTCCTTTCCTTTCCTTCCTCCTCCTCCCTCCCTCCCTCCCTCCCTCCCTCCCTCCCTCCCTCCCTCCCTCCCTCCCTCCCTCCCTCCCTCCCTCCCTCCCTCCCTTCCTTCCTTCCTTCCTTCCTTCCTTCCTTCCTTCCTTCCTTCCTTCCTTCCTTCCTTCCTTCCTTCCCCTTCCTTCCTCCATTCCTTCCATGAAGCCTTCAAACTGAGGGCTAGTCCAAGAGGCAATATATGAGTTATACTTGGTAATATGAATAATGGACCATCTTGATGTGCCTGCAGTCAAGAGACCCAAAGTTATTTGGGTATCAGTGGTTTTTAAACACTCACAGGGAAGAATCCCATTCAGGAATCTGGTGTTTGATATTCCAACAGCAACAATATGCAGAAAAATACTACCGTCCAGCGTGGCGTGGACTAAATCAGATATTCTACTCCAGGATGATCAGCTTGGATCCTAGTCTTCCCGGTGCTTGGGGCCTTGGATAGATCAACGGGCTGAAGATTGGAAAGTTGTTGGTTCAAGCTGGAGATCAAAATTTAGTCGCCCTGTTATATAGATCTTGTTACCTGTTGGGCGTACCACTAGGGGTCACTAAAGGGAGATAGGAGACACTCTCAACCTTTTCTAAATAATTCCAGAATAGCCATGGGCTTTAGATGGCAGGCCGCGCATTAGAGCTTCTCCAACATTGGTGTGCATGTGGATAACCCGGGGTTTTTGTGCAGAGTCTTATCTGGTCGGTCTGGGGTGAGGCCTGAGCGCCTACGTTTCTATCAAGCTCCCAGGTGATGCCAATGCTGTTGGTGCTAGAGGTGAGGTGCCAGAGCTTTGGAAGTGCTCACAGTCTCAAGATAGAAACTCTCTCGCAGGAGGAATCTGACCTGGCATCCGTATTTCCTCCTATCCTCCTCTTCTCTTTCCTCTTTCTCCTTCTCCCATCCCTCCTTCCTTTCAAATTTCCCCTCTCCTCTTCTCATTTTCCCTCCTTTCCCCTCCCCCTACTCTCTCTTCCTCCCTCATCTTCCTCCTCCTCTTCCTTTTCCTGCCAAGTCTACTTTGAGCTCAACTTCTCAAAGATGCTTTCCCAGCCATTTGGTCTTATAGCTTTTGCCCATGAAATTGAGTTTGGTGGCATTGATAATTACTGGAGAAATAAGCATTAGGGAACCAGAGGCATTGAATGCATATTTCTTCTAAAATATTTCCCTCTTTTTGCATACATCACATTTCATGCAAACAGATGAAGCTCGTTTTAGGTAATGCTGGTTCTGGCTGAGCTAGGCCAGAGGAGAAGGGTGATGGTATACATCCTTGGTGGTGACAGCTATTTGATTTTATTCTTCCACCACAACTATAAAGTTATTTTAACCAATGAGAGATCTATTAAGCTTTTTTTTTCAGAGTTGAGGAGAACCCAGAGACTCTTTTTTTTTTTTTTCTTTTTTTTTTTGAGACAGAGTCTCGCTTCTTGCCTAGGTTAGAGTGAGTGCCGTGGCGTCAGCCTAGCTCACAGCAACCTCAAACTCCTGGGCTTAAGCGATCCTACTGCCTCAGCCTCCCGAGTTGCTGGGACTACAGGCACGAGCCACCATGCCCGGCTAATTTTATATATATATATATATATATATATATATATATATATATATATATATATATATTAGTTGGCCAATTAATTTCTTTCTATTTTTTATAGTAGAGACAGGGTCTCGCTCAGGCTGGTTTTGAACTCCTGACCTCATTTTCTATACTTTGTGATAACTTTACATGGAAGTGAAAGTGAGTGATATAGCAATTTCTATTTGGTGTGAGAGATTTGAGAATGGACCTCTATGTAGATTATAAAAATAAACATAATGATTTTATTGATTTTTCTCTAATTATAATTCAGAAAGCTTGGAACACATAGAGCTTTATTTTTAAAAGTAGTCCCCAAATCCAACCACCCAAAGGTAACTCATGGTTAACAATTTTGTGGTATGATGATCTTCCGGTCTTTTTTTGTATTTATATATGAATTTTCCTATGATTATGGAACACTGTTATGTAATCTGATGCATTATAGCAATATAGACCAGGCAGTATTGCATTTCAGTATTTTCTACACATATTTGTTAATGGTTTTGTGATCATCTATCACAAATATACTTCACAATATGCTTAATTAATCCCATATTGTTGGATAATCAGGTTGTTCCTAATCTTTTACATTAGTAAAAAAAACTTTTATGAACATTCTTATACATACATATTTACCCAGCTCTTTCATTATTTGGGTTGGAAAAGTTCCAAGATGTAGAACTGCTATGCCCAGAGCTTCTGAAATGCACTAACAAAGGATTACCTGGGAAAACCGTCCAGGAGTGGCCTTTGGAGGGGAGGACAGTAAAGCCGTTCTCCTGTCACCTGGGAGGCCTCCTTGCTGACCCTACTCCAGAAATGGAGCAACAGACAAAAACCGGGCCAGATGAAAACTGCCAGCGACGGCCACGCTCACTGTTTACTTCCGCCCGGCAACCTGTGAGGATGAAACCCACCAAGAGACAAAGAGCACAGTCTCCGCGTGAGCCGCCAGGGCGGCGAGGTCCCCGTGGGCAGGGAAGGAAGCCGGGGAGCCAGCTGCCTCTTGTTCTCAGCTCTGTGGGGAAGCTTTGAGGAGTCACTCAGGACAGGAAGGGAGTGGGTGCTTCCTCAGAATAGTAAGGTTTTTACTTCAGATTCATGTGAAAGGGAGAAATGCACATTTCTTACTAATTCGCACTGGTGTGTTGGATGGACACAGTCAGAAGGAAATTAAACTTCATGGTGATGAGGTGTGTCTGATTGCAGAAACTTGAGGAGGGGCCAGTCACAGGCTGCATTGGAGCCCTCTCCCCCCTCCCCCATGCCCAGCCCTAGACACTGTGGCCAGAAGTCTCCCCTGCTCTCCGAAGATGGCGGCAGCCTCAGCAGAGGGAGCTGAGCAGTGGGGAGAGGTGACCTCCGGGTGGGAGACTCGCAGGAAATGCATGGAGAGAAGGGAAAGTGTGGGAAAAGAGGGCACTTCCACTTCCCCAAGGGTGAGTGCTCGCACATAGGTGCCCTGGGGACCTGCCGAGGCCCCAGCCTGCAGGGAAGAGAGGAAGCGAGCCCCGGCCAGGCACGCTGCCCCGATGGCACTCTCAGAGGGCTCCATACAGCTTTCCCCTTCAGCAAAGAACTGTTTCCATGCTCGCTGGGCCCCAGAGTGGGCTGAGTGTAGCGAAGAGGTGAGGCCACTCCCAGGACAAGGAGGGGAAGTCCCTGCTCCCTGAGCTGCAGCAGCACCTCACGGTGGGGACCAGGTGGTGGGCACCCGGCCTGAGAAGGACGGAGCTCTCTGCCCCCAACTTTCCTCTTCTCCTCAGAGAGGAGCCAGACTCAGGCCAGAGGCAACAAAGGCATAAGGGCGCCCACGCAGGTTTGAGTTCAAAAATCCAAAACACACAGCTGCATCTTAAGAAGGGATGCAGCACAGTTTAGGTAGGATCTCAGAAGCTCCCTTGGGAGAGTGAGGTGTACTTCTTGGAGGACATTCTATTCTCTTGTAATTAGGACTATAAAAAAGTAGCTGAGAAAGACAGACATGTCCCTATCACATAAACCAGAGGTTGGCAAAACTTTGCTGCAAAGTGCCAGAGAGTAAATATTTTTGTCTTTGCTGGCCATATGGTCTCCGTCACAACTACACGAGTTAAAGTTGGGAAGCAGCCACAGATAATTTGTAAGCAAGTGGGTATGGCTGTGTTTCAATAAAGCTTTATTTACAAAACAGGGAGCTGGCTGGATTTGGTCCTGGGTCATTGTTTGCCCACACCCAATGTCATGGTCTAAAACACTGGTCTTATTTTTATTGGTGTCAGCAATTAATTTTTTCTAAATTTTTTTTTCTGTGGGTTTCTTGGTATAGGTCATCACCCTAGAGGCTCTATCTTGTGTTTACTTAAGATTGACATTAAACATTCATTTCCTCTTCAGCATGAATCTTGCCTTAGACAAGACCCATCACACGTTTGCACACCAGCTTCTTCATTTGGGATCTTCTTGAGGCTTGTGCTCTGCAGGGCACATTCACACAAGGTGTTTTCTTTGCACACTCACCCATTCACATAATAAAGCTACATTTGGAGCATCTTCAAATGTAACATCACCCTGAGAATCTTATATGAATTCTGAAAAGTTGGCTCAATATATTTTGTGCTCTAATTTACAATCAGGGTATGGGAAAAAGCAAAGTGAAAATTTCGGTTTTTCAAGGGGACAAAAGAAATCTTTGCCAAAGGCTTGTGAAACTGGAAAAAAGATGTTGAATGGATCCAAAATTCATGGCATGTGGAAGAACCGAAACTGAAGACCTAGAACCTTGCCTGGCTCCCTGTTCTGCCTCCAGCTCACACTGGAGAAGACGGGAGACATGCTCAGTGATTAGTCTCTCCTTTAAAATGGAGATGCATTCATTGTTTCTGAAACTATTCAACACAGATCAATGACAGCAATAAAGAAAGTAGTTTAAACACGATGGGAGTTTGTTTCTCTCACATGGAGAGGAAACTAAAATTTGACAATCCAAGGCTGGGCTGGAAGCTAGGTTCCTTTCTTTCCATTGCGAGGACCCAGGTTCTTTCTTTCCATTGCAACATTCTAAGCTTGTTGGTTCCACTTCATGTCCCAACACAGCCACCCAAGCTCCAGCCATCATGTCTGTATTCCAGCAAAAAAAATTATAGACAGGGAAGGGCACATGTCATTGGGCAGAATTTAGTTATTTGGCCTAAATTTAGTTACATTTAGCCACAGGGGAAAGTGGGAAATGTGGACTTTTTAGGTTGGTAACAATGTGCCCAGATAAAAGTTGAGTGCTGTCCTTAAAGAAGAGGATAATGGATACTGGGTGGCATTCAGAGGTGAAGACAAGTGTTGATCTAATGACGACACAAAAATATAATGGTGAATTGTGAGAAGTGCTATGAAAGAGATAAAGAACCATTGGCATGGATAAAAATCCATGTGTTTGTGGGGGCAGGGAGTGTTTAAGAAATGCTGCCCTTGGAAAGTGACTCTCAGCGGGTGCTTGATGAGTGGGCCATTTCCAGGCTTGGAAACAGGAGGAAGAGTGTTCCCGGCAGATGGCACAGCACGTGCAAATGCCACGAGTCTGAGAGAATTTGATTCCGCCATGGTCCAGCGTTGTTGGCCTGGGCTCTGCTCAAGGGAGGGACCAGCTTACCAGGGGCGTTAGAAGTCATGTTACAATTTGTGAATTTGTTTAGTAAAACGTGTGCTAAAGGGCTGGCTGTGGGGCCGAGGGTGTGCCCTAGGCTAGGAGTTCATGCTGAGCACTGCCAGCCAAGCAGTCCTGTCCTTGGGGAAGTTATTACCAGGGGGCCTCCCCAGTCTGTAGGAGAAAAGGGGGTCCAATTGCTAATGAGGCTTCAATCTTCCTGCCTACGATCAAAGCTAAGAGCCACAGAGCAAGAAGATGGATTCTCAGACCAGGTGTTTCCACTGTTTGCTACTTAAGCAGTTCAACAAGGCTACATGTCAGTTGATAAACTGCTTGGGTTGGCTAAGAGCAACACGGCAAACCAGGAAACAGGAGAGTGAAGAGAATGGGAATTATTTAAGTGAAGGAGGAGATTTGTTTTCAAACCCACACCCACCCTAGGTGGTGTGTTATCGTGGGACTCAGGTGACCGCCAGGCTTATTCCAGATTCAGTTCAAACTTTATAATGAATCATTTGGGCCCCTGAACTTCAGCCTGCAAGAAGTTTGGGCTCATCAAAGCTTCCTGAGTTCCTATTTGGAAATGAAGCCTGTTTCTCTGAATCATTGATCCACCCCGATCCCAAGAAGTTGGCCTGTGCCTTTGAGGTCACTGCTGGACTCTGGTGAAAATTACAAGCTTAAGACAGAAACAAACTGTCACTTCCTTGTAAATCAAACAACACTGATGGGGCAGAGCACACGTTCAAAGGTCACCGCTGACATTACCAAAATGTTTTCTCTGCCATATATTTTAATTATACAAGAATAACTGGAGATGAATAACAAACACGCTGCAGTTAAGAGTTTTGTTTTCAGAGTGCTCTAAACAGATGAAATGAACACCATCGTCTTCATCACAAGCCCCCTTGCCAAACATTGCTGTTTGGGGCAAGAGTGCTTAAGAATGGGGACTGTACTAAAATGGAACATTTGAAAAGTCCAGCTCTGTTATCAACGTCCCTTTGTCACCTCTGGCCCACACACACAAGTAGATTTATCTTCTTGCAACAGATGTACCCAAATATCACATTCCTTTACCATTGAAATGTTACAGCAGCAATAACAGAACTCCCTTGGGGCCTGGTTATCTTGGGAGGGAAATTACTGACACCCAGTGCCGTGCCCCATGCTGCAGGGATGTAATTATCCCATGATAACCCGGGTACTTTGTTCTCTGAATGTCTCTCATCTCTGCCTTCTTTTTCCATTAAAGCATTTATGTCCAGAGAAGTGGTTTAGAAGTCATCAGGGCTCTAAAAATTAAAGGGAATGAATTTAAAACCGCAGCTAATTTACCTACTTCTCGGGGGGGGAAGAAAATTTAAAAAGCTGACATCTGGTAAGTAAGAAACTTCCCCTGGAACCCAAGTAACTAACTTTTATTTTCTCATCATGAAAGGGACGGATCTCCATTGGTGGCCTTTCTTATTTACACCACACACATGGCGATGGCCCCGACATCCAGTTCCTTTAGTATAAACAGAAAGGATGGTCTTTTTCTGTGGAAGTTAATGAATTGAAAAACAAAGCTGTTCTGTATACCCACTCATTCCAAACGAATAAAAGAACTACAGTGTTCCAAGACTTGGGCAAAATAGTTGCATTCAAATTAATTTTGCCCCTTCCTACTCTCCCCCTCCTCACTTCCCACCATTCCCTCCTCCCTTTTTCTAAGGAGAAAAAGAGCCATTTAATCACCTTATAAGGTAGAGAGCAATAAGGGGATAGAGCAAGAGTCATGAGGCCCAGATCTTATTCTTGGCGCAGCCAGGGGCCTGCTGGGCACTCCTGGGGCTGTCCCTTGACCACCGTGCGCCTCTGTTGATGCAGCTGTGATATGGGGACACAGATGTGTGTGTGGCTCCCATATGCAGCCTTTGGTGAGAGGTCCAAAGCTAAATGTGGGGTCCATTTTGCTAGTTGTGGGCTGTTTCCATTTGAAATTGTTGTTTGCAGTTTGGGCATTGGGACGTGACCTGGTAGGTCTTGGACTGATGACTAGTACAAAGATGCGCGCACACACACACACACACACACACTCACACACAGTCCTAGGGTTTCTATAATGGCTTTGAGTTAGATTGCCATGGCAAGCACAGCGACCAGTGTCTGCTTTATAAGCACAAAGAACTCATCCCAATGGTGGACATTTCTTATCAGTAAATTGTGGTGCTTGATTTTCCTCTGAAAAATTGATAATGTTTCCTGTGGTGTATTTGAGGAATGAGGAAGAAAAGAAGAGAGCACGTTTAGGTTCCACTAGGTAGTATCTGTGGACCCTCTCTCAGTGGAGACCCAAGCAGGCTCTGCACCTGGGCAAGGAAGGGGTCTCTGGGAGTTCGCCCTTTTCTTTTGGATTTTATGGCATCCACCCACACAAGTCACTTGAAGACTATCACGGTTCCTCTAATCTGGTGTCCTGGTGCGCTGGGCAGCAGAGCTGAGCCCACCTTCTGTGGATACCTGTGCTGCCCCTTGCGTCTCCTGACTGCTCTTCTGCATCTGGTGAACTCGCACACCTGCCCTTCCTGGCTTTCCCTGCCCCCCAGAAGTGTTTCCTCCCTCTTCTCCATGGCTGCCCAGACCTTGGCTGACCTGGAAACTCTTAAGAAATGTCTTGTGGGAACAGTGGAGAAGGTCTGTGTTCAGTAGCTCAGAGTCCAAGCCTGAGAACGGAGGCCCAAGAGAGTGCCTTACTTATGGCTGTCGTGGTGGGTGTCTTTGAACTTGGGTGGGGTGAATCACTGCCTGACTGCAGGTGCTTGAACGCCACGAGGCACAATAGAGCTTCTGGCCTAGGGGAGGCCATGGGAGGGGCCTCAGCCCATGCTTCTCTCTACTCCTCCTACGAATACTTCACTTAATTCTCTTCCCAAAGAGCATTCTTTTTATGAGAGACAGTAGAGATGTCACATGCAATTGGCTTCCAAACATCTCTTGGAAAAGGCATGGGGTTTTTTGCATGTCATGTCTTCTTTTTCTTATCTTTCCCTCCTTCTCTAATCACTCCTCCACCATACCACCAGAGTGAAACAAAAAATTGGCCACCTTCCCTTTATAAACTCCTCTGCTGCCTACAGATGACATCCAAGTGTCTTTGCACTGCCCAGGAGGCCCTTAGCGAGCTGTGCTGATCATCTTTCAGTGAGAGCATCACACGGTTGGGGAGTTACCTGCTCACATGCCCATTTCCCTCACTAGACCGTAAATTCCTCATGGGCAGGAATAAGGTTTTAATCATCTGTATGAAGCTATAAATAGTTCCTGGATCAAGGCCAACAGCTGCCTGGTGAGCAGCACGGGAAGGCATGTATTCAACTCCAGGATCTGATGACTCTGTGTCTTTGTTTTAGATTTTAGAGACATCTAGTCATTGAAACCACCCATAACTTTTATAAGTTTTCTGGATTGGGGGGCAGGTTTTAAGGCAAACTCACCTTTAGAACTATTGCGAAGATGAAGATGGCACCCTAGAGTGAAGAAGAGCTCCATGTCAATGAAAGTCCGTCGCTGTGGAGCGGTCAAGCAAGGTGACTCCGGCAGTAACAACACCAGCTTCGCTCGCCGTTCACCCTGCGCCAGGCCCTGCTGAGCCCTCCCCCGCCCCCACGCACTGCCCACAGGTCCCCTCCAACAGCTTTTCAAGGTGGGCATTGTTGTTATGATTCCCGCTTTGCAGGTGGGGACACTGAAAATGAGGCAAGCTACAAAGTCGCACAGCTGGTAAAGCAGGACATGACCCCAGGTATCCGATGTGGAGGCCCCTGCGTGCCACCACCCCAATACCTTGGAATGAGCAAGGGGAGGCGGGTGGGCTATTACAGCGGTGATGAGAACGATTTTAGGCAACCCTGACGCCTGTCAATCACTGTTCTAAGCATTAACTCATTCGCTCCTCACGATGACCCCGTGAGGGGGATACAATTATAATCCTCGTTTTACAGAAAAGAAAAAGAGACTGTGAGGTTAGCAGCCTGCCCAGAGGCCACATAGCTAAGCAGTGGCAAATCTCGTAGAAACCCAGACAGGCTGGCTCCAGAGACCGTGCTCCCAACAACTCTGCAGGGGGCCTCCCAGGCAAGACCAGGGCTGCGGGAGCAGCAGGCATTGGGGTTCTCAGGGCCCACACCCAGGGCCCACCATCATGCCCACCAGCCCCTCCCAAGCCACTCTAAATAAGCATCACATCTAAGTAAGAATAACGTTCTTGCCATGTGCACACCGGCTTCACGACCAGCGGGCCAGGCTGCCCCCGCCCTTGCAACAGGCAGACGCGCGGGGACCCCAGACGGCTCCGTTCTCAGGGCCCTCGCTAGCCATGCCCAGCCGCTCTCTCCACGTCTGTCCCCTCCAGCTGCCCCCTGCATTTGCTCTCTCTGCCTCGGAGCTTCAGCCTCCTGCGGCTCCTGCTGTCTTCACGACCTCAGAGGGCCAGGGCCCCATGGCCTGCCTCACCCGGGGCGTGACTCTGCCTGCCGTGGTCTCTCTGTTTTCCTCCCCACGTCAGCCTCAGCTTCTAATCGCTTCATCCTTTGTACTTTTTCTGATCCCGCTTGTAGAAGGAAGACGTAGATAGACCTGCATCATCTTTTAAAGCCTGGCATGACATAAGCCAGCCTGTGAATTGGCGATCCTGGCTCAGGTGTGAGTACCTGAGCCAGCTCTGGGGAGACAGATGGGGACACAAGGGTCAGATGCAGAGCAGAGGCGTGGGGAAGAAATGGCCCCCAGGGCTGCCTCCTCATCAGGTGCCAAGGGCAAGGTGGCCCCCTTAAAGTGGCTGCACATATGGCCGTCACCATGGCCAGTGTTGCAGCCATAATACCAGGTGGTGTGGGCAGTTGTCTTGTTCCCTCGTACCCTGACCCACTGCAGAGCTAAGGAATATTTTTCTGTGATTAGCGGCAGGAGGATCCTCCTAGCGGTTAATGTCTGTGAAACTAACTGATTCAATGAGGTCCCAGCAGCAAATAGGTGGCGCCTGCAAGCAGGGCAGCTGGAGAGGGCTGAATGGTGGATCTATAGACACAGCCACTGGCAGGATGCAGGGAAGCCGACAAGTGGAGATGACCATGGCTTGGGGCTGCAACATTGGAGAGCCACGGCCATCAGGCCGAGAGGGCAGGGCGGGAGTGGGCGCTGGAGCCCAGGGATAGCTGGCTCCTCACCCGGATGGCACATGGCTTTTAGGAAAGGAACGTCACCTCTGCCCACCTGTGACTCAGAAGGAAGGCGCCAGTAAGAACTATACCTCCATCTCCCTCTCCTCCTGCCCTTTGATCTCCTGCCAGCGCCTCTCTCTGACTAACCTAAACTTCAGCCAGAGGGCAAGCGAGCCCGGCCTGTGCAGGGGCTGGTCCCCCAGGGCACAGACCCCGCAGGGAAGGAGGAAGAGCCACCCAGGAGGGCAGCAGAGGGGTCTCCTCACACTCGCCACCTCGCCGGAGGCACTTGCTGCCCAGGGTACCTGCACTGGCCCAAGACAGCAGCCTCTTCTCTGCTGATTACATTTAACATATTTTTAAGTAAAAGGAAATTAGGCTACTGGAAAACAGCACCCATGTTTTTCTGGGACCTCATGAGAATTTCTTCTTCCATGCAGAGTAGTGGAATATTCCTATAACACCAAAAAGGCAGAGCTACTGGATGAAAGACCTGCCAGGAGCTCGCCGTCCAGCTGGGCGCATGCAGCAGGGACGCGGTGTGGATGGCCCGGCCAGAAGCGGGGCGTGGAGGGGATGTCCACATCTCAGAGGCGGGCAGCGGGTGGTCACAGACAGGCAGGAATCGCGCGTGAGGTCTCCAGAACGCACAACGATATCCTGGAGAGAGATGGGAAGGGGAAAACGTGGAAATGAATTGACTAAGATTAAGCTTCTGCCTTGTGGTGGAATGGGATCTGTAAGCACTTTGGGACAGCGCTCACTGGCCGCGACACCTTGCCCACAGCCGGCACGCACAGTCCGCACGACAGTCTGTGCTGTGCATGGACGACGGATCCGTTTTGCTCTTGTGTGACGAGGAAAGCTTTAACGCACTGAAAGCTTGTTTTACTTTACAGGCAGCTTTACTTGTGATGTAAATCAGAATAGGTAACATACACATATATGTTTTCATTACGTTATTTTTAAATGTTCACAATTTTATTTTGATAAATGAAAAATTAGAAAAGTAATATCACGGCTGTCGGCTAAAGTCGCTGTGCGCGTTCATCTGTGGCTGTCGACTATAGTCGACGCTGGTACCGAAGTGGTTAAATACAAATAATGTTTTGTGTTAAGAAAAGATCTTTCTTAAACTTTGCACACCTGCCTTTGGGAGTGGCATACTCTGTAGGCACAGCAAATGCTATTGCCACTACTTGGGTGGAAGATCGTGCTTAAATCCAGAACCACAGTGCAGCTCGGACCCTCTCTTATCTGCATTTCCGTTAGGATAAAACTATTCCCGAAGGAGGAGTTTGTCCTGAGCTAAAAGGTGTTAATTGACACAGTGTTCAAGTCTATAAAACGCTGATGATAGAATAAGATATGGCACTCGGGGAAAGTTGCTTCATTATTTCATCTTCGAAGGTCCAAATGAAGGCATGTTTAGATAAAAAATACCTCCCAGGGAGTTAAAAATGTACTGGCCCCAAGCATATCTCTTTCCCATCTCTCATGCATGTTCACACAAAGAGGAAACCACTAAGGGATGCTTGATGTTTAGTTGTTCTAGAAGTTGGTGGGAGGCAAGGAGGTTGAAGGTCCTGGCATGCGCCTCTAATTTATTTCCTTCTACTTTCCCAAGAGTGGGAGAAAAAATATTTGTGAACTTTGTGTTATTAAAAAGTTCATGCTGTCTGCTTAGCTCTTACCTATAATCCTATCAGTTCTCTCGACCAAGCACGAGCTTCCACGTCCAGATTAACTCAATTAGGCTAACAAATTCTGACTTTGTGTGGTTAACAAAAAGCTGCATGCGAGTGATTTCTCTTTCAGAAAGAGTCCCTTAACATGCTGCTGTGTCCTTCAGGTCTTCCTCCTGATGCAGCCACCGCTGTACTCACGGCAGCCCCCAGCAAACACAGATGTTTTGAAAGAGCCTTTCCTTTTCCCAATCTCGATGTCTCTCTCAATCTCTCTCTCTCTCATCTCTGTCTCGCCCCCACAAACACAACCACTTGCTTAAGATGAGTGGTGATGGACACCCTGGTGGTCCCCTGGCTACTAACCTCACTTTTGACAGTTAAACGCTCTTCTCTTAATCTCATGAAATTAAGATACTGTTCTTTCTTCCGTTATCCTTGGGTAGAAGTTTTCACCTGGCAGGTCCTGAAATCAATGCAGGGTCATGACCAGCATTTAAAAAACAATGGCACAGGATATAATTGAAAAGATCAGACTATGCTGCCATATATCGAAATAAATATGAGAATTTTGTTTTGGTTGTGCCTATTTATGAATGCATGTGTTGGCTTGTGGTGAAAACTGTATTTCTAATTGTGGATCACTGCAAAAATGTGAAGTCACTGAAACTGAGGTTGTTGAAGGGCAAAGTCTTCAATTTGCAGGCACGTTTTTACCATGAAGGCTTGGCCTCCAGGGGGTGGTGTCCAAGTGTCCTGCTGAACTCCAGGGCCCTTGTCTACCTCCAAGTTTCCAATTTCTCAAAATCAGTTCCAATGTTAATTCTATCTAAAGTGCTGCCCATTCCCACCCCCTGAGACCCCACCCCCTGCAGAGATTCCAGGCCTCAGAACGGGCATTGCCTGGATCACCTCTCTGCCCTGTTCAGCAATGAGCGGCCTTAAGGTAGGCATCAGGCTCTGTTGGCTGGAAAACTCTTGAAAAGGTGGACCTGGGACTGACCTCACAGAAAGAAGACTTTTGTCATTGCCTTTTCTAGGGAATCTTTGAAAAGGTCTTGCCACACTCTAGTAGCAGCTGTAATAAGAGGACTGACTGCTCCTGGACTCTAGGCCAGAGAACTCCCCA
This sequence comes from Microcebus murinus, assembly GCF_040939455.1. NCBI lineage: Eukaryota > Metazoa > Chordata > Mammalia > Primates > Cheirogaleidae > Microcebus > Microcebus murinus. The sequence goes on from NC_134115.1 coordinate 12,714,688, forward strand.
GAGGAGAGCCATAACCTTATCCCTTCTGCTCCATCTTAGATCATTGTCTACTTACTTTAAAAAAAAAAAAAGGTGTACAAAATCCTATCATTTTAAGCTCAAGAGAGAATTTAAATTTAAACTAAAAAAATCAGTGATTCCATAAAATGTCACCTATTATTTAATTTCATTCCATTATGTCATCAGAAATTCTCTCAAGAAGCATTTATTGAGCAACTATTTTTCTGTGTCAGGCACTCTGCTAGGTGTCAAATACTAGGCTGGGGTATACAACAGGATAAAAAATATGCTTGCTAGCCTCTGAACGCTGACTCCAGTTCAAGAGTCAGTGATCCTTCAAAATAATTATGGCATGATGTGATATTTGTTTTCATACATGTGGGAATACAATGCTGTAGTTTCTCAGAGCAAGGAAATGTCACTGGGCCTGAGCTTGATGGGAAAGGTTGCACAAAGGAGGGGACGCTTGAGCTGGGTCTGGGGGCCTGGGACTGGAGCTAGCAGGAGAGGACCCTCTAACACAGACTAGGGCTGGATTACAATGAGCTTCATGTGCCAGACTTAAGAGGATGGATTACCCTGAGGACAACAGGAATCTAATAATAATTTTAAAGCAGTTGATTGATACAATTCAACTTATAAACAAAAATGTTCAATCCAGCTTTGTTTGAGATAGCAACAAATAAGGGGAAATAATCAACTGTCCACAATCAGAGGACATGCTCAGTAAATCATTGACTATCTGTACAATAAAATAACACATGGCCAATAAAAATGACAATGCATTTGATATTCATTAGCACAAAAAGAATGCTTGTTGGAATTTTATTGAAATGTTTTGTTCCCCACATTTACTACCGTCATACTTTCTTTTAAACTCAGATTTAAAATTCTGACTTTGAGTTTGAATATGTTTAAAGATTGCCTACTAAAAGTCCTGTGCAAAAGAAAAGAGTCTAAAATAAAAAGAATAACAGGCAACTGCAGATCATAGTAAGAATCAAAATTTCTTCTAAGTTCATAATATACTTAGGGTCATTCTTTGAACCTTACAGTGATGGTAACAGAAAGATACAACTTTTCCCTTTTGTTTCCCAAATTTCAGTCCTAGGACAAATATCCCTGAGACCTTGTATCTGTATTGCCTCACCTGTCCTGTTGCCACAGGCTTTGCTCCTCAGTGTTCTGGCCCTGCTCACATAAACTTTCACCCTGCCCCAGTGAGATGGGCTTATTGTGAGGCCCAACCTGTTCTGGCAGCAAGGGGTCCTCTGTCCCCTGCAGGATCCATTGTCATCTACTCAGACCAAAGAAACAGTTTTCTTTTCTTTTTTTCTTTTTTTGAGACAGAGTCTCACTCTGTTGCCCTGGCTAGAGTGCCGTGGCGTCAGCCTAGCTCACAGCAACCTCAAACTCCTGGGCTCAACCGATCCTTCTGCCTCAGTCTCCCGAGTAGCTGGGACTACAAGCATGTGCCACCATTTTTTCTATATATTATTAGTTGTCCAGCTAATTTCTTTCTATTTTTAGTAGAGACAGGGTCTCTCTTGCTCAGTCTGGTCTCGGATTCCTGAGCTCAAAGAAATCCTCCTGCCTCGGCCTCCCAGAGTGCTAGGGTTACAGGCGTGAGCCACCGGGCCCGGCCAAAGAAAGAGTTTTCTTCTGCTCTTCCCAGGCATACCAGGCATCCATTTCCAAGTGTGCTCCTCATGTGACATTTTGCTGGGGGTTAGATTCTACTGTGATCTAGATTTATCATTTGTGATTGATGTAGCTCCTTCATGGGTTGTAACAGAGAAAGTTAAAAGGATGAGAATTCAATGGGAAGGACCTAGTAGTGCACGAACAGAACAGAATCTAAACCTCAGAAAGAGACTCTATATTATTTAAAAATTTAGTCATACATCCTAAGCCAACGAATATATAAATAGAGTATTTACAAGTGAGGCAGTATGCCAAACGTAACCCCAATACGTGCCCCACGTGGTCCAGTTTTAGCACAGTCACATTCAAAGAAAACATTCAACTTAATACGCTTGAAGAATGATGGAAATTTTACTGTAGGTTTTCTTGAAGAAATTCATCTTTAGAACCCTTCCCAGAGATCTTATCTGGAAACATTTCCTCTTCACAAAGTTCAGCAGTCACAGTGGCTACCAGCTTTCCCTCCTTTCTCAGCCACGCAGCTTCCTCGTGGCTTCCCCACTGACTTCCTTCTTCCAAGTGGGCAGTGAGCTCGGCGACTGTCCCCAGGGCTTCTGCCTCCACTTGCTCCTGTGGCTGGACCTCTCTAGGATGGCCGGGGCATCTCACATTTCCACGCCTCCCGACCGTCACCGCTCCCTGTGGACAAAAGCACATTGCAACTCCCAGGAGATAGAACTCTTTCTCGCTCCAACAGAAAACTCATGCAGCGTTTTGGAAAACAAAATTCTCGACCTTGTTAACAAATCAGTAAGGAAGGATTATTCAGTAATTGATGGCTGACACTACTGGTTAACTATCTGGGGAAAAATGTTACATTTTCCACATCATGCTTAAATATATTCCAGATGGTTTGAAGAGTTAAATATGTAAAATAAAAACCTAAATGAATTACAACAATGTAGGTGGATATTCGTCTAGTCACATAAAAGTCAGGAAAAAAAATCATAAAACAAAAGACCTTGGCTATCACGTCATAAAAATATACAATTCTATGTGTCATAAAATGCCACAGAGAGTTTTAGAAGTGAAAAGCTAAAAGAATATTTGCAACAGTCACAAAAGATAAATGTTCATTCTTGTTGATTTATAGAAAAGCTCTTACAAATCAATATGAAAAAGACAAACACTTCAACGGGGAAATGGGCAAAAATTGTAAATAGACAATTCACAGACGTATAAAAGGCCAATAAATATTGAAAAATAAATGTTCAGACTTCATGGAAATAACATCCCTTTGAAGGCTGGGCTTGCTCTGGCAGAAGAGGGAGGTGGGAGGGGGCAGGGAAGCTAGCGGCTTATGGCCTCTGGGACCAAGGCAACAAAATCTGTCCTGCCTCAGTGCATGGGATGCTGGCTTGGACCCAGGAAGACGTGAGGACAGCTTGCTAAAGGTGTATCATCGTGGCTCTTTTCTGGTGGCCTGTGAGGCCCGGGAGGTTGAGTATGTGGCAGAAACTCCACCTTGCCCACGGCAGCTGCTGCCTCGTGGCTCTGCTGCGGCGCTCTGAGTGGCCCAGGGGCAGGACCCAGCCTCTTCTGAGGTTCTCTGGCCCTGGCATTCAGGAATTGCCCCGTAGCACAGGCCTTGCTCCCCTCCCCCGCTCCCCATATCCACAGGGAGGAGAGACCTGCTCGATAAGGTCTTCCGTGGCCTCATCTCTCGTCAACTCCCCAGGGAGACTCGGGCACCTCCAGTCCCCATGGCCGGTGGCTGTCCATCTCTGCAGCCTCCCACTTCAGCCGGAGCCCTCTCATGTGCCGAGTCTTGACAGTGCGCCCCAGAGAACTGCTCTTGCTGGGAACAAATCAACCTGAACACTGTTCAGGGCTCTGACCGATGGCCTCAGGCCTACTGAGCCAGCTTCCCCCATGCCAGAGCCCTACACTGCACCGGCCTCTCCCTCCCCGCCTGCCTCTGACGCTGGAACTTGTCCTGTGAGGGGGCAGAGGTCTAGAGAACAGAGGGGGTCTCTGGATTTCCAGCCACTACTGCTTCACACTTTAAGGGTGAGTGGGTGACGTTAGTTGAATCCCAACACTCTAAAGACCTCCCCTGCAAGGTATTATCTTGTTGTCGAAATAAATAAGGAGCTGAAGTCTTTTTACTTATGAGCTGTTTTGACTGGTAGTTTTTTAAAAAGTAATTTTAAAAGAAAAAAACTTTTTTTAATTATACAGTTGGGGCTGGGCACGGTGGCTCACGCCTCTAATCCTAGCACTCTGGGAGGCTGAGGTGGGCGGATTGCTCTAGGTCAGGAGTTCAAAACCAGCCTGAGCAAGAGCGAGACCCTGTCTCTACTATAAATAGAAAGAAATTAATTGGCCAACTAATATATATGGAAAAAACTAGCCAGGCATGGTGGCGCATGTCTGTAGTCCCAGCTACTTGGGAGGCTGAGGCAGCAGGATTGCTTGAGCCCAGGAGTTTGAAGTTGACACCACGGCACTCACTCCAGCCTGGGCAACAAAGCAAGACTCTGTCTCAAAAAAAAAAAAAAAAAATTATTATACAGTTGGACGTTCTTTGAGCTGGTGATTTTTTTTTATCACAATTATGTGTGCATATAGACACTAATTACCTAGGCAGGGCTCAGAAATGGAAAGGGTTCCTTGACACCCACAACAAAGGACGGCCACTCATATCTGAAGTGCAAACAACACTATATATAGGAAGCCTTACTTTTCCTCTAGTTATCCATTAGCTTCATTATGATGAACGAGTGAAGAATCTAAGTATGAGCAATTGACATGTGTTCTTAATGTGTTTCCTAATCATCGCCTTCTCTTTGGACATCCTTTTCATGCTACATCATAATTTTGTGGACCTAGGAGTTCTATTTTCTTTAAATCACTGCATGTTTTACACAATCCTAACTGGTAAAAAAAAAAAAAAAAAAAAGATGTAAATTTGTAAAAGATTCAAATGATTTCACAGAGAATGTTTAGGCAACTTGTAGTTATCACTAAGCCCCAGAACTTGGTAGGCATTCAGCAAGTGATCTGGCATTCAGAGCCATCTGGTTCTGTGTGTATGTGAGTGTGTATTTTGTAGCAGCTGACATGATTCTGAGGTTCACGTTTGCTTGTTCACTCCTCTATGTGGGCAGCTCGATTGTTATTTCCCTATGTCTAACTGTAGGTGTATGGGAATGATTTCTAAAAAGTGAGAGCTAATGGAATTTGTTCAATCTTTCAGATACTCATGAGTTAAAGTCAAAAGTCAGACTCATTATCCATGAAATCTACAGGTATTTTTTGCCTGCTAAATCCTGTTGTCATTTCACGACAACTCGGCCCCATCAACCAGGATGAATTTCAATGCTTCTGTTGCTGATGAGTACAGATGGTAGTCATTCCAGCTTTTGGTCAATATCCTAGGAGATTTTGCCATTATTCTCAGTAAATGAAGTGATATTTTCTCTTTTCATTAGTAATGAAAAGAAAATACATGTTTTTTCCAATGAAGTATATAACTGAGGCTCAGAGGTGTGTTTTTGTACAGTCTCTTAGAGGTCCCCAGTGGGGTTAAACCCTAGTGCCCAGAACAGTGGCCTAGTGACTAGAGGTGTCCCTCTGTCTTCCTTCTCCTCTTTGCTATCAGTGATTCTTGAGATTTACTACCAAATGAACTTCTTATACTTAAATCTGTGTCTCAAAATCAGCTTCGGGAGTAGCCCAACCTAACACGATGTTGTCTAATAGTTGCGTTTATTTTATCGACACACCGTTGTCCACTGCAACCCATGCGATGTCTCTTAGGTTAACCTGAGTCTCTTGTCTATCTAAGTAAGATACAGTTGACATGAAGTTCCACATCAGTGAGTAGGCGAACTTCTTAATTATACCTAGTCTTTTGTTTTAGATCTAGGCAGCTCGAGGCTGAATTAGGTGAATAGGAAAAAGAACACCCAGTACTCACTACTAGGTATGACATGATCTCACTGAACTCTTGATCTCCTCCCCTCAAAAACCCTGCTTCCCCTGAAGCTTCCCCATCTGAGTAAACGGCAAGCCCAGCACCCAACTGCACAGGCCACATCCTCGCCGCCTCTCTTGCTTTCATGAATGTTCCTGGATTTATCGGTGAATCCTGATACCTCTACCATCAAAATACAGATGTGGACTTAAAACGTCATAAGTCAAAAATGTGTAGCACGCACCTGACCTAGCGAGCATCCTCGCTCAGCCCAGCCTACCTTAAACATGCTCAGAACACTCACATTAGCCCACAGTTGGGCAAAATCATCTCACACAAAGCCTAATTCGTAATAAAATGTCAAACACCCCATGTCATTTGTTGAATGCTGTACTGAAAGTGGAAAGCAGAATGGCTGCGTTTGTGCTGACGTACACAGCTGAGAGCTCACTGGGCCTGAAGGATGTCTGAAGTGTCGAATCATATTTTAGGCTTTATTGCTGGGTGATGGGGATGCCACAGTGACAGGACCATCAATTTCTGTCTCTTCTGATGAGCTTCGAGAATCGCTGCTCGACGGCCCTGGGGTGTCGAGCCCTGTGGGGGGTCAGCAGGCGCGTGCTTCTCAGGAGTGTCAGCCGTCCACCCTGGCTCGCTGCCACAGCCCAGCACGGAGAGACAGCGTCATACCGCACACCACTAGCCCTGGGGAAAGATCAAAACTCAAATGTTGATGTCTGATTTCCACAACATTTGAAGTAGGATTTCTGCAGAAGGCGTATCTCTTCTGCACCATTGTAAGTTCGGGACCATCTGCATTTGCAAAATCCAACCACTTTCCATCACCTCCTCTGCTATACGGCTGCTTAAACGCAGGACCAGGGGGGACCACAGGGGTTGGTTGGACACCTGCTCTTGAAGCAAAGGCAACGATTCCGGACCCTCGTGAACACAGCCTGGAAACGGATGCCTGTAGCTGGGCCCACATCTGTTGGAGTGCTCCAAATCAACCTCGCAGAGAGTATGATGTTATTAAAGGATAAGTGTTAAAAATGTGCTGATTCGAAGCTAACCTCTATATTATTAAAGCTCAACAGTAATCACAGCAATTGTTTAGAATCGAGACCAACAAAAGGTTTTTTTGCCAAGGAAAGAGAGCTCATCATTGGTGTTGTTTAGGTGAAAATAAAAGGCAGACAGAAACTTTGGTGGGTTTTATGGTTGTTTTTAATGTCTCTTGAACAATCCACAGCATTGTGCTCTGGGCTGCCCCCACCCTTGATCTGCTACCACTTATCATTTCTCCCTGTTTGGGAAAATCTCTGACCCCCGGCCGTCACAGGCAGCTGCCGAGCGCACAGCGCGTGTTCCTACACGCCTCAGCTGCAACTGCTCGGCCTTCCTGCCTTTCCAGAAGGGCCCGAGAGGGGTCTACTTAAAACCCTTTATTTTACATAGAAAATTTTTATTTATGTGATGCTTTTTTAAAGAAACAAATTACAAATTCTTTAACCTACATTATTTTATTTTGTTCTCCATGAAAACTTTCAAGTGGGCAGGCTGGACGTTACGGCCCATTTGGAAGATGGGTAATGGGAGATTCCGGAAGTTCAATGACATGCTTAAGGCCACACGACCCAAGTCTAGTCTTACACCTCAAGGGCATGTAAGGCCTATATTTGCTTTTTACAGTTTTGTTGAATTCAAGGCCATTTGTGTACACATCCAGTTTTGGAAGCCGTTACTCTACCTGGAACTCTGAGGTGACTTCAAAATCCACAGCGAAGCTGAGGACACCACCGTTTCCTGAGGCAAAGAGGTGAGTTGAGTCACCTCTGTGTTCCCATATAGCGCTCCATAGGTGGTTTGTTCCATGGATGAGTGAAATCGTAGGAGGGTGGGCCTCAATTTTCCATGCTGGCCAGTCCTGATCCCCTGTGAGCCTAGTGCACTGTGCTTGGTGGCTGTGATGTGACCATGTCAACAAAGAGAGTGCAAAGACCTGCATGCCTTTAGCCAAAGAAGAAAAGATTGCAAACAGACTCCAGAAGTATTTGCAATGGTAACAACTGTCATTTCCGATCAGAGCCGTGTCTGCAGGATGGGCTGAGAGAACAGGCTACGCAGCAGTGCTGTCAGGGCAGCAGGCAGCTCCACTCTGCTGGCACCAGGGCAGGCTGGGCAGCCACAGGAACACTGCATTAATCATGAAAAATTGTTTTTCCAACTTTCTAAATCACGTCCTTTAAAAAAATGCCCTTAACCTGTTGATACTCTCGGATGTGCCAAGAAAATCATAGTATTCTCAGATGTGCTGCAAACAGAGGCAGGTTGAGAGCAGCCACGCTGGGCATTGCTCACATGTGATTTATCCTTCCCACAATAATTCGAGAAGCATATTCCCATCCTACAGACAAGCACACCACCTGGGATGGGGTTTGCAAGCTCGCCCCAGTTCTCACGGTGGGCAGAGGGGAATGGTACTCGGCTCAGGTGAGGTTCCAAAGCCCATGTGTCTCTCCCCACGTCCATCCGCTCACACCCGTGTGAGGGGCTGTCTTGGAAGAAGACAGTGGCAGCATTTTGAACCAGTGGCGGAGCTTCAGGGAGGCAGATCTGTAGTCAACCTATGGAAAGAACATCCCGACAGACAGAGCTGTCCAAGAAGGGCAGGGGCTGCTGTAGAAGGTTGCCAGGTCCTCAGGGTGGGACAATTCAAGCAGAGGCATGAGATCTGGAATGATCGGGACCCCCTGAGAAAGAGTCCAGTGGGGGACCAGCCTGCCAGCCAGCCTTGAGTGCACAGTCAAGGTCATAATGGGCCAGGCCCACAGGGATTGGTCAGGAAATTGGCAAGGAGCCATCTTCCCACAGCTTTCTAGTATAACCCTGAGGGTTAAACAAGAGAATGCAATGTGCCCAGCATGGAGCCTGCCGCCTACTAAGCCATCACTAAAAAGTAGCTGTTATTTTTAGTTTAGGACTTTTAAAAGCCTATTCTATAAGGCCAATTATTTGAATACACTCCAACTCATCCGTTTATTTTTGGATTCAAGAAATGGGGAATGCTGGGCACAGTGGCTCACACATGTAATCCTAGCACTTTGGGAGGCTGAGGCTGGAGGATCACTTGAGGCCAGGAGTTTGAGACCAGCCTGGGCATGAGAGAGACTCCTGTACTCAAAAATGTTAGCAGTTATCTTCATGACTAAAACTAATCACATCATCATCATCACCGTAGTCTTTTTAAAAATTTTGGAGCATAAGGTCAATTTTTTTTTTTAGGTTTTTCAAATTTTATTTTCAGGAATTGCTTAGTTTTTGGTTCACTCATTGATTACCATTCCCCCCCACCCCTGAAAAGACAACTTAATCAGGATTTTTACTGCGGCTTTAGTAGACTACTCTAATGTTGTGAAATCTCTACTGTCCTATTAGGGGTTCTATTAATAGTTCTATTAGTAGTCCTATTAGTAGTTCAGGACACTGTTTCTTAGTTGGTTTATATTAATCATAGACTCTTAACACAATGGCTCTTAACTGGGGATGATTTTGTTCCCCAGCCAATACCTGGGGACCTTTTTGTTTGTTACAACTGAATAGGGTGTTGCTATTCAGCATCTAGTGAGTGAATGTCAGGGATGATGTGAAACCTAAAATGCATAGTCAGCCCCCCAAGAAAGACGTATTCAGCCCCCAACGTCAAGAGTGCTGAGATTAAGGAACCCTGGCCTAACGTCTGTCCCTCTTGTTTCCTCTGCTTAACAAACACCAGGGAGTTTAAGGTCTGATGTCTCTGTGGATTATGGCAACGGAAACTGTTTCTGAGAAAAGCAAGTTGTGGGGACCTGAGCAGCTTTTTTTTTATCGAAGAACAAAATCACAGAGAACCAAGCACGGAAAACATTCCATCCTTCCGACTGGGTTCCGACCCCTGGCCAGGGGTTTGAGCAAAGCCTCAGCTAGAGCAACATTTTCAGTTCTAATCAAACCTCCTAAAAAATCCATGGAACATGAGCACCGAGGCCTGTTTGCTCAAGACCGAAAGGGGGAAGGGATTGTGTTTGGGGGGCTGATTATGCTGAACTTTCAACCCTTCTTGGCAATGTTTGCTGGCCAGAAAGCAAAGCCAGCTGTAACTTGGACAGTACTTTACACAAACAGACAACACGGACTGTTATCTCCTGAATGGGAGGCTTTCTACAGTGTCCTCTCATGTGGGCACCGGCCTCAGGCAGGAAGACCACCCACAGGCAAACAACATGCAGCGCCTCCCAGGGAGACCTCTAATCACCCACGTTCTCACCACCTGTTCTGGGGCCCGGTTATCAGATGTGCAGGAGCCAGTTAATAACCGTTTATAAGCTATAAATGGAAGTGGCCATGGCAGGGAGCTGATAAACATTTGGGGGCAAATTATTTGTGTAGCTGACTGTCATTTGCACCCCTCTCCACTGCTTGCAAGTACGCGTTTCAGGTTACAGGATGTCCAAGTGGCTGTTTGCGGGCTGGGGTGTCTATAGAAGCACTGTGTCTGTGGTCTTGATCCAGGCCATAGACAGTGATAACTGCCCTGGACATTTTCAAACTTTCTGGGCATCACATCTTTTTCCTTAATTCTGTTTAGGGGGTAAAAAAAAAATTCCAAAGCTAGAACTCCCCTAAAGCATTTCATGCACTTTAGAATCTCAGATCTCAATTTTGGCTGGAAACGCACTGACAGTGTGTTTAGCTCAGAGTTGGTTAAAAAGTGAGCTTTTTTATATGCTCCATTCATTAGTTTAGGATTTAAGTTTGGTTTTTATTCCTGCTGAAAGAAGGTGAGGGTGGGCATTTAAACTGTCAGCTGACAGTCTGGGCCAGGGGTCCTCAAACTTTTTAAACAGGGGGGCAGTTCACTGTCCCTCAGACCGTTGGAGGGCCGGACTATAGTTTAAAAAAAAAAACTATGAACAAATTCTTATGCGCATGGCACATATCTTATTTTGAAGTAAAAAAACAAATGGGCAAAAACACCCACATGTGGCCCGCGGTCTGTAGTTTGAGGACGCCTGGTCTGGGCAGTGGCAGACCCAGGGTGACTGTTGGGGCAAAAGAGGCATTTCAGGAAAACAACACGGCTGTAGTTGAACCACCTTCTTCCCTTGGGTTTGCAGCTACTGGATTAAAAGGCTAAAGGGAGAGTTTTGGAAATGAAAATGAGGTGTGGAACAGGGAAGAAGGACGCTGGACATCTAAGTAATAAAAGAGACTGAAGAGCTTGGGGGTGGGCAGAGCGAGCTGCAGCCCTGGGTCGCAGTGTGAAGGGATTTCTGCCTTTGTCTTCCCAGGAAAGCAAAGGTTCAGAACTGGGTATGGCCAGTTTCTAGAGACTCCCAGCTACTAGAGCTGGGCCCAGGGATCCCTAATTTAAGGCAGCATATGCTTGCCAGAGTTTGGTTCCAGTTTTGCTCTTGCTGGTTTGTGTGATCTTCAGCAAGTATCTTAACTTCTCTGTTGCCCAGAGCAAGGCACTGCTGGAGGCCATAGAAGTTTGGCCTGTAAACCACTCTCCAGGAACTCATGCTTGCTGAGATAAAAACCTTATCTCAGACAAGATTACCAACCATTCTAGGCCTATGAGATAGGCCAGCAGATGCCACAGGGAATAAATGTTGTCAGGGTTTATTCAAGGGAGGGGCAGGGGCTGGAAAGACAGAGCGGACGCTTCAAGGAGATTGGACTAGAAAGAGGCCTTGGGGGTGGGGGGCACGCTCAGCTGAGGGGCTTGGCCAGGCGGGCTCAGCAGAGGGTGGCTTTTAAAGAGAAAGTCAGTTTCTCTGTCCTGAAGGAGCAGAAAGGAGTTGTGCAAGTCAACCTTAGAAAGGCAAGTTACAGTCAGATTACGAAGGTGTGAGTCCTCGGTGAAGAGGTCAGTCTTTGCCTCGTGAAGTCTCACCAGGAAGGGCTGGAAAGCAGTGATTTTAGGCAGGTGGGTCAGGTGAAAAGGTCATATACCTTGGAAAGGTGAGATGCCTGAGGTAGAGACTGGTGCCAGTCCAGGCGTAAGGAGCGAGCAGGTAAGGGCAGCTGGGAGGGAAGGGGACTGCACAGACGCTGGAGAAAGAGCAGCTGGACCCAGTGAGGAGAGCCACAAGCCCTGGCTGGAGGCCAGGCCCCATCCCCAAGAGGCTGGGAAAGCGAAACACCTTCAACAGAAACCAGCGAGTCCTGAAGAAGGAAAAGGAGAGTGTCATTTCATATACGTTGAATTTAGGGCAAAGTATCCAAATAGAAACACCCAGTGAGTAGTTGGAACTGCAGAACTGGAATTGAGAAGTGGTTTTGTATCTCTGTACCCGACTTGACTGCCAGCACTTTGATGGCAACAGCGATGTCCCAGGACAGAACGTACATTACTGTGAACACCAATGATGCAGCTGATCATTAGCTGCATCATACTCCGGGGATGCACTTGTATCAGGCCACAGGTCTGCAAAAGCAGGATTAGGACTATTGTTGTGCCCAATTGGCAGGTCTAGAAACTGAAATTCAAAGAAGTTAAGAAAATGTGTCCGGGATCACACAGCTTATAAATGGCTAACCTGGGATTCGAACTCAGGTCTAGCTGATGCTCAAAGCCATGACTCTCCTACTCTTTCCCATTCTTCCCCTACACCCTCTCTCGACTTCTTTATGCAGGCGTTCTTTCACATGAAGCTTTTGCTTCTCTGTGGCTCATACAATGCCTTAGGTCAGTTTTTGATACAAGTTCAATGTTAACCTTTCTTTCTGCTACCAAATTTCTTATAAAAAAATATCAAAATTTTATTAGTCCTTTATTTTAAAAAGCAAAACAAAAATAACAAAGTCTTGGCCTCTTTTTCTTAAAAGCACATAGTTTAGAGCCATCAAATTCATCTCCATTCTTTACTAAGTTAAAAATTATACCCTATTTTATTCGGCAAAGCAAAGGAAATTTCTGAAAGACAAAAGAGACAATATAAATTTACTCCTTATCTATTACGAAGTATTTATCTAGAAGTGTTTGTTACTAGAATTCTTTGAAAAAAATTCTTTACTAATTTTCTAAAAGTAAAACTTGTGTGCCTCTCTTCCAGATAGCTCTCAGGCCAAATTAATCCTTATGCATGTTAAACATTATTGACATATTTGGAGAAGGAAAGCACACAGATTATGCAAGGTCTCGAAGTAACTAGAAGTTTGAATTTAAGATTAGTGTTTACCACTGCTACTCTTAAACTCATGCCAGAGCCAAGCTACCTCCCATATAGTTTCAGGGAAAATGAAATAAAAAACCTAACGATGGTGATTTTTACAGAGTTGAAGTTTTTGCCAAATTTGGGTTCTGAAAGGAATTTCTCTACAGGGGCTTTTGGCAGAGACCTTGCATTTTTTCCAACTTTCACCTGGAGCCCTTAGCTGGAATCCTCTATTGTATAATGAGTTGCTTCAACCCTTCCTTCTCTCCTCTTTACTTTGAATCACGGAAAAATGACCTACTATGGAAAGAGAAAATAGCATGTGAGCCTACATTACCATGTATCTTTGCTAATGACTAGTTGTCCTTCCTCTGGAACCAATTGGCAGGCAAGAAAGGGACAGTTTCCATTTTTACTGGAGAATTAGCGTTTTCTGTCAAGCTAAGTTGCTCTTTTACCCAGGGAGTTTCTGCTCAGCATAGAGAAACCCTAGGCACAGTGGCCAATCGGGGGCTTGGTGAAACCATTGTTTCTGTATCAATGATTCTTTTATTCCATGAGCCCAATCACAACAGTCACTGTGTCCACAAAGGTCTAAAACAAATTAAGTCAAGCTGTGAAAAAAAAAAAAAAATGGAAAAACACTGCTCTTCTATTTTGTTTTATTTCATTTTTACATCAAAATGATATGATTTTTTATATGGTTGTCACCAACAGGATTTCACTCCTCTGAAGAAGGAAAAACCAAAGCAAAGGTAAATCAATAAAAAATGAGATAGTTGTGGGACTGTTTCTTTCTTTTGTAGCCTGTACTTAAGCTATAGAAGTAATGTGTATTGTTTCTTGGCTATAGAAAAATTTTGCTGCTCAAATCTACTTTGTGATCCTCGGGTCCAGAACGATGGAGCAACCAGAAGGCCAGGCAAGTGCAGGCCAACATCGCCACACTGCCCTCTGGTGGTGGTCCGCATCTTGCTGTCTTGGTTGACGCTAGGGTGAGGCCCCTGGGCGCCTCTGGGTGGTCCACTGGGTCTGTGGGCCAGCGCAGGGGGAGGTCACTACAGAGACACACAGCCTGGGACCCACATAGGGGTTGGGGGAGAACGTGGAAGAGGGTGGAGACCCAGAGTGACTGCTGGAAAGGAATGAGGAGAAACTGAGTCACTGAACTCATAGAAGAGCCATGGTAAACATTAGTTGTTGTTCAAGAGAAGGGATAATGCAAGTGAGAAATCTTCCAGGAAAACAGCATTTTTTGGTTGCAATTTAGCATTGGGCTTCTAGTAGTATTCTCATGGGAGAATATGGAATTTACTGAAAACATTTTTAGTTATGAAATATTTCAAACATACAGAAGCATTGACAAGATAATATAACTGACATCAGTGCATCCTGATAGAAGGCATACTTCTGAAAGTGAGAAATCTTACATGTTTATTGTGGAGCAAGGGTGAGTTCTTGTTTCTTCGTTTAATCTCTTTGTGCATGCCTCACCCTTGTCCCACAACTTGAGTGTCTGTCCTTACCTGTCCGCCTCCCCGACTGGGCTGCAAGCTCCTTGGGGGCAGGGATGGCGTCCTCTTCATCTGTGTGCACCCAGTGTTGATACTGAGCAGTTGCTCAGTGTCTGCTGAATGCACATCAAACGCATCCACTTAGAGTGTGGCTAAGCGACTGTCCCCAGCTCCTCCAAAATAAGGGGACCGTGTGTCTCTTACATAGTATTTACCACAAGCCCATGAACTGGCCTGGAGCTCGGATACCGTCATATCCGGGCCCACTGCAGACTGGCCCCAACGGCCGTGGCTGGCATCTCTCCTCATCACTGATGTGGAGGAAGTGGCCAAGTGACCAAGCCAGCAGGGCTCAGTCACACAATGTTTAGAGAAACATCCGGAACAGCAGTTCCCTCTCCTCATTTCAAATGGAGGGGTACTAAATTCCAATATGAAAAAGAAACAACCGAAAGCAGCCGTTTGACCGCCACCGGCTGTTCACAGTTTCACTAACCTCTTAGGACGACTCCTTCCTGATGAAGCAAGTTAGACTTTTCTTTTTCCTTTCAAACCTCTTCTTGCCCTTGGGAGAATCACTTCGCAGGGCCTCATCTGTGAAAGGAGAACACTGACGTGTTAGTGCGTCAGGGCTGCTATCACAAAAATACCACAGACTGGGGGATTTATAAACAGCATAAAATCCTTGCTCAGATTCTGGAGAGTGACAAGTCCAAGGTCAAGGTGCCAGCACATTAGGTGTCTGGTGACAGCTCTGTCTGCTGCATAGACGGCACCTTCTTGCTTCATTCTCACATGGCGCAAGGGACAAACAAACTTTCTTAGGCCTCATTTGTAAGGGCATAATCTCATTCACGAGGCCTCGGCTCCCCCATGGCCAGATCACCCCCCGAAGGCACCACCTCTCAACATTGTTATGTTGGAGATTGGGTAGCAACGTGAATTCTGGGGGGACACAAATATTCAGACTGTTGCTATTGCTCACCTAGAACTTTTCAGCTCAGACATTCTTTGATCCTAAATCTAGTCTTTTATAAATTATTTTTCATTTTATTTGAATTTATAGAAATTCAAATAAAAGGAAGGTGACAATATAGACAGGTCCATCACTCTGAGGAGAGAAATCTGCTCTGCCCTCTGGTCCCCTCTCCTTATCAGGGTTCCTCACGTGTCTTGCCCGTGTACCTTATACTCACTAGAGGTGGCCTGTGTAATGATGGGCTTCCACTTCCAGACTTTTCAAAGAAAGCTTAAGGCCGGGTACAGTAGTGCACGCCCATAGTCTCAGCTGCTCAGGACGCTGAGACAGGAGGATCACTGGAACCCAGGAGTTCGAGGCTGCAGTGAGCTATGATTGTGCCACTGCTCTGCAGCCAGGGCCTCAGCAACAGAGTGAGACCTTGTGGGGGGAGGAGGAAAAGAAAGCTCATGTGTAGAAAAATGCTTATAGTAGCATTGTTCATAATTGCTCAAAACTTCAAAACTGAAACCAGCCCAGATGTTCACTGTGGTGTGCTCCTATTCCAGATACTACACACAGCGGATGGGCTATCTCTACACACAGGAAATGTACTCGTGAGGCAACAAGGACGCATCTTACAATGTTGAATGGAAAGAGAGAGATGCAAAGGAATACGTACCAGTTGGTTCTATTTACACAAAATTCAAAAACAGGCAAAAGTAAAAGCAAGGAAATGATTACCATAAAAGTCAGGACTGTGGTTACCTTTGGGAAGAGGATGGGGGTTCCAATGAGGAAAGAATATTTAGAGAACTTCTAGGGTGCTGGCAAGGTTCTGTTTCTTGACCCAGGTAGAGGTTACAGAGATACTTATTTCATAACTATTTGTTAAACCACAGAGAAAATATTATGCCCAATCCTGCAAGCATGCTCTATTTGAAAATAGTAATAATAATCACAACAGAAGGCTCAGCTTGTGTTTCATAGCACTGTCTACACAGTTTTTGCATTTACATAATGTCCTTTCTTTTCCCTTAAACAGAAGAGCTACTCGGAGCTCCAACACCCTGTAGAGGAGCTGCATCTAAATTGGGAGAGAGGATTGAGGTGACTTCCTCGTGTTCCCATAACCCTTGTGTGATGATAAAAATGGGGACCAACATGTGTTTATTGAGCAGTTACCACGCACTGGGCTCATCCTCATCCTCATGCCAGCCCTGGGAGTGGCTCCGATCATCATCACCATTGTTGAATAGATGAGGAAACCAAAGCATGGAGAGGTTGAGTAAACCCATGCAAGGCCAAGCAGCGGGGCAGAGCCCGGATTCAAATCCAAGTGTGTTTGACGCCAGCTCCTGAGCACGTAGCCACCAGGCTCCCCGGCCTGCCACCAGGACTCGCCTTTGTTGTTTATGTGTCTTTCCCCTACTGGATTATGAGATCCTTGGGGACAAGATAAAATTGCCTTATTTCAGCAAAGAAAGAAAAATAAAAATTGTTGTAGCATGGAGAAATGTTAAACAGCTCTGAACAGGCAGTTTTGCATATGGGAAATATCTGACCCTCTCTTGATATTGATTTCTATATCAAGCGTGCATCCACAGAGTAATGGGTAATGAAACTTCAGTTTTGGTTCTATTCTTAACAAACCGGGCCGGACCTGCTGGACCTATTTCTGGCACTGGCACAAGCTGGCTGTGAGGACTTGGGCAAGTAACTATATTTTTCTGGATCTCTATTTCTTCATCAGTAAAATGCAAGGTTTGGCACATAAAACTTACAGTTCTCTCCTGCTCTGGAATTCTCTGTAACGATACCCCCCGCCCCATCAGCAGACCGTGAACCTTAGCAGACCTTAAATCCTGACATGACAGTTTATCTCCAGGCTCCTCCATGCCACCATCACTCTAGGGGCTCCAGCAGGCTCCAGGGGACAGGGGGTGGCCAGTTGATACCCTTGTAAGCCCGACAATCTACATTTCCTCCTCGCTCCCACTGCACTGTAACCTAACATCACCAGCACACATGCTCACTCCCAAACCCCGCTTTTTATTTTTATGGTCATAAGACCCAATTAAAGTAGTTCATCATTAGGAAATGCTGAGGACCCCATCTGCATGACAGCACACACGGATTCACTCCTACTGTGCAGATGTGTGTATTCTTCTACCACCGTGATGTCAGGCTGTTGGTGTGCTGAGGTCAGCACACAAGAGTCAACTGTGACAGTTGCAGGTATTTTGCATGCCGGCTATTAAATGGTAGCTTGAGGTATTTACAACATGGTAATCAGCAAGTGCTACAACTCACTCTTCCAGAGCCATTGTTAAACACCCACCAGCACATCACTGATTGAGATACTCATTTGTTCTAGTGGATATTTAAGTTTTACTGGTCACTTGGGCTACTGCAGTTCTGACACCACTCTTTCCCTTTCATTATCATATTATGTAACTTTCTGTAATTGTCCCTTCATGCTGACTTTGGATACTTTCCGTATAAAACCAAAGGATCCCTATGACTCATATTTGTCCAATTATGTATTTTTAGTACAGACCTTCGTAGTCTGAGCACTACAAGCCCAGGGACACTTAGAACTCTAGTATCTCAACTCTGAAGAATGAGAGTAGAAAATGAACTAAGTTAATGTAGTATTAATGCAAAATGAACACCTGTCTTAGAACTAATAACGTGCTATAAAGAAGGCATAATTCAAAATATTGTGCACTTAGATTTATTTATAGTGAATAATGAAATAAAGGAAATATGTATAGTAAAAAATGAAATGAAGGAAATTAAAAGTATAGTTCCTTCCATTCAAAAATGTTGACATATTACAGAAGATTACTAAACCTGAGAACTTATTCATTGACTCTATATAAATAGTCTGACTATCTTTACATCTCAGAGTATGTTTCACAGATCAGCAGCATTTACATCACCTGGGAGCTTGTTAGTAATACAGAATTTGTAGCCCCATCCCAGTCTTACCATTTCCATGCTGACAAGATTCCCAGGTGATTCTTATGCAAATTAAGGCCTTAGAAGCATAAATGGGAATGATTTTCTATACAGATAATTTTCTAAAATCCAGTAGAAAGCATTTATAATTGGTTTCAAAATTTGTCTCTAATATTTAACTCAGAGTGATTGTTTTAAAATATAATTTTGTATTTTTATAAAATTTCATATTTTATATTAACATATACCTAATATATTAATATAAATATACTTCAAAAATATTTTTATATAATTTTATATAAAATATAATTTTGTATTTTAAAATATAATTTGATCTATGATTAAATGATGACAGATATTTAGTAAATTTTTTTCTCCAGAAAAGCATGATGGTACAGGGTTTTTCCAAAAATGTCAAATTGAAGCTGAATTATTTTATTCATCTTACCTGCTCTTGTAAATCAAAGTACACATTTTAAGTATGCTACAAATACTTGGGTGTAATGCACACTTCCAGACCTTTCAACAGGAATTGAATTAAAGAGAGACTAGAGAGGGAGGGAAGGAGGGAGAAAGAAAAAGAAAGACACATTAGTATCTTAATTTTAAAAAATTGTGAAAGCACATTCCTCCTAGAAATTTTTATAGCTTACTGAATGAAAATTTGTCATCTTTTCAAATGAACTGAAAGAGGTGAAGAAAACTGACCTTTTTAAACTTTAGGAGGAAATTGGAAATAAGTGAAAAGATGATAAAGTATTACTAATAGAACAAATATTCCTTTAAACCACAGCTGGCTAAATCTAGTCAATGATCACTGTCTTCATGGGAAGACCGAACAAATTTGAAAGCCTTAACCTGACAAAGAACAAATTTATTCTAGAGCTAAGTCTGTCTGAAGTTAAGACCTAGTTCAAATAGTGTCTCTAAAGCTGCACTGTCCATTACTGTAGGCAATAGACACATGAGCTATCTACATTTAAATTAATTAAAATTAAATAATTATCTACAGATTCAAAGACACAAATAGTTTGACAATAAAAGGGTAGAAAAAGATCTACCATGCAAAGTATAACCAAAAGAGAGCTAGAATAAGTGGCTATATTATCAGACAAAATAGACTCTAAGAAATATTACAGAAAAAAAGGAGCATTTCATGATAAAAGGATCAGTATATCTGGAAGATGTAACAATTGTAAATGCACATGCATGTAACAACAGAGCCCCAAGTACATGAAACAAGAACTGACAGGCTTGAAAGGAGAAATAGACAACTGAACAATTATAGGAGATTTTAAATTGCTAGAACAACCAAACAGAAAATTAGCAAGGATATGGAGGACTTGAACAACGATATCAACCAACTTGAACTAAGTAATTTTTTTGTTTACATATACAATATATAAATACATATGTGTGTATTTATATATATACATATACATATATATGATTTTATAGAGATATATATATCCCACATGACTCCACCCAACAACTATAGAAAATTAAGTAAATAAAAATTCAGAGGGATTAATCAAGATGGCGGACGAGAAACACCACCAGACAGTGTCTCTGCAGAAAAGACAGACTCTAGGAGAAATCAGAAGAAAGAAGCAAACAGACGAGCATATATCAGAGGAGAGTCAGAAGGAGGGATACCTGAGACCACAGGAAACTCCACAGGAGGAGGTTGCAGAGGAGAACTGGAAGCAGAGACCTTCTGAGTAGCCTGGAGACCAGTGGCAAAGGTGGGTAGTATCGTTAACTTCCCCTCCCTTGCGTCTCGGACTGCTGGTGGGCTCCCCAGTGGGTGTAGAGACTTGTGGACACCAGCCCAGAGAAGGCCACCCCCAGTGAGCAGTAAGCCTGTAGCAGATGCGGCACCAGGCTCCCAACTCCCACGGGCCACCTCCCTGTGCACAGACCCGAGCCGCGTGGCAGGCGCCATATTGCCTCATTCTCCCCTCCCCCATCCCTATCTGCAGCTGCTGAGAGAGACAATATAGCCACTAGCCAGAGGCACCTCCGGGGAATGGGACCTTCTGTTTTGGGGTCCTACAGCTGACTGAAGGGACTCAGACAGTGAGCTCCCTACCCGGCAGCCCTCCCAGGTGCTGCTGGCTCGGTAATCCCAGGAGAAAGGGGCAGAACCTGAGGCTGAGAGATATAGACCCAGCTTGGGCTCTCTGGGGGTGAATTGGGACTGGAACTCCTCTCACTGGTGGGGTTAGGGATTGAATTCTGGAGCCCAGAGGTCAGACCTGCAGACCAGATCCCCTGCACCCAGGTCTTGCATTGCCCGGGGCACAGAAGGGATATATGTGAATGAGCCTACTAAGGTGTGTGTGCCTTCAGGGGCAGATCAGCATCCTTGAGGGCAACCATCCTCCCACAGGGGGGCCTGTGCCCAGCCCAGGTGACGATCCTGCACAGGGAAGCTCCTGGCCAGCATCACAGCCAGGGGAGGCCTGGTGGTGTGAGGTCTGACCTGCTGGCAGAGGCCCAGGAGTAGCTGCGGAGTTGGGGAGGGTGGAAAGAAGCGAGGTCAGCTCCAGACTGCAGGTCTCAGACAGCCCCACCCCCACATGCACACTTTCTGACTGAGCGGGGCCATTCTAGCTCCTCCCTGACAGCTTTTCCAGAAGCAGAGAACTAAACTTTGACCCCTGCTAATGGCACTGGTGGTGCCAAAGCCTGAGGGCAGGCTTACCCAACCCAGCTCCGCCCAGACTCTCTCCTAGACTAGCCCTCAGTGAGGTGGAGAAAAGCACACACCTGAAAGTCCTAGGGCTCCACCCACCACCTGAGACACTAGAGAGCCTCTCCAGAGGAACAAGAACTGGACACAAGACCCAAAAGCAACAGTGTAGCCTGCTCCTTCAAGCAAGCACCACCTACTGACAGGGAGGACATTCTGCACACCCTTTTCAGGGCACCTACTGACTCATCATAACGGGTGTGCTCGAATCTCACCCACAAACACCACCTCCCGGCTCAGAGACTAAACAAGGCATGTCAATACCCAAACGAAAACCTAAAGCAAAAAAGCAACAACTGATCCAGATGGGAAGAAATCAGCGAAGGAACTCCGGAAATATAAAAAACCAAACGGAAACCACACCCCCAAAGAGGAGCACCAGCACCTTAGAAACAGGCATTAACCAAAATGACAGAAGAGGAATTTCAAATGTGGATATAAGAAAATTCAGTGAGTTGCAAGAACAACTGGATAATCAACACAAAGAATACACAAAAAGACTCCAGGACCTGGAACAAAAATTCACTAAAGAAATTGATACAATGAAGAAAAGTCTAACCAAACTCCTGGAAATGAAGAATCAATTCAGGGAACTACAAAACACAGTGGAAAGCCTCAAGAACAGGGTAGATCAAACAGAAGAAAGAATCTCAGAGATTGAAGATAACACCTTCCAATTCAATAAATCAGTCACAGAGATAGAGCAGAGAAACAAGAGAAAAGAGCAAACCCTACAAGAGATTATGGGATTGTGGGATTATGTGAAGAAACCTAATGTGAGGGTTATAAGGTTACCAGAAGGAGAAGAAGAAAACTCTCAAGGGTTGGATAAGCTATTTGAAGATATAATAGAGGAAAATATCACAGGCCTTGGTAAAAATCTCGACATACAAGTTCAAGAAGCTCAGAGGACCCCTGGGAGATTCAATGCAAATGGAAGACGTCATGACATGCAGTCATCAGACTGACCAAAATATCAACTAAAGAGGCCCTTCTAAGAGCTATAAGATGAAAGAAGCAAGTAACATACAAAGGAAAGCCAATACAAATAATGCCAGACTTCTCTACTAAGATTTCACAAGCAAGGAGAGACTGGGGCCCCATTCTCACTCTTCTGAAACAGAATAATGCCCAGCCTAGAATCTTATTCCCTGCAAAACTAAGTTTTGTATATGAAGGAGAAACCAAGACATTCTCAGATAAGCAAAGACTGAGGGAATTCACCAAGACAAGACCAGCCCTTCAAGAAGTACTCAAAACAGTGCTACCCACAGATCAGTACAATAAACACTCACAAATGTAAATCTACTCAAAGCTAAAGATCAAATCCCAGATACCACAATGGCTCAAGAGAGAAAACAAAGCAACAAAGTTCAACCCAACAAAGTTCAACCCATCTGTTCAACCCAGATGAACAGAAATCTGCCCCACCTATCACTTATCTCAATAAATGTGAATAGCTTGAACTCCCCACTGAAGACACATAGGCTGGCCGAATGGATAAAAAAAAACACAAGCCAAGTATCTGCTGCCTTCAGGAAACACATCTAACCTGCAAGGATGCAGTTAGACTAAAGGTAAAGGGGTGGAGAACAATACTTCAAGCAAATGTTAGCTAAAAGAAAGCTCGTGTGGCAGTGCTGATTACAGATAACTAAGTTTTTAAATCAATAAAAATAATAAAAGACAAAGAAGGTCACTATATAATGGTGAAGGGTACAGTTCAACAAGAAGATATAACAATTGTAAATATATATGCACCCAGATTCATAAAGCAAACTCTACTTGATCTAAACAAATGCATAAACAACAACACCATAATAGTTGGAGACTTTAACACCCCACTGACAGCACAGAACAGATCCTCCAAACAGAAAATCAACAAAGAAATAATGAACTTAAACATAACTCTAGAACAAATGGGCCTGACTGACATTTACAGGACATTCTACCCCAAAACCACTGAATATATGTTCTTCTCATCAGCTCATAGATCATTCTCTAAGATTGACCATATCCTAGGACTCAAAGCACATCTCAAACAATTTAAAAAAATAGAAATTATACCACGTATCTTTTTAGACAACAATGGAATAAATGTAGAATTGAATCCTAACAGGAGTTCTCATTTCTACACAACGTCATGGAAACTAAACAATCTTCTGCTGAATGATCACTTCATAAATGAGGAAATCAAGATGGAAATCAAAAGATTCTTTGAACTAAATGACAAAGGTGACACAAGTTACCAAAACCTGGAGGACACAGCTAAAGCAGTCCTGAGAGGAAAGTTGATTTCCATAAATGCCTATACCCCAAAGTCTAAAAGATCACAAATAGACAACCTAATGAATCATCTCAAAGAGCTGGAAAAAGATGAACAGACCAACCCCAAATCCAGCAGAAGAAGTGAAATCATTAAGATCAAATCAGAACTAAATGAAATTGACAATAGGGAAACTATACAGAAGATTAATAAAACAAAAAGTTGGTTCTTTGAAAAAATAAACAAAATTGACACACCTTTGGCTAGACTAACGAAAAAGAAAAATCTCTAATAAGCTCCATCAGGAACAATAAAGGAGAAATCACAATGGATTCCATGGAGATACAAGATATAACTCATGAATACTACAAAAACTTCTATGCACACAAACTGGAAAATGTAGAGGAAATGGACAATTTCTTAGAAACACACAGCCTCCCTAGGCTCAACCAGGAAGAAATAGAATTTCTGAACAGACCAATATCAAGTACTGAAATTGAAACAGCAATCAAAAACCTTCCTAAAAAGAAAAGTCCTGGACCAGATGGTTTCACATCCAAATTTTACCACACCTACAAAGAAGAACTGATGCCCATCCTTCAGAAATTATTCCACAACATCGACAAGGATGTAAGACTCCCCAACACATTTCATGAAGCGAACATAACCCTGATACCAAAACCAGTAAAGGATGCAACAAAGAAAAGAAAACTATAGACCAATATCCCTTATGAATATAGATGCAAAAATTCTCAACCAAATCCCAGCCAATTGAATCCAGGTGCTTGTCAAGAAAATAATTCATCACAACCACGTGGGCTTCATCCTAGGGATGCAGGGATGGTTCAACATACGCAAATGTATAAATGTAATTCACCATGTAATTCACCAAATCTATAAATGTAATTCACCACAGAAGCAAAAACAAAGACCATATGATCCTCTCAATAGATGCATAAAAAACATTTGACAAAATTCAACACCCTCTCAACAAAATAGGCATAGACGGGGCTTACCTAAAAATGATACAAGCCAAATATGACAAACCCACAGTTAATATCATACTGAATGGGGAAAAATTGAAAGCATTCCCACTTAAAACTGGAATGACACAAGGTGGCCACTATATCCACTTCTGTTCAACATAGTGCTGGAAGTCCTCGCGACAGCCATCAGACAAGAGAGCAGAATTAAGGGTGTCCAAATGGGAGTGGAAGAGATCAAACTCTCACTCTTTGCTGATGACATAATATTATATCTAGAAAACCCCAAGAATTCAACCAAGAGACTCCCTGAATTGATAAATGAATTTGGTAAAGTCTCAGGATACAAAATCAATACACAGAAATCAGAGGCATTCATATATGCCAACAACAGTACAAGTGAGAACCAAATCAAAGACTCAATTCCCTTCAACATAGCAACAAAGAAAATAAAGTACCTTGGAATATATTTAACTAAGGAGGTAAAAGACCACTACAGGGAGAACTATGAAACAGTGAAGAAGGAAATAGCAGAGGATGTAAACAGATGGAAGAATATACCATGCTCATGAGTCGGAGAATCAACATTGTTAAAATGTCTATATTACCCAAAGTGACCTACCGAGTCAATGCAATCCATATAAAATAACATCATCATTTTTCACAGATAAAGAAAAAATAATTTTACACTTTGTATGGAACCAGAGAAGACCCCATACAGCAAAATCAATCCTAGGCAATAAAAACAAAATAGGAGGTATCAATTTACCAGACTTCAAACTATACTACAAGGCTATGATACTTAAAACAGCTTTTTTACTGGCATAAGAACAGGGACATTGACCAGTGGAACAGAACAGAGAACCCAGATATAAAACCATCCTCACATAGCCAACTAATCTTCAACAAAGCAGACAAAAACATACACTAGGGAAAAGAATCCTTATTCAATAAATGGTACTGGGAAAACTGGATAGCCACATGCAGAATACTAAAACAAGACCCACACCTTTCACCTCTCACAAAAAACCAACTCACGCTGGGTAACAGACTTGAACCTTAGGTGTGAAACAGAATCCTAGAGGAAAATGTTGGAAATACTCTTCTAGACATTGGCCTAGGCAAAGAATTTATGAAGAAGACGCCAAAGGCAATCACAACAGCAACAAAAATAAACAAATGGGACCTGATCAAATTAAAATGCTTCTGCACAGCCAAAGAAACTATCAAGAGAGTAAACAGACAACCCACAGAATAGGAGAAAATTTTTGCAAGCTACACATCTGATAAAGGGCTGATAACTAGAATCTATTTAGAACCCAGGAAAATCAGCAAGAAAAAATCAAACAACTCTATCAGAAAATGGGCAAAGGACATGATCAGAAACTTTTCAAAAGAAGACAGAACAATGGCCAACAAACATATGAGAAAATGTTCAACATCTCTCATCATCAGGGAAATGCAAATCAAAACCACAATGAAATATCACTTAACTCCAGTGAGAATGGCCTTTATCAAAATGTCCCCAAACAATAAATGCTGGCGTGGATGCGGAGAGAGAAGAACACTCCTACACTGCTGGTGGGACTGCAAACTAGATCAACCTCTGTGGAAAGCAATATGGAGATACCTCAAAGCGATACAAGTAGATCTACCATTTGATCCAGCAATCCCACTACTGGGCATCTACCCAAAAGATCCAGTGATACTCTACAAAAAAGATCCAATGACACTCTACTAAAAACAGTACTCGACTGTTTATAGCAGCACCATTCACAATTGCAAAGCTGTGGAAACAACCCAAGTGCCCATCAATTTATGAGTGGATTAATAAAATGTGGTATATGTATACCATGGAGTACTATTCAGCTTTAAGAAACAATGGTGATATAGCATCTCTTGTATATTCCTGGATAGAATTGGAACCCATTCTACTAAGTGAAGTATCTCAAGAATGGAAAAACAAGCATCACATGTACTCACCAGCAAATTGGTATTAACAGATCAACACCTAAGTGGACATATAGGAGTAACATTTTTGGGGTATTGGGAGGGTGGGAGGGGGGAGGAGGGGCTGGGTATATACAACCACAATGAGTAAGAGGTGCAATGTTTGGGGGATGGACACTCTTGAAGCTCTTACTCAAGGCGGGGGCATGGGCAATATATGTAACCTTAACACTTGTACCCTCATAATACGCTAAAATAAAAAATATAATAAAAAAATTTCAGTTCCTCAGTTGCACTAGCCACATTTTAAATGCTCAATAGCCACACATGGCTAGTGACTACCATATTTCCAACAGGACAAATAGAACATTTCTATCATCTCAGAAAGTTCTACTGGAAAATACTGCTCTAGATTTCTTAAGGACTTACACAAAAGTGTAAATTTTTGCACTAAGTAAAGTATTTTATCCACTCACCAACACCCTCGCTAAATTATTTTTAGAACTTTTTAAAGTGTGACTTAAACATAGTGAAATACATAACATTTTGATTTTTTTTTAGGTAACCATCTCCAAAAGAGTATACTCATTATGTACACAGCTTTTCCCATGATGCTGGCATTGCCCAATACAATTGCTGAACCTCCCTCTGAGAAATGCCTTTCAGATTAAAATAGGGAAAACTGCTTTGTTACTGCATAATTGTTCCCTATTGGAGCAAAAAGTATTCCCTAGGGTGTCACCTATTTTTTCCACCACCCTCAGCTCTGGATGCCTTTAAATTGGTAAGCCAACCCCTCCCCCCCACCCCCTGTCGTCCTCTCCCCCTCGCCCCCCCCAGAAGTGAAGATTCATCACCATATTCACATAATCAAAGAGATGTACCTGGTAAACTTAAGGTCATGCCCAAAGAGGGCTGGCAGAAGCATCCCCCAAAATGACCTCAATGTTGAAATAGACATATCATCTTCCAAAACATGCTCTTGGGAGCCAACATTATGCTTTCTAAAACAGAAATCCCAATTACTCAGCATACACAACTTGTGCGAATAAGATTCCTGCCCGAATACTCATGACTGGGGAGCTAAACAAATCATATACCAAAGAGAAAATGTGCGAAATGCTTTAAATTTTAGATTTCCATCTTTTCTTAAGTGGGAAATTTTAAGTAAATATTGTGAGACAAAACTTAATGTGCTGTCTCAGGGCAGAGTTTCGTACCATGTGATTGCAAAGCCTGTCAGTATTATAGGGGAGGAAAGATTTCTTTCCTCACCCATCATTAGTTCATGGCTGAGGCACCTATAACAAAAGACAGATTTACAAGAGAAACGCATGCAAATTTATTTAATATGAGTTTACGTGACATGGGAGCCTTTGGAGATGAAGACCCAGAGAACTTGGGAAACTGTGTGTTTTTATGTTTAGGTTTGATGGAGAGTGGACGGTCATGGGCACATGTGATTGCACGAAGGGGATATGACCTAATGGTAATGAGCTGGAGGGAGCTTAGCAAGGCCTGTTTGTTCAGGTTCTTCTCTGCAGCCTTGTGTCTTCAGAGATAAGGAAGTTCCTTTTCCTCCAGGTGCAGAGAGGACACCTGTCAAAGGAGGGTCTATGACCTGCTTCAGGGAAGAAGGGTGGAGGGGAGGTGAGAGTAGCCCTCCTGACTCTGCTGTTTTCTCAAATGCCAATTGCCAGATTTGGGGCTAACGCATCCCGAACCTCATCAGAATAATCTGGGGCGCTTGTTAAAAATGAAGATGCCTGGGTACACCGTGGATCTCTGGAATCAGAATCTCAGGTAGGACATGGGAATTTTCAACCCCCTCCGTAGGTGGTTCTTACGTATTGTAAACGCTGAGATACTCATCTTAAAGTTTATTTCCTAAGGAGGCTGGTTCTTCTTTAACCCCCTTGGCTGCTTATTGTCTTAAACACCAAGAATGCCCCATGACAGTCCGAGCCCCGGACCAAGCCCGGTAGCATTCAGAATCGAGACACATGCCTCCTGCATTTGCCCAGCCTTCAGATTTATGAAGAACAGTTGGCCAACGAGAGTGCCCAGCAGCCCAAGACCCTGAGTAGATTTTAGCTAAGACATTTGAGGTTAGAGAGAGGCCAAGAATGCCATTCTTACCTCAAGAGAAAGCCCTTGGCCAAGGGCTGTGTCCACTTGTTTGTGATGAGCTTCATATGTGCTGAGCAAAAGACAAGTAACAATGGCCAAACTTAGCTGGGGTTTGGGGTTTTTTGTTTTTTGTTTTTTTGACCTGTAAAGACAGACTTGAACTTGATCTGAAAGCTGATCTTCGAGTCCCCATTTTATTATTCTAAGCCAGCATTATTAGCTACAGGAAACAATCCTGTTGGTGGAAGGAAATAGTTAAGGAGCAGTTTACTTTAGTCTTTGCCAGGTGTGTGATGTCGTGGGGAAACTGAATACAAGGTGTGTTTATGTTCACCTAACGTTAACATGTGAGATAGCTGAGTCATTATTTTAGAAATGGATATATTTTCTGGATCAAGATGAAAGATTAAATGACTAGGTCTTTTCAGCCAATGACATGGGGAGAAATTAAAGGAGTAAACTGGGTGATTTCAGACAAAGGGGAAATATCAACATTATTTCCTCTATAATGCCCATGGGTTTGGTATACGGACCCACTCTGTCTTTGTCGTTATGGAAATAAGGTTCATTTTAGAGTATCTCTCTGAATTTGATTAATTGATGGATACCATACGTCACAATAACTCCAAGGCTACTTTTCATGGCAGTCGAGTGTGGATTCTGGAGTCCCACCAGTTGGATTCAAATCCCAGCTCTGCTACTTACAATCTGTGTGACCTGGCTTGGGTGAGAGAGCATCATCCCAGCCTGCTAGAGGCAGAGCGGCTTCCTAGAACGTGCGCTATTCAGTGCTAAAACCAGGACAATCTCAGGTGACCAGGGACAAGCTGGCCACCCTAGACCTGGAGCAAGTTATTTTACCCTGCCATGCTTTGGTTTGCTCATCTGCCACGTGGGGGTACCTGTGGCAGTAACCTACCTTGTGGAGTCGGGGATTGCGGGAGGTACGGCCCCAAAGCACCTAGAACTGTGCCTGGTGCATTGTTGGTGCAGGTGTGTTTGATGTCACCTTTACATTAGCAGTGGCCTGCTCCTCCTCAGGCACCAGACGGGCATCGAAGAGCTGATGCCATGTGATGACAGAATGTGGCTGGAACCAGACCACGGATGTCACTTACAGAAGACGTGGTGAGACATCCACTGGAACCTTCCTCCGCTGTGTGGGTGACAGTTGAGATGCTCGCACAACAGGTATTAGTATGTCCCATGTGGTAGCAGTTGTGACATTTAGGGCCTGAATGAGAAGTCCATCCCCCGGTAGGGTAGTATGGTCCGGGCAGGCCTCTAGGATGGTGGGAAGAACAATCAATACCAAAGCATAAGTTGAGGAAAGTCTAACTCTGCATGGGCCAGAGTCTACAATACACCTTCTTCTCCTTTCATCACATTCAATAAATGAACACACATTACTGAGCATCCACTCTGTGCCAGGCTCTGCATACCACCTGCCCTAGAGCTGTGCCTGAGCACAGCAGACAATGCCTTTTGTTCTAGTAGGCACAGGCCTCCATTCCTTCTTTTAGCGCATGGCCATTGAGCACCTGCCACGTGCCACGCAGTCTTCTAGGCACTGCCTTGTAGCGTTTGTAGACGGATGAGCGAACACACATGCGGGAATATCGGGGACAGAGAGTGATACGGCTGAGGCCCGGCGAACGCTGTCAGGGCCTGGCACTCCTCCAAGGGCTCCATGCGTGTCATCTCACTGAAGCCTCACAATAATCCACCTCATATCAAACAAAGCTAACTCGTGTTAAATGAGTTAATATATTATTAATAACTTTTATTCTTATTTTATAAATGAGGAAATTGAGGCACAGAGAGTGTGCCTCAATGGGAGACAAGAGCCACACTCCCACTCCCACTCTTCACCACGACATTGGACTGTTCCTCCAGAATAGTAGTTCTCAATCAGGAGTGATTTTGTCCCCCAAGGGGCATTGGGCAATGCCTGGAGACACTTCTGATTGTCACAACTGGAGAGGGGCTGCTGGCATCTAGCGGGCAGAGGCCGAGGATGCTCCTGCGGACAGGACAGCCCCACAACGGGGAGTCACCCAGCCCGCACCGCCACAAGTGCCAGGCAGACAGCCTGCTCGAGAACGCCCGGGATGAAGGCGGCATCCATGGAAGGGCTTGGAAGGCCTCTGTGCCCTTCAGTATTCGGGCCGTGCCTGCGGTCAGAGGGCAGCAGCCATGCAGCTCTCTGGGACGGCAGGGCAAAGGCCCTGAGAGGATGAGCCCTGGCCTGCGGTGGAAGCCAGTGTGGCGGGAGGGAGGCACCCAGGTGCTGCGGGAGGGAGGCGGGTCGGGGCAGGCGGGGCTTGCTGCTGAAGTCAAGGGGCTGGAGTAGGCCCTAAGCACAGTCAGAAGCCACTAGAAGTTCAAAAATGTGAGAGTATAGGCGGCTTTTAATCGTTCTGTCTTTCTTTTGGCTTATTTCTATTTGTGACTGCTATGGGCTGAATTGTGTCCCCCCCGTGAATTCATATTGAAATCCTATTTCTTAGTCCCTCAGAATGTGACTGTATTTGGAGACAGGGTTTTTCAAAGAGGTAATTAAAAAAAACAATGTCACCAGGATGGGCCCTAATCAGCCATGACTGGTGTCCGTATGAGAAGAGATCAGGACACAAACACGCTCACCCAGAGGAAAGACCACGTGAGGACACGGGGAGGAGAAGCTGGCCACCTATCAGCCAGGAGAGAGGCTCGGAGGAAACCAGCCCTGCTGACACCAAAATCCTAGACTCTGAGCCTCTAGAATTGTGAGAAAAATAAATTTCTGTTGTTTAAGCCACCCAGTCTGTGCTCCTTTACTGTGGCCGCCCTAGCAAACGCACACGGTGACTATTTCCAAGGAGAGAAAAATGTGTACACAACCACAGAATTACAGAAAAGAAGAAACACCAGTAAAAGTTATTTGAAAGGACTAGCCAAAGGGGACATTGTCAACATCTTTGAGACTCCAAGGAGAAGTGAAAGCCCTGTTTAAAAACTAGCTGTAAGGATAAGAGGAGAAATCATTTTTAAGAAACACAGGTACCCCGAGAGGAAGAGAAACAGGACATTTCCATGGCATCCTGCCTGACAAGGCCAGACAGATACTAATCTCACGGTGATGGCTGCACAATGCCTAGGACACCTCACCTCATGAGGATTAAGTTTGGAGAGAAGCAGACAGGGCTGTGGTGAATGTGTCGTAGCCACTACCTGTCTCCTGGTGAGTTTTTAAAACTGTTTTGGAAAAGCTAGTTGAGTTTACAAAGGGCATTCAAGGTTACAAGACGGCTGGTATCACAGAGGAAAAAAGAAAGAAAGAAAAAGAAAAGACATGAGTGACTCAGATGTTTAGCAGACAGAGTTTCAAAATGGCCACTATGGGTGGGTGTCAAAATATAAAGGAGAATATAAAACGTAAGGAAAATATATAATAAAACATGCAAAATGGACTGAAGAGAAGAGGCAAAGGAGGTCTGTGTTAGCACATGTCACTTTGCATTTGGATGTGTTCAGAGTTGTGTTCATTTGCAGGTCACAGAGGTTCTGTGCAGTGTTTGTGCCGATCCCCTTAGGAATGGAATATGACCCAGACCACAGCCACCCCCAAATATGTGCCCCATTAATTGTGGAATTGCCTTGTTTGGATCTCAGAAGGAAAGCTTAATTATATCTTCTTCGTGTTGCAATGCGAGTGGTACAGACAGAGCTGGAGCAAGGCTGTTAGAATTTCCTTTAGTTTTTTAATCACCCACTGTCACTTTATGTTAGAGATTCTGAGAAACCATCCTTTCTCAGCAAATGCCCAGTAGCAGCGAATGCTGACTGCTCCCACCCATCCTCCCTGTCGAGGCCTTACTTCTTGGTTTGATAAATGCTTGCTGTCCCCAATTCCCTGTGGCGAGAACTGCCCATCCCCAGTGTCTGAGAGGGCTTAGGGGGTGTTGAGTCTGGCTGGCAATAGGACATATCCAATGGAATTACAGCCAGCTGAGTAAGCGGTAGTGGTCGGACCATGTGGTCCTGGCTAAGATGCAGTCAACCTCCTCAGGAGGGCGGGTGACGGCGCCTCCTCTGGTGAACTTCACTCAGAGAAGAGAAACCTGGGAGGGCAGAGGGCAGGGTGAGAATGAAGAGTGTCCTTGCGTTCAGAACAAAAGAAAAGCTGGTGGGGACAGGATATGTTATCTCTTAGTGCAAAATGGAGCCTGAAGAACCAAGAAAATATGACTCAGAGACAACCTGAACACAGTGTCCAGGCCCTGTGGTAGCTGCCTTTGAAGATAGCCCACAATTCCCACCTTCAGGTAGACACACCCCGATGTAAGCCTTGCCCTGGGTATAGGCTGGATCTAGCGACTCACTTCTGTGATTGGGTTACAGAAGACTGTGACTTCCATCTTGCTAGCATTCTCATTCTCTCTCTCTCTCTCTCTCTTTCTCTCTCCCTCACTTTCATGAAGCAAACTGCCACACTGAGATGCCCACACGGCAAGGGACTGAGGGCGGCCTCTAGCTCACAGTCAGCAAGACGCTGAGTCCTGCCCATAACCACCAGGCAAACTCAGAAGTGGATCCTGCCCCAGTCGAGTCTCTCCGACAGCCTCATGGGGAGCCCAGAGCCCACACCTTAATTGCAGCCTATGAGTGACTCTGCCTGTCCAGATTCCTGACCCACAGGAACTGTGAAATAAAAGCATGTCATTGTTTTAAGCCACTCAATTTTGTTATAATTTATTATGCAGTGATAGATAACTCATACAGGTCCCAGCTGAGACCTGTGTCCTCTCACACAAGACTCTGAGTGAGAGGCCAGCCTGGCGCCACTGCTGCAGCAGCCGGAGCCCTCATCCGAGACACAGGGGAGTGGATTCCAACCTCAACAGTCCCTTCCAGGTCTAAAGGTCTGCAAACATGTGGGCATTTCCATGTTGCATTTGTAACTAGCTATATTCCTGCACAAAAGCCTTGTCCTTGTAGACCCAGGGTCAGAGTTTCTAGGTGTGCTTTGACGCCCAAAGGTGGGCACTGAAACTCTTTGTAAAATGAGGTGAACCATTCTTTTTCTTTTTTCCTTTCTTGTCTTTTGTGCCCCCAATGTGTTCACAGGAGAGGTGAACCATTCTTAAATTGCCTGAAATTTGTAGACAAGGAGAAGCTCTGAAACTACTGGGTGCAGAAGCATTTCTTGAATTTTTCTTGAAATAGCCTCCTTGCCTTGCTCTACTTTTTTTTTTTTTTCTCTAACACTTACACCTTCCAATGCAGTTTATCACTTACTGATTTATTATATACATTGCATGTTGTCTGTCTCTATACATCCACATTTCAAAAGAAATCCTGCCAGGCAAAGATTTTTGTCTGTTTGATTCACTAATGTGTTCCCAGCAACTAAGATAGTGTTTGGCACACAGCATGTGCTCAGTAAATAACTGCTCAATAAGTGATTGCCTTTTTGGAGATAAGGCAGGGTGTGGTAAGGAGGGGAAGGTATTAGGATACAAGTCACAATAAACTTTGAACTGTGCTGCATTGAAAAAAATGTTTATTAAATGACCATTTCTGGTCTTAAGCACCAGCATTATGCCCTAACACAGAGCTTTGCAAGAGTTGACCCCAGGACAAGTTAGTTCTCCCTCAGCCCTTGGAGTGTCTGGAGCCCCTGCCAATTAATCTTTGAGCAGCCTGCTAGAGACTGAATGTTTGTTGCACCTCACCACCGAATTCATATGTCGAAATCCTAACCCCAATGTGATGGTATTAGGAGGTGGGGCCTTTGGGAGAACTCTCATGAATGGAATTAGTGCCTGTAGAACAGGGGCCCAACAGAACTCCCGCCTCACACTGTAACATAAGGTTATGATGAGAAGACGTGGTCTATGAAGCAGGAAGCTGGCCGTCACCAGACACCGCATCCGCTGGTATCTGCTGGTATCTTGGACTTTCCAGCCTCTAGAACTGTGAGAAGTAAATTTCTGCTGTTTATAAGCTGCCTGGTCTATGGTGCTCTGTTATAGCAGCCCTGAAGACAGCCTCTGCTGGAATGCCAAGTCCCTCCCATCTGCCCTCAAGCTGAGACACGTGACAATTCTCCATGTGAACCAAGACAAGAGGTTGGGAAGCGCTGGCCCAGCTAGTTAGTCAGCCTTAACTGGGAAGTTCTAAGAAGACCACCTGTGAATATGATTCTGATGATAATTATATACTGAATTGGACACTTATTCTTTTTCCTGGCTAGGCTTTACTGCCCTTTTTCAAATAATGGAATCATATTTTTCTAGAATTTTCCCTTTTCTGCTAATAAATCTCTTGACTACATAATGTCAGGGCTGGGCCCCTGACTCAAGTCCAGCCAATCATAGCATGGACTCTTCATGGCCTCACTGATTGGTTCATGGTGGACACCTGACCCTGGCCTGGCCAATCAGAGGATGAACTCTCCATAGCCTCAGTGATTGGTTCATGGTGGACACCTGACCCAGGCCTGGCCAATCAGAGGATGGATTCTCCATGTCCTTAGTGGTTGGTTCAGGGGTGGACACTTGAGCCAGGCTGGACAAATGGTCTTCCATGTCACAGTCATTGGTCCAGATTCCAGTATGTGATCCAATTCCAGCTAATAAGAATCAATTCAGGGATATTTGTTTGAATAGTTGTCACAGGGACTCTCTTTTTTCCTCTGGGATTTCAAAGAGGATGGAGAGAATAAGTCTGGACCTCCCAGCCCCTGGCTCCCAATTATGACCCTGCCTAATAAAAGAGCCAACATGAAGGAAAGCTGAACTGAGAGATGGAAAGAATGAGGATGATGACATCATTCGAGTGCTTGGATCCAACAGTGCCTGAAGGTAGGCTTTTCAGTTATGTAAAACAATACTTTCCACTTGCTGCTTATGCCAGTTCAAATTGAAAGTGTCCTAATCCAATAGCGCACAGAGGCTATAGCTTACTAACCAGCCCATCTCATTTTCCATGTCCTGGACGCTAGACAGCAAAAAGATGTGAATGTGCATATTACTGATGATTAAGTTTATGTGGCTTTTTCTCTGACCGCATTCTGAATGACACATCGCCATAGAACAGGAACATTTTGGACAGTGATGGTGCTATTACCTCACTGACAAAAGGACCCACCAAGATGCCAGTTTATCTGGTGTTTGTAACTGTCAGATTCTTGGAGCCACTGAACTGCTTTGTAAACCTCAAGAGCCACAGCTGAGAAGACTGTTTGGTTACTTGCCTCCACCTGCATGATGTCTTTAAGATAGCACCAAGTCACCCATTCTCGGTCTACAGGTGAGTTGTGGGATGCTTTCTTTTGGCTCAAACTCTAAGTCTGAGCCGCGAATGGCCCTTTTTACTGCAGATAAGCCTGTTCAACATTGGGTTTTCCTGGCCAGGAAGATGAAATATAGCATGTTTTTTACCCTGCACTCAGGCCACGCCAGCCCCAGCCCCAGCCCCAGCCCCAGAGTAGGCCTAGATCGAACGGGTGGAGGGAATGTGACACAGGACTGCAAAGTGGAAAGTCTGCAACAATGGTGCTCAGCCCTGGGCAACCGGCATGGTGTGTGGTCCAGGGAGCTCTCGGATTACACAGCCCTCCTCTCCCTCAGATTCTGACAAGTCCCCAGGGGGCAAATGCTTTGTAAATCTTCCAGGAGATTCCCTGGCGACCCCCACTCTATGCTGAAAATCAAAGCTCTGAATCACCTTCCTGTTGATCAGTCTCTTCCTCCAATGCTGGGGACACTGGTCAGATGGGGTGGGGACTTCATCTACAAATCCCTTATCTTCAAAAGGAAAATATTTTCATGATTACCAAAGTAGCAATATGGTCACTGTGGAAGATTGTGAGATACCCAAATGTATAAAGAAGAAAAAAATTCACCTATACTTTGCTAGTCATTGTCACTTGCACACTCATTAGCAATGCCCCCAGCTCCAGACTCCAGGATCAGAATCTGCATTGGTACCAGACCCAGAGAGGGCTGTGCGCACATTCAAGCTCGAGAAGCCCCAGATGGGTAGTTCCACAGCTGCATTTGAGTGTGTCGCCCTGTACTGTCTGATACTTTCATTAAACTTGGGATTAATATTGAATAGTCAATATTTTGATGCTCAACATTTAAAGGTTATTTTAACTTTCTTTTAGTATTATTCAAATACTCCATTTCATGTCCTGCTTCTCTCTCTTAATTGCATACTCTCTCTGCCATCACTTTGTTTGCTTTTGAGATATTCTTAAAACCCGGTTTCTCCCTTCATTCTTGTGTGGAGAATAAACCGACAGGCAGAACACAAAGGGTTAATGTCTACCAATTGCTTTAATACCCATCTAAAGACCCTGTGGCCACCGCCAGCCAAGCCGAGATTTTGCAATGTTTGCCGTGAGTTTGCTTCCTGTTGAGAGATGGACTGAATGGAGATTTCTTTTTGTTTGCACATATTTATGTGTGTGCGTGTGCGCTTGCGTGTGTGTGTGTGTGTGTGTGTGTGTGTGTGTGTGTGTGTGTGTGTGTGTATTCCCTGCAGTCTCCGTGGGTGGCCTCCTTCGGGTGAATGCAGTGTTCCCACTGTTGCTTATCCTGAAGGCTTTCCAAACCCCTCCCCGCAGACAGACAGCTGGGGAAAAACATCTCTCCAAAGAGAGAAACAGAAGTAAGCTGCAAAGGAGCTTTTAGCCTGTTCCTATTCAGGGAAGGCGAGGGAGCCCTCATTTTTAAAGGTCTCTTTTACAAGCCCTCTTTCTTTTTACATGCATAGTTTTGGAAGATGCCCAGAAGACTGTGTAGAGTGTCTCAACCTTCTCCCACAGGGCTGGGGAAATAAGAGGTGGCTGCGGCAGCTTGCAAGCAGGGACAGAGACTGAGCGATCCCTGGGGTGTTTGAGGCCAGGAAGGCAGGGGAGGAGGGGTGAAGTGGAGGTGGCGCTTTGCAGTGGCCCCTGGGCCTCAACTGGACATTAGGCCACAGTGAGGTGAGGTGAGTATGGAATTATTTTCCACTATTCCCAAGGGTCTGTCACCTCACCTAGTATTTCCCCCACAAGAATAACACACACTCCCCCCCAACACATGCACACACACACACACACACACACACACACACGCTCCAGCCGCTGTTTCCCCCCCAGCCCTCCCTCTTTCTCACATCTTCACCCCATGTCCTGCTCTGGTCTGGTGTTCTGGGCCTAGCTCCTTTTATTACTTTTTAAAAGGAGTCTGTGGTTTTATGAGGGCTGTTTGGCAGCTGAGGTTGGACTAGGCCCGGTTTCCTAGGCCTGTGGCCCAGTCAGCCCAGGGAACAGGCCAGCCAAGGCTGAGCAGCTGCTCACAAAAACAGCCCTGGACACCTCGCATCATCGCTGTCTCCCCTCTGCAGCGAGCACTCTAATTTCCCCTCCCTCCCAGTGGGTCAGCTGGGAACACTGATGTGTTTGTTGGTACACATCCTCTCAGACTCTGTGATCGCCCCAAGCATCTCAGTAATTCTCAGTAACAGGCTTTGCTTCAGTGCTCCAGCAGGTGGATGGCCATAAAATCTCTTTGCTTGCAGCCTTGTCATCCTCCTCCTTCCCCCAACCCCTAGAACTCATAGTCCAGAAAAAAAAAAAATTCCCAGTACAAAACTCCCTGTTCATATCTGGTAAATTTTCAACTAAAAAGTTCAACATCCAGGTGAGTGGGCTCTGGACCCAGCTGATATGAATAGAGAGGAATAAAGGGCAGGGTGTTCGATGTGTGTTTGGCACCTGTGAGAACCAGTATCCTGTGTGTGCCCAGCCCAGGTCCCTGCTGGCGTCACAACACACAGCCCGCCTGCTCTGCCAGCTTCCGTTCCCTTGATCTCAGCCCACCTTGCTCTGGGCCGTCGTCACAGTCTTTCTCTCTGCTGAGATGGGCCAGTAGTAGATTTCTCAGGGCCCAACATGGCTTCTCAGATGTGGATGTTGGCCAATTCCCGAAGTTGCTAGAAAAATGTAGGCAGCTTGGCCACCTAAGTAAAAGCCATTGATGGCATTTTTCCCAGCCTCAGCTAAATTCAAACCGCTAAACTCTGGTGGTTTCTTGTTTTACAGCTTTCTTAGCTAACAGGACTAGATGCCTTTAAGAAAACATTTCAAAATAGTATTTTAAAACCTAGCATTATTTGGTTTTCACTCTGTAAAGGCTAATCTATTATAATTTCTCCACAGCTTGCTTTGGGGTAGGGGGTGGGTTAGGGACAAAGAAATGTAACATGCATGGGATGTGAAGGAAATTAAAATCTTCTGTTTGAGCCCCTATTCTACCACCTTC
The DNA here is from genome assembly GCF_040939455.1 of Microcebus murinus. NCBI lineage: Eukaryota > Metazoa > Chordata > Mammalia > Primates > Cheirogaleidae > Microcebus > Microcebus murinus. Next base: position 12,753,334 of record NC_134115.1, read on the forward strand.
CAACATAGCCACAATCTTTCTTCTCTGGAGAATGGGAAGAGTAACATTATAGGCCCCAGTACCTTATACGACGGTTTTGTGAGAGGGTCAGTGTTTGTAAGAGCATTTATTCACCACGAAGTGCTATACAATGTGAGTTATTGTGCTTTAATAAATAATTTAAAAGATGTATGAAGTGTTTCTAGAAGTGCAAATATCCCAAAATCTGGATATCTGGGGTATTTGTTCTCAGATGGGAAATGGTGGGCCCTGGATGCCTCACATGTTTTCTCGAGTGTTCATGCTTTGGGGAGACTTCTCAGTGCAGCAAATATGCACCACAAGAACTACAGCAGCTCACTCTTCACTTACCTGTTTTTGCCTTAAACCACAATAGGCACAAGGGTTAAGGACGCAGGTAGCATTGTGGCCAGACACACATAACTCTGTCACTTCATTGGTCTTAGACCAGTTCCTTAGCTTCCCTTAGCCCAGTTTCCTCATCTATAAAACAGGTATTATAGTAATAATAATATTAATAATAATAAACAGCTCATATACTTCTTGTGAGATTAAAAGACAACATTTTCAAATTGCTTACCAATACAGTATCTTGCACATTGATTAAATGAATATAAGTTGATGATGATGGTAATTATCTTAAAGAATTTGAGGGAGAAAATTTCTATTTACTAGTTCCTTTTCACTTAGTGGTAGGACTTTCTACTGGTCATGTGTTCACTTGACAAGCATTTACTGAATACCTTCTATGAGCCTGTGAGAGGCCAGAGCATGCCACCCCAAAATACGAAGCATTATTGAGCTGAAGACAATTAAGAAGAAACAGATGTAGGAAAGCCCTCTGCTCTCTCCACTTGCCTATAGGCAAGACGTAGATTTACAAAGACAAAAGGTATTCCTGCCCCGGAGAACGAAGGTTCACCACTGAAGACCTATATTAAACAAGCTTTACTAACTAGTATTGATCTGCCATTTATTTGCCTTCCCACAAGTTGCCCATAGAGGCTTAAATCCTTTTCTTTTGTCTTGTCACTTCTCTAAAAAACTGTTCTTTGTTGATATATAAGCTAAAATTCAAAGCCCACTCATTCTCTGGGTGTCTCCCATGTACATATGAAATACACATGTTAATAAACTTCTGTTCGCTTTTCTCTTGTTAATCTGTCTTTTGTAACAGGAGTTACAAAACCCCTCGGGAAGAGGGATTCGGTGGGGTGCTAGGGAGGTGGGAGCAGAACTTTGGCATTTGGAGTAGGTGGTAAACACGGTAAAAAATAATAAGGAGTAGTGCTGCCTTCGGATACAGGACAGGCTGCCACAGCACCGAGACTCAAATGTGGTGGCTGAAAGATAGACACTTATTTCGCCCTCTCTCTGGGATGGAGTAGGTGGTCCAGGGCTGCAGTGATGGCCCGACGTTGTCAGGGAGCCAGGTTCTCTCCACCTTGTTCCTCTACCTCCCCTAGGGGGTGACTCTGACCCACTTGGCTCCCTGACGTGAATGATGGCTTCACATTCAGCCATCTCTTCAAAGGACATGAACTGGAAATGACACCTATTCCTACCATAACTTAGCACATGACCACAGCTGGCAAAGGAGAGTAGGAAATACAGTCTTAAAGCTAAGCTGTCATATGACCAGAGACAATGTGGGGATTCTATTATATTATTAAAGGAAGAAAGAGAAAATCTTGGAGGGATAACCAAGCAGTCTAGGGACAGCAAGAATTGTAGTCCACACAACAGATGAACACGTTGTGGACCAAATAAGGTATTGAGAAAGCAGGAACGACAACTGATGGCCAGGAGTCAGGGGTGGACTAAGCCACTGACCACAGAGCACTCTGCAGGCTGGATGGTAAAGAGGGCGGTGGGATAGGAGGCCAGCAAAGCCCGGGAGCTGTGGGCTACTGGGGCATTTGTGCAGGTGTGGTGGCTGCAGTATGGTGGGTCCACTGAGCGTGTGGGGTTGTAGAAGAAAGCATGATTTGGGGACTGGCACATCATCACCTCAGTGATTTTTCTAGGACAACCTGGTTCTCTCTGGGATTTTTCTCTGCTACATGAATCATTCACTCATCCATTATGGGGCACTTCACTGACCTTCCACCCATGTTTATGTTTTCTAATATGAGTTCTTTTCTCTGACCTCTACCACCTGTGGTTTCAATGTAACGATGTCAACAAGAGGGACCACTGGACTCAGGACTTTCTGAGTCCTGTGACATTGCCTTGGTTGAGAAGGACGGATGCAATTACCTTTCAAGATCTCCAAATTTACAATCCTGAGACCTCCAATTTAGCTGTTGAAAATTGCAACCTAAAGTCAGACAGACTTGAACTGGCATGAAACAATCATAGGAAAGCACATTAGTGCATTAAAAAATTGTTTTTTATAGTTTTCATCTCCATCCTCAACCTGATAGCCCCAAGCTAAAAATGATCCTTATAAGCATGATTCTTATGTTTATCATGGTTTGGGATTTTTCTTCTAAGAATAGGCATGACAGGCTGTCAGTCTTCTCAGCCAAAGCATTTGAACACGTGTTCCTGCATTCTTATCTATTTCTCTGTGCAGAAAACATACATTGACCCAGTAGCATGTTTGGAGCAGTATCTTATGATTTCAACAGCTTCCATCTATGGTCCACTAACCGGTTATTCATGCTGGGCATTCTGTGCTCTCAGCTTGAATTTAACTCTGCAAAGCCAGTCCTCATGGGAGCTGCATCTGAGAGGAAGAAAAGCCGTGTCCTTCAGCTCAGATATGGATGGTGTTAACAGGGTGGATACCAGGGTTGTCAGAGCCTCCAAGACCTGGAGGAAGAGAAACATGTCAAATATGTCTATGCAAACTCAGCTTTTATCTGCCAAGAAGCAAGACAATTTATTGTGGTACAGGAGAATGTCGGCCTGCCAGACTGGTCCTCAAGCGCTGAATTATCAAGACATTTCCAGGAGCAATGGGTATGAAGTAAGTTACCTGGGTTCTGCCTAGGTCTTGTCACTCAGAAAACTTTAGTAGCTCATTCTAGCTCCATGTGCCAGACACCTGTGTTGCTAGGACTAAAGCGCCTGGATGTGGTGGACATGTAAACACACAATTGCAATATACTGTATGCATTCTAGATGAGGGGGTTACAGGGCCACAGACACATTAGGGCATGGAATGTGGGATTTGGTGACACAGAGCAAAGCCTCCTACATTCTGGCATTTCAGGGTCCCCTCTGCTCACTGTAGAGTCAGTCAAAGTATGTAAATGCCACCAATATTGACAATGCCAAAGTAAAAACCGAAGCTAGGCGGGCTGATGACCTTATCTTCCAAAGCAGGGACACAAGAGATTGCATCTTTAGTTGATGGGAAAAGAAATAATGGTGTAAATAATACTACATTTACGAACAGAAATAATAGAGAAACCAAAATACGACTGTTATCTTTATTGGCAGGAAGAATTAAGGAGAGGTATAGGAGAGGCTCAAGTGAGCTGAAGTCATAGATGGTGTCTAAAATGGGTAAATGGAGAAATAAGAATAGAAGCGCATTATTTAGAGATGTGGAAATAACCACTTAAAAGAGTTAAAAGTATTTGCCTCTGGGGAGCTCAACCGGGCCTGGGGAGGCATCAGGGTTAGTTAGTTGCTCTTCATTATAAGATCTTCTGTACTGTTTGGTTTATGTTTTGTTGCATTGGTTAGAATTAGAGGCAAGGATAGAACACCCAAATAACCAGGTCTGTGCCTGGGTCTTCATACCTGGCTCCCATAGCTTATACAAGAAAGAAGCTTAAAATAAGAAAGATGCTTATTGTCCTCCCATGTAAATTTAGTTCAGGGGTGAGCAGTCCAGGACTGCTGTGGCGGCTCTGTTCTATAGTCCTCAGGGCCCCAGACTTCCTCCAGCTCACAGCTCCACAAGGACGTCCCGAGGCTGGTCCTCATCTTCATGGTCCAGCATGGCAACATCTGTTTTGCAGGCAGCAGAGTGGAGGAAGAGATGAAAAAGAAGGCAAACTGGGCATAGGCCCTGGCATGCTTCCTCTTTGAGAAGGGTCCAAGCAGCTGTCACATGATACTTCCTCTTACATTTTATTGGCCAGAACTTAGCCACATGGTTACACCTAGCTGCAAAGGAGCATGGGAAATGTAGTCTTTATACTAAATTTCCATAGACATATTTTAAAATTCTATTGCTATAGAAAATAGAGAGAACATATATTGTGGGACAACTAGCCATCCCTGCAAAATTCACCTTGATATAAATAACAAAAAAAAAATCATAAGCATTAACTGTACAATTTTTCAACTTCTCTGTATATTTGAAAACTTTTATAGTAAGATGTTGGGAGAAAATAGGTTCAGGGAGAAAAAAACAACTATTTGTAAAAACTATTTTTGAAATCCACAGTATGCCTGTCCTAAGAACTTGGTTTTGCCCATCCCTCTACTCAAATCTTCAAATTTCATTCAGACTCCTCTAATTCTGACTCACTTCTTATTTTCAACACCCCACCCTCTCCACTTCCATGCCCCTTTATTTCTGGCTTCTGTCTGGGTCTGTGCCTTGGTTTCAAACTTGGCTCCCATAGGCTGTGCCCTGGCCCGGGGAAGAGTACAAGAGAGTCCAGGCCCTCCTGGCCCAGCTCGCCGGGTTGACTGCCTGGTCAGGGTCCTCTCTCCCTTCCCTGGACTGAGGAATTAAACACAATATTTTGTTCCACACCTTTGAAGGAAATTTTCTTCCTTCCTTCCTCCCTCCTTTGTTTTGTGCCACTTAGCACGTAGCAGCTATATCACAGCTTATGGCATGATGAAGGAAAACCGCAATTTCTAAGGTACCCTCTGCAACAATCAGCATAACTAAATCTCACGCGTAGATCATGGTTGAGGTTTGGTCATTCGTTCAACCTACTACGAGCCAGACACCAGAAAATAAGGAGGGAAAGGGCAAAACAAAGCCAATTGTTTGGCTAAAAAACAGAAGGGTCTGTATTTGCCTTAGTGAATGTTTCCTGCTGGGAACAGAACATCTTGAATTGTTCACAGTGTTTTGACTCGGAGGTTATAGCAGTGAAGATGGTGAATAATGACTGGGAAGGTCCTTAACACCTCTGCCCTGGCCTTCTGGCCTAAGTGACACTACTGGCTTCTTCATGCACTTGAAAATATGTTGTAATCAGATGCGCTTAGTGTGAATCAGGATAGATGGACGGCCCTGCTATTTCTTTGTAATTTCTTTCTAGAGAAAAGCACAGAATTCATAATAACGATGATAGTAACAATTGAGGGCCTTTCCCCAGGCTTCCTCAGAACTCCTGGGTTTGGGAGCGCTGAGCACTGACCCCTCCCCTCATTCACTCCGAGTAAGGCAGCTGTGGTGGCCCTTCCTGTTAATGCCTTCGGCACAAACCAGCAAGACACATGAGAAGGAGCCCCTCTAAATGTGTGCAGGTGGCTTCTTGCCTCGGGTAACAAGCCTCATTGTCCCTTTGTGTCCTCACATTCAGTTAGTCTCTGGCAAAGCAATAAGTGACATTGTAGAAAAGGCAGGAGGGCAAACAGGGATCCCTAAACAAAGAAGGTAGTTTGGGAGGAAGAAAAAAAAAAGAAAGAAAATCCCTTGAAACATCTTAAAAGCAGCCAACCCTAAGCATGGCCATATGAAAGAGACATTTTCTTTTATTTCACCACATCAAGCTGAATTTACTTTCTGGGTTTGTTTTTTTAAAGAGATTTTGTGTCACAGACAAAGCTCTTACAGAAATCGAGACAATGGGCATTTTAAATGTTCCATGGACAGGGATCTTCTAATTCAAGTTTACATTTCAGACCATATTTTAATAATATAAGCTTTACAGTAAGAGCAAGAAGAGCAATAGTCAAACAATGCCCTGGGTGGAATGGCACCTTTCTCGAAGGAGAGCACAATGATTTATGGGCCATGTTAATTCACAAGGCAAGGACTCCATCAGCTGAAGGGGCAAGCAGCAATGACCACCCTTCTCTGCAGCTGGGCAACCAGGCACTCAAGTGATGCCTTCAAAATTCCTGGTGTCTCAGCCTGAATGTAAAGAAATGTTCCAGGCCAGGCTGATCCTGCTCAGTCTTGCACCCAAGGTAAAGGGGCTACAGCATGACTGTCCAAACCTCTTGTCTTGGCCCTCCCTAAATTGTTGGCCAGTGCCTCACAGAGAACACCAGGCCAGGCAAGAGAAGGTGGTGGCTTTAACTACTGTGGCAATTCAAACCTAGGCCAAGACTCTTCTTCCTGGAATCATCTCGTGCTTCTCAACTCCATATTTACTGCCAAATCTAGCTTTGTGACTTCACTTTGCTTCATTAAGTTCTTGAAATCTTAGTTTCTTGATTTATTACATTGGAGCAATAACACCTACTTTTTAAGATGATTTCAAGCACTTGAAAAAAAATTTGTAAAGCATATAGCACTATGTCTCCCATATAGGAGAAGTTCAAAACATATTGGATTTACATATTTTTATTTTTTAATAAGTGGGTACAGTGCCCTCTTGCTTTGCAACACCAGACAAGACTGCCCTTCATGTGAGGTTTAAGCTGATTTTACTTAATAGGGAAAGAAATGTGATTTTTCATCACTCCCCTCATGCATGCACACACTCACACCCCAAATCCAACCAGGGAGAGCTTGATCACCCTTTTTGCAATTTGTATCAAATCCAGACTTAAAAAAAATAGAAGCTGCATAAAACAATGAGCAAATTTTACCAGTCGTGTGGTTACAGCTTCATGAAGGGAGCTGGTGCAGCCAGGTTCACTTCCTAGAAATAAAGGTTTCACCCCAAATTTCTCTCAGCAACTGGCAGATAATGTCTACAATGAGCTAGTGTGAGGACCACAGGCTTTTGAGTCAGATGGACCTGGGCTCAGTGTCCCCAAACTCAGTATTCTCATTTGTAGAGTTGGGCATGGCAGATGAGAGGAATACCTGTCTCGCAGCTTAGGGTAAGAATGGAAACAGTGAAGGCAGAAGGCTTCACGGTCCCCGGGCGCTGCCGGGTAAGGCAGCCACAGTAGTTCATAATTATTGTGCAGAGGATGAGAACATTTTGCAAACTCAGTACAAGCCAAAGTTTTCCTCTAAGCCTGAGCTACAGACCTTGCTGCAACTTTTTTGAGTGTACACCATGTTCGGGCTCCTGGAAGAAAGGAACTTTAAACATCTAATTAGTTGGAGAGAAAACACAGAAACACACAGAACCAACTCTAAGAGTGAACGTGGTATGCACGGGTGGATGGAACTGTTAAAACATTTTAGAAGAGCTGCTGGAATTTAGGCTTCAGGACTTCATCTTTCCTTTTTCATTTTTTTTTTAAACCTTTGAAGAGTTTTGTAGGGATTGAAAATATTTAAGGATAAATGTCTAAATGCAAGGTTTTTGGCAGAGACAGAAAAATTGTCATTCAGAATCCAGGTTTGACTTGGACAGGGAATGACTTAGAAAAACATCAAGAAGACAGAAATTTGTGAAAATTATATTTACTCAAGGCCGAAGAGAAGGTTTCTGTCTGGCCTAAAGTGATGTCATACAAATTAAGAAGGGAAATACTGAGAGGATGCATTAGGCAGTGTTTCCCAAAGTGTGTTCCATAGAACACACATCTCATGAGATGCTTGGTGACAGAGGGGTTCTATGGCCAGATAAGTTTGGGAACCTGGGTGGTAAGGCTACCTCTTGAGATAAACACTGCACATATACATACAAAAGCTTTCAGAAGTCCTGAAGTATAGACCTTTCTCATGGCAAATCCCATCCATAGCTTCTGAAGCTGTTCCTCCTTTTTTGCCATCATAACTATGATTTTATTCAAGAGAGACGGCACTGGCCCCAGGGAGTGAAGCATCATATTCCTATGGCAATCTTAGTGTAGTCCCCTGTGCCAGCCACAGTATAGGGTGGGCATGTGACACAGCTCTTCCGGCCAGAGAAACTTATGGGGAGGGGGTCTTTGTGGGCTTTTGGAATAAAGAGAAAAATGCAGGGACAGCATGCTTCCTTTTTTACACCCTTGCTTTTTGCATGAGGCTGTGTAAGAGAATGAGACGTGGAGCTGTGGCTGCCATCCTGTCGCCACGAGCCAAGAGCTGAGAGAGTGGAGGCAGGAGATGCCCCTCTAGAGCTGAGCTTGCCCGCACCTGCCCACCTCCAGGCTTCTTGCTGATGTCAGCAAATGTCCTTAAGGTTAGAGCCACTGGTGGTTGGGGATGGCACTCGGCAGCGGAAAGGAGGCGTCCTCTCCTTCCCAGTTTGAGCTGTGTGACCACCGAGTCCACTTTTGCAGCGTTCCTCCCGGGCAAGGCTGGTGGGAAGGCAAAGTGAGAGCCAGTAGGGGCGGTGGGCTCCCCGGCCTCACTCCTCTACTAACTCAGTAGTCGTGCCTTAGTTTTGCCATATGGAAAATGCCAGCTCTGAGCACTGGGCACCGCGAGCCCAGGGCCCGTGCAGCACGCCCATGGATTTGGGTCCTGCCAGCTGCCCTCCACCTGCCCTGCTGCTTCCTCAGTCTCTGCATTGCCAAGATTTTGGGTATCTGTACTCTTTAAAGGGGATGGCAGCTCTGAAAATCAACGTAGAGGTCAACCACTATTATATGCATGGATTTAAAGTTGGCCTTGCCGGCGTCCCCCCACCCCTGCCATTCCTGTGGCAGCCCGGGCACCCAGCCGGGGGCATTGTAACCGCTGGGGGAGGGCACTGCTGAGTGGTGGAGGAGGTGGAAGCGGCGGGAATGAGACTCCAGCCTTTCTCGCTGCTGGAGGTCACGGGTTCAGCCAGCTCCCAGGCTCCCAGGTTGCTAGTTACTAGACACGTGTGAAAACTTCGCACAGAACTCGATAGCACCCCGGTTTCGGGTTCCCTGACTGTGCATGGCCTCGCCAGGGCTGTAGCCCAGGCTCCCGGCGGTGAGGTGGGCAGCACCGGAGGTGACCTCCGCCCCCCCAACCCAGTGCAGGCGACATGCAAGCAGCTCAGGCAGCATCTACTCTGCAGAAGCTGGGACTTCAGAAGCAGAGGTTGGTCATTAGCTATACCCCAAGCAGGCTGAAGAGGTTGAAGTTCTGTCTCCTGGTGTCCTGCAAACAGTTCCTATTCACCCCCATAGCAACCCCTCTATTCCCATCCAGAAAGGAATAACGGCGAAATGATGCGGGGTTTTCTTTCTGGAAGATTCCCTGACCTATATATGTATATGTGCTGAGGGTGGGAAAGGAGAGATGCAAAGAGCCATGAAAAGAGATTCATGCCCTGTTTCTACTCAGTTATGCTAAAAGCCCAGGTAGCAGGTTTTATTGCTCTGATTCTTAGAGATGTAAACATTGAGGCTCAGAAAGGTGAATAAACCTGCCAGGGACACTTACAGCTAGAAGTGACTGAGCTAAGATTCAAACTCAGGCCTGACTGGCCCCAGAGACACTCCCTTGACTCTATTCCACACACTGCCCCTCTGCTCTGAGGACACCCCTGCTTGGCTGACAGTTCTCCCAGAGCTGGTGCTAGTTTGTGTGTAGCTTTCAGAGTTATTGATGGGCCAAGAAATATATAAAGATTTTCAGAACTAATATGCTCCAGAACCTGACACTTTGGGTTGGGGTATACTAGAAACAGAGTGGAAGAAACCAACTGTGGAATGCCCACAATGTGGTCAGGTCAGGGCTTTGGGCCTCCCTTGAAAGAGGTGTTCCTGCAACTGCTCCCTTGGGGAGGTGGCTTCCCATGCGGTGACACTATAGCCTGGGGAGGGCTCCAGCCTGGCGATCTCAAGCAGTGACAACTCGGGGCACAAATGACCTCACTGGCTGAGGCCATCCATCTGGGCTTCTCGAGAATCCTGGAATAATTTTAAAATGTGGCAGGGCACAGACAGGAGTGACAGAGGACTCCCTGTAGGAATCCTGTGTTGACACCATCTATGACCTCCAGGATGGGAACTGGCTTCTGCAGAAATTGCACTTTTAATATCCAAGTAAAAATCAGCGTGCTTTTGTGGGCCTAACTGAATTTCCAATGGATCAGCAGAAAAGTCAACAAAAGGTTGTGTTTCTTGTTCTAATCCTTTCACTTATTCCACCAAATGGTTGTCAGATGTTCAACCACACTGAAAGTCAAGGAAAGCCCACACCAGGAAGGCTAAACTTTTGGCTGCTGCAAGGTGTCTTAAAAACAGTGGTGTTACTTATGGCTCTGGAACCAGTTGAAAAGCCTGGAAGGAGAGCCTGTGTGCTTTATGATGCCTGGGGACAAGGTGGGAGGAAAGAGGAATAAAAGGCCTGCTTGTTGCTGGGATAAAAGGAGTCAGTATGAAAATCCATGTTCCCTTAAGCACAGTTCTGACTCACACATGCTTTCTCCCTGCAGTGGAGAAGCACTGGTGCCTGCAGAAGGAGCCTTGAGCCCCTCTCACAGCAGCAGTACTACTATCTAATAAATGAAAGCGAGAGTCTTGATTCCTGGCGTTCATCCAACTGCTGTTTGCAGAGAGCTTCTATTTATTTTCCAACTCTGATCAACTGGTAGTGGGTTCATGGAGCATGTATTGAGAAGGCTTCTGAGGCCTCATGTGGGCTCAGAAGGCGACAGTGTGATGATTGATTGGCGAACCCTGCCGGGGGTCCCAATAGGGGAAAGGGGCAGCACACAGGCCAGATGTTTGCATCCTCGACCCAATAGGACAGTGGTGACCAGTAGGGCTTTAGAGATATGTCACTTGTTTGTAAATCCTGCTGCACTCTTGTGACTCCTGTAGGCCTTAGATTGTAGGGCCTACATTTATACATACTATTTCAGAGGAACACAAAAAGGTATAGCCTGTTTATTTTCTAAAGGGATCTAGTCTTCCCTGTAAATCCTCACCTTGCTGGGTAGCTGGAAAGGATGGGTTGCAGGGAGGGGAATGAGGTGGTTGGTAATTTCATCTGTCAGTTTTTTGTATTTGAGTTTCTTCTTGTTTAAACAATCTTTTGTGGGGGGGAGTTGGGGGAGTAATTTGGTTTTTCTTATTTCCTCTCCCTGACCTTGCTCTTCCCAAGAGGGCACCTGGGTCCGTGGAAATGGGTGTACTTGGCTTTGTGGATGAGGGAGGAGCCTCAGGCTAGGTGCTGCCCTGGGATTCTGGTTGCTGCCACTGCTTTGGGCAGTGTCGTCTGGCCCGAGCTCCTCTAGCTGCTGTGCCTGGAGTTCCGTGGGTCACCTGTGGTTTGCCCTCCTGGACTGGCGGAACTCCGTGCTCCTCCTTGACTGGGCCTCTTCTCGACCCTCCCTGATGCCCTGGGCCCTTCGGAACTTCAGCTTGGGCCCCTGTCCAGGATGCATGGCTGGCCACCTCCAAGGCAGTGTCGCTGTCTCAGTTAGGATTTTGGAGCCTCAAGTAACAATATGAAACCTCAACTCATACTGCGTGAAGCAATGGGAATATTTATTATCTTACGTAACGAAAAGTCCAAAGGTAGGCTGGACTCCAGGAACATTGTGGCCGCCAAGTAATAGGTTCTTTCTTCCACTCCTCTCTCTTTATCCTGAAACGGCTGCACTGCCCAAACCCTGCCACAGAGTGGCTGCCAGTGGAAATCAGTGTGGTTTACTTTCTTGATAATGGCCATCAAAAGATAACCGAAACCCCTCCCAAGCGAAGACAGTGAGGTTCCATTGCTACGTTTTGATTGGCTCTTTCTTATCTGCACAGAGCTCTGACGCTGTGAGCTTTACTTGCCGAGGGTAACGAGGAGTGGTCTTCCCTGCACTGTGCAAGACACTCGGTGCTCTCAGTCCCTCGGGCTTGGCTCCCGCTGTTGGAGCCATAAATTCATTGGTTATTATCTTCCCAATATTGTCATTCCTCGTCTGTAAACTGAGGATAATATAACATCTAATTCATGGGATTGTTATAAGGCTAAAATAAGATAATGTATGTAACATTACTTAGTACAGCTCCTGGCACATATAAATGATCAATAAATGTTAGCTTTTTATTTTTCCAATTCTCATAGGAAAATGTTAATTTTTCCTTTGGCAAAAATAAACATTGGCATTCTTAAATTGTCTTCAGAGAGATGATGCTGTTTCAGATTGGAATCAAATTGTCTCGTTTTTAAATGAGGGCTTATTGGTGAATGTATGTGGATTCTATTTCACGATTCTCCTAATTTCCAAAGAGTATATAATTAGAGGCCTGTGAGAACAGGAAGTTTTGTCTGCTGAGTTCATCGCTCACACCTAGAAATAATAGCTGGCACATAATTAGGGCTCAAGTTACTATAAGGCATCTTCTAGGGCAAAGCCAGTGTTGAAATTACACGGAATGCTTCAGACTCAAATGTAGGTCCCACAGACATGTGGTCATCTGTGGAACGTCTTGTGTGTCCACTCTCAGCAGAGCTGGAAGGCATCCTCAACCCTCCAGCGAATCGAATGCTTTATATCCTGATGCTTCCCCTTGCTCTTGGCAATGAGTGGTGGAAGCCCTGGGGAGAGTCTACCTGGCCATGAAGTACTTAAAAGATATAAATTGAAGGCAGGTTTAAAATCTTCATGGTGTTAAGGGAATGACATCAGGGAATCCTTCTTACAAGGGCCTAGATTTTTAGATCATAAATTACACATGAATGGGAATATTGTATGTATAATTCTTGGAGAATCGATTCAAATAGAGAACCAAAAGGGGTCAAAATTAGGCACAAAGTGATCTTTCGGCTTCCAGTGTGGGTGAAATAATGCAACATGGTATTTGGATCACAATCTAATGTAGATCCCAGAGTCAGGTCCTCATTCAGTGGGTGGAGTTCTGCTAAGCTTCAACTGCTGCTATGATTTAGCTGGAGCTAAAAGGGCTCAAGAGACTTCCATGGAGAGGGAGGTGGATAGTTATGGTCTGGCTGGGATGCCCACTTTGCTGAACAAAAGGTCCCTATGCAAGGTCACTGCATAATGAGCCTCGGTTCAGCTGGAAATACATTTCCAATAGCTTCCATCCCACTGAAGAACAAAGGGGTGAGCCCAATTCAGGTCAGCACCTTATGGCATCCTCATTTGATGAGAAAGATCATTTTTGTCACTGGCTAGTGGCACAATCTCTCTGCTCATGGCAAGAAGTGTCTTTGATCCATTTGGCACAGGTGGTGATGTCCAGCTCCCATGCAGAGCTAAATCAGCACCTCTGCTTGGAGATTTGTTGCATATTTTCATGTGCAATACATGCAAGCAGATCCCCGTCTCTCTCTGTCCACTTCTCTTCTTTCCTCTAGTCCTTTGGAAGCATTTAAAAACTTAGGCCTTTCAGAATGAGGGAGAATATGTTTTTAAGTTTTCAATAAGATCTTTTATTTAGCCTGATTTTATTTTATTTTTATGTTTAAGTATAAGTATACAACTTGATGTTTTGATACACACATACATTGTGGGAAAAAATCACCACAATCAAGCTAATGAACATATCTATCACCTCACATTCTTACCATTTTATTTTTTTTAGCTTTGCCTCATCCATATAGACCATTTTCTTTTCTTTTCCCTTTTTTTTGTGGTGAGAATATCTACCATCTTAGCAAATTTTAAGTATGCTACACATTATTGTTAATTATATTCATATTGCCGTACATTAGATCTTCAGAACTTATTCATCTTGCCTAATTGAAACTTTGTGTCCTTTGACTAACATCTCCCATTGTCCCCTTTCCCCCAGCCCCTGGAAACCACCATTCTACTTTGCTTCTGTGAGTTCCACTGTTGTAGACTCCACATATAAGTGAGATCATGCATTATTTGTCTTTCTGTGTCTAGCTTGTTGCATTTAGCATCAATCATGTCCTCCAGTTTCACCCATAGTGTTGCAAATGTCAGGATTTCCTTCTTTTTAAAGGCTGAATAATATTTCATTGTATATGTATCACATTTCTGTATCCATTCATCCATTGATGGACACTTAGGTCAGTTACATATCTTGTTTATTGTGAACAAAAGGTCCCTATAGTGCTGCAATGAACATGGGAGTGTTGATATATACCCAGAAGTTGAATTGCTGGATTAAAAGGTGGTTCTATCTTTAATTTGGGGGGTGAATCTTCATACTGTTTTCCATAATGGCTATACCCATTTGCATTCCCATCAACAGTGTGCAAGGGTTCTCTTTTCTCCACATCCTCACTGACACTTGTTATCTTTGTCCTTTTGATAATCTAACAAGTGTGAGGTGGATGTTTCACTGTGGTTTTGATTTGTAAGAGGGATAATGTTTTTGACTATGAAACCCTCTAATGTCTGTGCTGTCTGATATGGTAGTCACTAGCCACATTGTGGCTATTTAAATTTGAATTAATTAAGATAATAAAAAAAGAACTGGGGGAGGAGGAGCAAGACGGCAGACGAGAAACACCACCAGACAGAGTGTCTCTGCAAAAAAGACAGTTTCTAGAAGAAATTAGAAGAAAGAAGCAAGCAGACGAGCATACATTGGCCGAGGGTTGGAAGGTGGGGTACCAGAGACTACAGCAGACTCCACGGGAGGAGGTTGCAGAGGAGAACTAGAAGCAGAGACCTCCCAAGAAACTTGGAGACCAGCGGCAAGGATAGGTGGTACCATTAACTTTTCCCTCCCTTGCATCTTGGACTGCTGGTGAGCTCCCCAGCGGGAGGAGAGACCTGCAGACACTAGGCCAGAGACTGTCACTGCCAGTGAGCAGTAAGCCTGTAGCGGATGTGGCACCAAGCTTCCAACCCCCTGGGGGCAGCTCCGTGTGCACAGACCCGAGCCACATGGCAGGTGCCATATTGCGTCATTTTCCCCTCCCCGTCCCTAACCGGGGCTGCTGAGAGAGACAATATAGACACCAGTCGGAGACATCGCCAGGGATTGGGACCTTCCCTTTTGGGGCCCTACAGCTGACTGAGGGGAACTCAGATGGTGAGCTCCCTACCTGCCAGCCCTCCCAGGTGCTGCTGGCCTGGTGACTCCATGAGAACGGGGCAGACCCTGAGACTGAGAGACATCGACCCAGCTTGGGCTCCCATGGGTGAATTGAGTCTGGCACTCCTCTCCCTGGTGGGGTCAGGGATTGAATTCCAGAGCACAGAGGTCAGACCTGCGAACCAGATCCATGCACCCAGGTCTCACATTGCCGGGGGCACAGAAGGGATATTCATGAACAGCCTACTGAGGTATGTGTACCTTTAAGGGCAGATCAGTATGCTTGAGGACAACCCTCCTCTAACAGGGGGGCCATGTGCCCAGCCCAGGCGGCAAACCTGTGCAGGGAATCTCCTGGCTTGCATCAAACCCAGGGGAAGCCCGGTGGTGTGAGGTCTGGCCTGCTGGCAGAGGCCCAGGAGAAGACGCAGAGTTGGGGAGGGTAGAAAGAAGTGAGGCCCGCTCCAGACTGCGGGTCTCAGACAGCCCCACCCCCACACGCAGACTTTCTGACTGAGCGGGGACATTCTACCCCTCCTGACAGTTTTTCCTGGAAGCAGAGAACAGAACTTTGACCCCTGCTAATGGGATTGGTGGTGCCTGAGGGCAGGCTTACCCAACCCAGCTCCGCCCAGACTCTCTCCCAGACCAGCCCTCACTGAGGGGGAGAAAAGGACACACCTGGAAGTCCCAGGGTCCCACCCACCACCTGAGAAATTCATATACGCCAACAACAGTACAAGTGAGAACCAAATCAAAGACTCAATTCCCTTCAAAATAGCAACAAAGAAAATAAAGTACCTTGGAATATATTTAACTAAGGAGGTAAAAGATCTCTACAGGGAGAACTATGAAACACTGAGGAAGGAAATAGCAGAGGTGTAAACAGGTGGAAGAATATACCATGCTCATGAGTTGGCAGAATCAACATTGTTAAAATGCCTATTACTACTCAAAGTGACCTACAGAGTTGACACAATCCCTATCAAAATACCATCATAATTTTTCACAGATATAGAAAAAATAATGTTACACTTCTTATGGAACCAGAGAAGACCCCGTATAGCAAAATCAATCCTAGGCAATAAAAACAAAATAGAGGTATCAATTTACCAGATTTCAAACTATACTACAAGGCTATAGTCATTAAAACAGCTTTTTTACTGACACAAGAACAGGACATTGACCAGTGGAACAGAACAGAGAACCCAGATATAAAACCATCCTCATATAGCCAACTAATTTCCGACAAAGCAGACAAAAACATACACTGGGGAAAAGAATCCTTATTCAATAAATGGTGCTGGGAAAACTAGATAGCCACATGTAGAAGACTGAAACAAGACTCACACCTTTCACCTCTCACAAAAATCAACTCATGCTGGGTAACAGACTTGAACCTTAGATGTGAAACTATTAGAATCCTAGAGGAAAATGTTGGAAATACTCTTCTAAACATTGGCCTAGGCAAACAATTTATGAAGAAGACGCCAAAGGCAATCACAACAGCAACAAAATAAACAAATGAGACCTGATCAAATTAAAAAGCTTCTGCACAGCCAAAGAAACTATCAAGAGAGCAAACAGACAACCCACAGAATGGGAGAAAATTTACACAAGCTACACATCTGATAAAGGGCTGATAACTAGAATCTATTTAGAACTCAGGAAAATCAGCAAGAAAAAATCAAACAACCCTATCAAAAAATGGGCAAAGGACATGAACAGAAACTATTCAAAAGAAGACAGAACAATGGCCAACAAATACATTTAAAAATGCTCAACATCTCAAATCATCAGGGAAATGCAAATCAAAACCACAATGAAATATCACTTAACTCCAATGAGAATGGCCTTTATCAAAAAATCCCCAAACAACAAATGCTGGCATGGATGCGGAGAGAGAGGAACACTCCTACACTGCTGGTGGGACTGCAAACTAGTTCAACCTCTGTGGAAAGCAATATGGAGATACCTCAAAGTGATACAAGTGGATCTACCATTTGATCCAGAAATTCCACTACTGGGCATCTACCCAAAGATCAAATGACACTCTACAAAAAAGACACCTGCACTTGAATGTTTATAGCAGCACCATTCACAATTGCAAAGCTGTGGAAACAACCCAATTGCCCATCGATTCATGAGTGGATTAATAAAATGTGGTATATGTACACCATGGAGTGTTATTCAGCTTTATGAAACAATGGTGATATAGCACCTCTTGTATATTCTTGGATAGAGCTGGAACCCATTCTACTAAGTGAAGTATCTCAAGAATGGGAAAACAAGCACCACATGTACTCACCAGCAAATTGGTATTAACAGATCAACACCTCAGTGGACATATAGGAACAACAATTATCTGGTGTCTGGCAGGTGGGAGGGGGAGGAGGGGATGGATATATACAAACAGAACGAGTAAGATGTGCAACGTTTGGGGGATGGGCACGCTTGAAGTTCTGACTCGAGAAGGGAGGGGGGGCATGGGCAATATACATAACCTTAACATTTGTACCCCTATAATACGCTAAAATTAAATAAAATAAATAAATAAAGAACTATCCAGTACCTCAGGTCCACTGGCCACATTTCAAAGTGCTCAATAGCTACACATGGCTAGTGGCTACCATATTGTACAGTGCAGATTATTGAATATTTTATGTCATCATCACAGAAAGTTCTACTTTTCAGCACTGCTCTAGACCCTCACTATGTAAAGTGTCGTCTGTGGACCAACAGCATCAGCTTCAACAGTCATGTTTTAATTTGGAACATTAGTTATTAAAATAAATGTCAACACAAGGTTCCTTTGTCATGTATTACTTACCTTCCAAATGAGCAAGACTGTAGCTTCATAATATCATTTCAGTGTATGGAATTGAAATGCAGATTTACACAGCGGACTTACAAGTATTTACTTTTCATCCCTCTTTCGTAAATAAATTATGTCATATCCATTAAAAATAGAATATCTGCAGTCATTAAAATGATGTTATAAAACATTGTTTATGGCATAGCAACATATTCATAATGTATTGTTGAGAGAAAGAAAGCCCGCATTATGAGAAACTATACAGTATTACACACACACACACACACACACACACATTTACAAAGGAAAAAAAGTGATGTTTACCACATGTAAACAAAGGTTAATCCTATGATGTTTAACTGAGAATACTCGTGATTGCCTTCCCAGTATCCATTCCCACTATTTTCCTTTAGAAGAGCTTGTTGCTTTTGGTTCAATATCTCCCTAAACTCCATTCATTCATGTGTCTTGGGGCAGCTGAGCCATGGCTCCAAAGGCCCCAAAAGGTTCCACAGGAATATTTTTTGATTGCTCAAAAAGGAATCCTATTTCCCTTGTAAATATTGGATAAGGAGTGGGCATGTCACTCAGTTCTGGCCAATAGGATTTGAGAAGGAGTCCAAAGCTTTTACAAGAAATTTTCTCACTCTTAAAAAGGATAAGGAAGTCTCTCTTTTCCCTTTTGAAGTAGTTATATCTTGATATGACACCTTGAGCTACTATTGCCACCATCATATCACAGGTTGATGATAAAACCACACTGAAGATGGCAGATCAGAGAGATGAAATGAATCTGGATTTTTAATGACATCAATGAGCCACTGAATAAACCAGTTCTGAAACCCACCTGGCCCTGCGCTTCCTGTTATGTCAGGAAATGATGCTCTGTATGTTTAAGCCAGGCTTTCTTTTTTTTTTGGAACTGAAACACACAAACAGATATAATGGATAATTTTAATCTCTTCCTTTTGCTCATATGAATTTTAAAAATCCCTTTGCATGAGAATATATTATTTTTTAATATTAAATTAAACACTAAAATTATTGCTTTAAGACAAGGAGAAAATAAGCAAAATGTGGCAACTTTTTGTCTTCCCACCAGAGACATACCTCTTTCCATTTTGAGTAAGAAAAAAAAAATCAGTTGAATTATTTTCATTTCATTGCTACCAAAAGAAAAGAGAACAAAAATCTTCCCGTTTACAAGACCCGCATATGAACATTTAGTGAGTTGGAGCTTCCCAGTGGCTAAGCTGCCACAGAGGGGCAGGGTGGGGCTGGTGGATGTTCACCATGATCCTGCGCCATGAGGACTCCCGTACCAGTAAGCTCTCTAGGTCCATAGCAAGCAATGAAATGCAGGAGCCACCTTGTTAGGGGCCTTCGGATTTAGCTATTGCACACATAGCATGTGCCAGACACAGTGTTACTCTCACATTTACTTACATAAGTTACTTAAAGATTGTCTATGGTCATCAGCTCCAGTTCGGCAGCCCCCACTCACTTTTGAACTCGCTGTGATCTGGAGTCTTTCTAAGATCATGAATGATCTTATTACTACATTGAAAGATACTTTTCAATCATCGTCTCACTTGCATCTGTGGCATTCTTGTTTCCTTACTGTCTTTAGAATCTCTTTACTTCCTTGACTTCTGGGACTCCTGCTTTTCCCGCTTTTCTGTATGGTCACACATCTTCAGGCTTCTCTTATTCTGCTCATCCCTTGAAGGATGAAATCCCCAAAGCTTTTTTTTTTTTTCTACTGTATCCCCTTCTCAGTGACCCAAATCCTTATGATTATCACTGTCGAACAGAAATTTCTACAGTGGTGGAAAGTTCTATATCTATTTTTGTCCAATGCGGTAGCCACTAGCCACATGTATGAATTTAGAACTTGAAATGTAGATAGTGTAACTGAGTGTTTAAGTAAGCGCACCTTTTCCTCTATCTTTAGAATACTTTAGACAAAATAATATGGGAGCCTCAATGTTGTTGAAACAACAACCTCAGTTCTCTACTTGGTGAGTCTGCAAAGATCTAAGTGTGAAGATAAAAGGTCAATCAAATAGTCTACTTACTTTTTTGTCTTCCACATTATGATAAATTTATACTCCTTCTCTTAAAACTTAGTAAGAGATGTCTTGTTTCCTACAAGTCCTGCTGATTAGTTACTATTCTTGAATGTATTGAGGTGAAGGTGGCAAAACACCTTCTTCATTGGTAATCTCTAATTCTGTCCCAAGCCTTTATTTCAGCTAAATTTCCTATTCCAAGGCTAGTTTATATGCAGAATTTCACTGCTAGTTTACCTTATTGCCTGTTACATTTATAGCCATCCCTTGATTATTCAACCTAAAATCCAGCTTCTTCTATATTTTGTTCATTCATTTTTAGTTAGCACTTCCAGCTCCAGAAGAACAGGAATATTTTTCAGTAGGAAGATGGAAAGGCTCAACCACCAAAAATTTTAATGATCATCTCTGGATTATAGTGTGAAAAACACCAGAAGAAATAGTAATATAGTCAGCATTACTAAATTTCAGTGATTATAATTTCTGAAGCTCACCAGCAAAAACAAACAAACAAACAAAAAAAAACCAGTGTTATGCAAATTTTCCCCTCTCTTTTCTTTATTTCCTTTTCCCAGCAAAATCATTGTAAATTGCTAAAAGTCTTCTGGTGACTTGTCATATTTGGCACTAGTTTAATTGGTTTTGGCAATTGTATTTTAGTGACTCATAAGAGAATACTTTTAGTTTCTTTACTAACAGATGTAGCAGTGCCTGTGCTAGAAGCAATGACAACAATGTCACAAGGTTATAACATTGCAGGAATTTGATGCTGGTGGTCCAATAAAAATAAACTTGTATGAACAGAGAGAGTCATGACAAGATAAGCCTTAAAATAATCATTGTCATAAAATGTTTAGTCATAAAAGGCCTGATCTTTTGTCATTTATTTAAATGACATATGTTTAAATTGAGAATCTGTACAAGGTGTTCTAGGAGCCACTAAATTGTGAAGCCAATGTGTTTGTAATTATCATATTTCATTTGTGCCAGTGCTCTTATTTCTTGTTCAGGAGAAGTTTCTGTCTCTAACATCATTAAAAAATTCTCCCTGTAATATATTAGCTCCAGCATTGAGGTTTAGGATCTTTCTTTCTTTCTTTCATTTTTTTATTGGTGACACTGAAATCATCTTTTGATACTTTTCATGTAAGAGCAAGATTTAGTATGAAATAGGTGCAGCTTGGATCCCATCCAAAAGGATTTAATTCTTAAGTTCTAAAAGAAAATCACTACAAAGGCAAAATGCGTCTCAGAATACACCTAAAGTTTGTCCATTTTTTAAAAAAACTAATAAATAAAAGTGAATATTAAAAAAAAAATTCAGGTGATATCCTACTGACATTTTGCTTCTCTAAAAAAAATGTTTTTTGAAAATTAATGTGCTATATTAGTGGGTCCTTAAAATTATCATTTGCCCTTGCATCATCTGATTTGATGGCCATTACAACTACATGGGATACTTTCATTTGAAACATGACATATTTATGCAGCAAATGTCTGAGTGTCCGTGTATCTGCCACAGCAGTACCTGCCTGCTTCATTAGTAGAGAAACTGCTCTGAACAAGTCTCTGGCCTCAAGGAGCTTCCGATCCAGAGGGAGAAGCAAGAAGACCCTTGTGCTTATCAAGAGCTGTGTTAGAAGGCCGGGCGTGGTGGCTCACGCCTGTAATCCTAGCACTCTGGGAGGCCGAGGCGGGTGGATTGCTTGAGGTCAGGAGTTGAAAACCAGCCTGAGCAAGAGCGAGATCCCCATCTCTACTATAAATAGAAAGAAATTAATTGGCCAACTAATATATATAGAAAAAATTAGCCGGGCATGGTGGCGCATGCCTGTAGTCCCAGCTACTTGAGAGGCTGAGGCAGCAGGATTGCTTGAGCCCAGGAGTTTGAGGTTGCTGTGAGCTAGGCTGATGCCACCGCACTCACTCTAGCCTGGGCAACAAAGTGAGACTCTGTCTCAAGAAAAATAAAAAGAGCTGTGTTAGAAGTACCATACACTGTGCTAGTGTCATGGAGTCAAGGTTCATTAATGCTGGATCATCCCAGCCTCCTTTCTGTCCCAGATCCAAGCAGGATTTTGGTCTTCGCCTGTTCTGCTTTGCCTCCCCCCGGTCCTCTAGGGAGATTCTGTCTTTGCCAGCCTCAATGGTGGGTCATTGTGCTTCCAAATCAAGGGAATGGAGAGAAAGAGACTGAAAAGGTGTACAGAAAGGGAGGACAATAATCTTTTCCTGGATTAGTTCCTGGGCTTCACCATCATAAAAGAAAAAAAAAAATCCTCATGGTGGGCAAAATAGAAAAGACATTGAAAAAAGAAATTGAGAAGCTAAACTATGACACATAAAAACAGATAAGCAGGTTGCAGAGACCAACTTAACTGGAACCAAAAGGCATGCCCACGACCAGTTCCCTTTGACCTGGGGTCTAGGACCAGAGGCAGAAGAGGGTTTGTTCCTCCCCATCCAAGCTGTTGCTAGTCTGTGGCCCAGAGAATCACAGTAAACAATGGTACATTTCATGGAGTTTGGAGCATTCTGTTTGCTCCAATGCCATACCTAGGCATCAGCATAATACTCCAGTATGTGCTAAGAAAAGCCCAGCCCAGTTCCTTTTCACCATCTCCTCCAACACAAGAGCTGAGCATGTGCATATGTGTATGGCTCAGACCCATCTATTTACATCAACACACACAGACATACCTACACACATCTTCTAGGAAGCAGAAACAACATTCAAATATAGGAGAAAAATATCTTCTAAATCTGCAAGGGTATAGTACTACTAAAAATTAAACCCTGACTACTAAACTGAACTCTAACCTGTCAATATGGAACATCTGAATGAAGATTAGCAGAGACATATAGATTTCCCTAAGATTTATGAGACGTCACTTGTTTCATACATGTAACCGAGGACCCCATTCTGGTCATTTTACCCAAGAAAAATTTGCTCAAAAGATAAAAAGATGTCTCCAATTTTAGAAACAAAAAACTGCTAGAAAATTATGTTTTTCAGCATACAGATTTTTTAAATTAAGGAAATCACAACTAAGGAAATAAAACCAATTCATAATTGCATCATACGGATGCTCTGGTTGACTCTTAAAAAATAGTGCATGCATGTGTAATAAACCTTCTAACAGTACAGGAGTTTTTCAAATGAAAAGAGAAATTCTTTCTCCATCACTTTTCAAGGTAACCACTATTAAATCTTTTTTTAAAAACATTTTTGTTATTGTGTACAAATACATATAACATAAATTTGTCATTTTAGGCATTTTAACTGTAAAATTAAGTGGCATTAATTACATTCCTACTGCTGTACAACCATCACCACTATCTTTTTCCAAAAAGATTGTTTTTGGAAACTTTTTCATCACTCCAAACTAACTCTGTATTCATTAAGCAATAACTCCCCCATTCCTCTCTTATTCTAGTCCCTCATAACTGATTAATTTAATCTACTTAGCCTCTCTATGAATTTATCTATTCTAGATATTTTAATAAGTAGAATTATACAATATTTGTTATTTTATATTTGGCTTATTTCAGATAAGGTAATGTTTACAAGATTCATCCATGTTGTTGTATGTGTCAGAACTTCATTCTTTTTGGGGGCCAAATAATATTCCATTGTGTGCACACACCATATTTTATTTATTCATTTATCTGCTGGTGGACCCTTAAGTTGTTCCCACCTTTTGGCTATTGTAAATTACGCTGCAATGAATATTGGGAAAAAAAAAAGTATCTGGTCAGGTCTCTGTTTTTATTTATTTCAGATGCTTACCTAGGAGTAGAAGTGCTGGGTCATATGGTAGGTTATTCTATGTTTAGTTTTTTGAAGAAACACTGAACTGTTTTCTGCAGTGGCTGTACCATCTTGCATCCCAATCAACAATCTACAGGGGTTTCACTTTCTCCACATCCTTTCCCACACTTGTTATTTTCCTTTATTATTATTATTATAACCATCCTAGTAGATATAAAGTAGTATCCTATTGTGGTTTTTGATTCACATTCCCTAGTGACTGGGGACATTGGACATCCTTTCATATATTTATTGACTATTTATATATCTTCTTTGTAGAAATGTCTATATAAGTCTTTTCCCCACTTTTGAGTTGTCTTTTCATTGTTGAGTTTTAAGAGTTCTTTATATATTCTACATATTAAGCTCTTATCAGATATATGATTTGCAAATATTTTCTTTCATTCTATAAGTTGTTTTTTCACTTTCTTCATAATATGCTTTGATGTACAAAAGGTTTTAATTGTGAAAAGTTCAGTTTATCTGTTTTTTTTCTTTTGTTGCTCATGCTTTTGGCATCATATCAAAGAATCTGTTGCCAAATCCAAGGACAAGAAGGTTTATCTCTACATTTTTCTCTAAGACATTTGTGGTTTTAGCACTTATATTTAGGTTGTTGATCCATTTTGATTAATTTTTGTATTTGTTTTTAAAGCCTTATAAATATATTTATGGAGATACTTTTTTTTTTTTTAAGACAGAGTCTCGCTTTGTTGCCCAGGCTAGAGTGAGTGCGGTGGCATCAGCCTAGCTCACAGCAACCTCAAACTCCTAGGCTCAAGCAATCCTGCTGCCTCAGCCTCCCCAGTAGCTGGGACTACAGGCATGTGCCACCATGCCTGGCTAATTTTTTCTATATATATTAGTTGGCCAATTAATTTCTTTCTATTTTATAGAAGAGACAGGGTCTCGCTCTTGCTCAGGCTGGTTTCAAACTCCTGACCTTGAGCAATCCTCCCACCTCGGCCTACCTGAGTACTAGGATTATAGGCGTGAGCCACTGTGCCTGGCCTGTGGAGATATATTGAAAGACTTTCATTAATTTGGCAGACCAATGGGTTTGCTGGGTCAAAACATTTTAAATTTTAAAAGACAATGACTATGATGTCTTCTTCGGTTCCTTCTGTTCAATATTCTATTGAGCATTCTAGACAGGACAATTAAGTAAGAAAATGAAAAGAAAAAGTATCTAGATTGGAAAGAAGAAACTAAAACTATCTCTATGATCTGGTACATAGAAAATCCTAACTAAATCCACTAAAAAACCATTAGAATTAATGAAATTAATTCAGTTGCAAAGTGTAAAAATCAGTTACATATCTATACACTTGCACTGAACAATCAGAAAATGAAATTAAGAAAATAATTCCATGTACAAGAGCATCAAGAAGAATAAAGTACTTAGGAATAAATTTAACAAAAGAAGTGCAAAACTTACATTCTGAAAACTATAAATTATTATTAATAGAAATTAAAGACTTAAATAATTGGAAAGCCATCTCATGTTGATGGATCAGAAAATTTCCTATTGTTAAGAAGGCAATAACTTTCCAAATCGATATAGAGATATCTATTAGAATCCCAGTTGGCTGCTTTGTAGAAGTAACAAAACTGATCTTAAAATTTATATGGAAATTAAAGGGGCCCTGAATAGTCAAACAAATTTTGAAAAAGAAGAACAAAGCTCACATTTGTTCAGGACTCACATTTCTTGATTTCAAAACTTAATACAGAGCCGGGCGCGGTGGCTCAAGCCGGGCGCGGTGGCTCACGCCTGTAATCCTAGCTCTCTGGGAGGCCGAGGCGGGCGGATCGTTTGAGCTCAGGAGTTCGAAACCAACCTGAGCAAGAGCGAGACCCCGTCTCTACTATAAATAGAAAGAAATTAATTGGCCAACTAATATATATAGAAAAAATTAGCCGGGCATGGTGGCGCATGCCTGTAGTCCCAGCTACTCGGGAGGCTGAGGCAGGAGGATCACTTGAGCCCAGGAGTTTGAGGTTGCTGTGAGCCAGCCTGACACCACAGCACTCACTCTAGCCTGGGCAACAAAGTGAGACTCTGTCTCAAAAAAAAACAAACAAAAAAAAAACCTTAATACAGTACTCAAGATGGTGTAGAACTAGTGCAAGGATAAACATATAGATGAATAGAATGCAATTGAGAATCTAGAAATAAAACAATGCATCTGTGATCAATTTATTTCAACAAAAGTGCTCCAAGACCATTCAATAAGGAAAGAATAGTCTCTTCAACAAATGGTCCTGAGACAACTTTACAGCCTCA
This sequence comes from Microcebus murinus, assembly GCF_040939455.1. NCBI lineage: Eukaryota > Metazoa > Chordata > Mammalia > Primates > Cheirogaleidae > Microcebus > Microcebus murinus. The sequence continues at coordinate 12,779,253 of NC_134115.1, forward strand.
TGCAAAAGAATAAACATGGATCCTTACCTCACACCATATATTAATACAAAAAATTAGGTCAAAATGGATTTAAAAGAACATAAATGTAAGAGCCAAAACTATAAAACTCTTAGAAGAAAACACAGGTTAAATCTTGGTGAACGTGGATTTGGCAATAAATTTTTTAGGTATGATGAAAAGTATTAATACAAACTATGAAAAAAATAGATGAATTGGACTTTATGAACTTTTGTGCTTCATAGGTGACTATTAAGAAAATGAAAAACAACCCAGGTCGGGCACGGTGGCTCACGCCTGTAATCCTAGCATTCAGGGAGGCCGAGGCGGGCAGATGGCTCAAGGTCAAGAGTTCGAAACCAACCTGAGCAAGAGCAAGACCCCGTCTCTACTATAAATAGAAAGAAATTAATTGGCCAATGAATATATATACAAAAAATTAACCGAGCATGGTGGCGCATGCCTGTAGTCCCAGTACTTGGGAGGCTGAGGCAGCAGGATTGCTTTAGCCCAGGAGTTTGAGGTTGCTGTGAGCTAGGCTGATGCCATAGCACTCATGGCACTCTAGCCTGGGCAACAAAGCGAGACTGTCTCAAAAACAAAACAAAACAAAAAAAACCCACAGAGTGGGAGAAAATATTTGCAGATTATATATCTGATATATAAAGAAGAGTGACAGCTCAATAATAAAAAGACAACCCAATTCAAATACGAGCAAAGTATCTGAATGGATATGTTTCCAAAGAAGATATACAAATGGCCAATAAGCACATGAAGGCATCATTAGCCACCAGGGGAATTCAAATCAAAACCACAGGGAGGTACCACTTTATACCCACTAGCAAGTCTAAAATCAAGAAGTCTGATGATAACATGTGTTGGAGAAGATGTGGAGAAATTGGACTCCTCATACATTATTGGTGGGAATGTAAAATGGTGCAGCCACTTTGGAAAACAGTTTGACCATTCCTCAAAATGTTAAACATAGAGTTATCATTTAACCCCACAAATCCACTCTTTGTTATATATCTAAGAGAAATGAAAACATATGTCCATACAAAACCTTTTATATGAATGGTTATAATATCATTATTCATAATAGCCAAAAGGTAGGAAAAAACCAAGTGTTCCTTAACTGATGAATGTATAAACAATATGTAGTATATCTATAAATGGAAAATTATTTGGCAATAAAAATAAATGAAACACTGATACATTGTTCAACATGGAAGAAGCTTAAAACATCATGCTAAGTGAAAGAAGACAGTTGCAAAAACCACATTTATATGAATCTACATGAAATGTACAGACTAGCAAATCTACAGAGACAGAAAGTATTGTATGTGAGTGGTTGCCTAGGGCCAGGTAGGAGTGGGGTGGGTGGATGGGAGGGATGATTGCTAAAGGGTATGAGATTTCTTTGTGGGATGATTAAAAAATGTTCTAAAATTGATTTTGGTGATGGATGCACAACTCTGAAAATATACTAAAACCCATTGAATTATACACTTTATGTAAATTAATTGTATGATATGTGAATTATATATCAACAAGGCTGTTATAAAAATTATATCCTTTTATATTGCTCACTTAGATGAATGTTCAATTCAGTAAACATTTTTGAGTGACTTTGTAAAAAAAAAAAAAGGACGATGACCAATGTCCTCCATAGAGATTATACCAACTTACATCCCCTATTGTACCTTTAATGAAACACATCAGTTCCTAAGCCCATTTCGGGTCGGTCCTGTTCCCGAGAGGCAACCCTGTTACTCTTATAATATTTTCTGATTTTAGTTTTTCATGTGATTCTCTATATCTTTAAATTTACTCAATACCTCGAAATGATAGACATAAACTCCTATTTCTTGATTTATGTCTTTAAGAAGCTATCTCTTGACTTTCTGCCATGGTAAGTCTTAGCTCATATCCTCTCCTATCTTCCACATAGACATATCAATATTTTACGTTATCAGTTGCTTTTGCTTTTTCTTTGTCAATTACTAACAGAAGGTTATTGGGCTCAAGCTTCCTCCTTCTGCCATTTTCCTGTTCTATAATACTTTGCATGTTGTGTTGTCTGAACTTGACAACTTCGACATTGTCAAGGTTGATGTTATTTATATTCTGCTCTGAAACACTAAATTCATCTGTGCTGTGTCAATGCTTTGATTCTAAAAGCTGAAACTCAATAAAGTGTTTATGTTACTACAACCATGTAAATATAATTCAACTGCAGACCCAAGAAATGTGCTTGTTTATATTTCTTTTTGTTGTTGTTCCTCCTGGAGCTTCTAATTGCTTATTTTTTTTCTGGCATTGTTGGCTTTATGGAATCTTTAAATTTTTCCATTCTCCAAAGAATACTATCAAATGCATGAATCTCCTTTTGCAACATACTTCCATCCTGGACACCTGGCTCCCCCAGGGCTGACTGTTTCCCGCGTTTTCAGCACAGTTACATTCTGGGACTTCCCTTTGTCATTCTCCTGGATGCTTCAGATCCTGCTATAGCCCATCCTTAAGTATAACTGCCTGAGGAAGGCGATCTGAGAGTTACACTTGGTCTGAAAATATCTTTATTCTTTCTTCACCATTGATTTATAATTAGGCTGAGTATAGAATTTTCAGATCTTGATATCAGAATGTTTTGCTTGCAAGTGTCAGAAAGCTTGGTATTTTAAAAAAAGGAGGGCTAGAGGGTTTCTGACTAAAATAACAAAAAAATCCAAAGTTGTATTGACTTCAGGTATGGTTTGATCCAGAGGCTCACAGGGTCATATGGGCTTTGGTTTCTTTTATTTATTTAAAAAAAATTTTTTTAGTGTTTGTTCCCTCTCTGTCTGCATTGTGGCCAGAGAACATGGTCTGCATTTTTTAATACTTTGTGACATTTAGTGAGGTATAGGCACCTAATATATAGTTAATTTTTAAAATATTTCTTGGGTTTTGGGAAAAAAGTATATTCTTTTATCATAACAAAACTGTCATTTTTTCAGATTCTATAAATACTCATTTTATATTAAATTTAAAAATTAATTTTATATTAAATTAAAAAAATTCTTTATTTTTCTTAGCATTTATCTGGTATTTCATCTCCCTGTATTTGCTCTGTTCTCTCAGCCCATTGTTGTGCTCTAGTTGTTGCAATGAAAGCCATTTTAAAGTCAAAGCATTATTTGAACTACATAATGTATAAAGTCTTTGTATACCTTATCTACAGCCTGGTGCATGGGCACTCAAAAATATTTGTTAAAAGGATTAATGAATAAACTAGGAAAGCATGTCTAATCAAAGCAATTCAATTCTGTTCTGCTTCATATATATATATATATCCATTTATTTATGCAATTTCCCATTTTTTAAAATTCCCATTAGCTGTTTAAGATCAATGTCTAATTTTTAGTGGAAATTTCTCAGGGGTAGGAATATAGTATTGACCATAATTTTTGCTCGCTTTTTAATTCACGTAAATTGTGACTGTTCATTTACCAAGAGTACAGCAAACCTATGGAAGAATATTTTCTATTCGTGATTAAATTCAAGGAACTCATGGAGTGTCAGTTTTCTCAAACAACACGTACTAAAGGCAATTAGCTGGGGAGTGCAGTTGTGCTCACAAACGGGCTGGGGTGGCCTCAGCAGGCACCAGGCACGAGCCCTCTCCCCCTCGGAGTCTGTGGTCCAGAGTGTGTGTGTTGGGGGGCGGGGAGGCGGCAAAGGCTAGGCGGTGTCAGTGGTCTGCTCCTCTTAGAAACATCACTGGAGGGTCTGGCCTCGTGGAAAGCTGTCTGGGCTTGATTTATGGAGTAAATCTAGCTTTGCCCAGGGTTTCTCTTTTCTCTAAAATTAAACTTCTATTCAGACTTACATCAGCTATTTTGTTCCTTTTAAGGACTGTGTACCTACCTTTCAACCTCTCCCCAACCCCAGCGACTTAAGGCATAATTTGAATCTGTCATGTGGTGCTGATAGACAGGAGGTGGGGTCTGGCTGTTAATTCTGGAGAAAGGAGTTGAGTTTTTCCCAATAGGATGGACATTCTTCATTTAATGAAAGCAAGATCCTGGAAATTGGCTTCTACTCTGCAGCATCTAGATCTTGTAAAATTACACATGGCTTGGGGGCCACTTAGATAATATACAGGGGTGAGTTATTCTATCCCCAGAAAGTTTTCATGATTCCAGTCGAGGTCTAGGTTCAACAGCTTCATATAAATCTTGCTAGAGAGAGAACAGAGGTGGATATTTTCTTCAGTTGGCATTTGTGTGTCCATTGTGACTAACAACACTCTTGATAGCATGACTTAATCACAAAGATTTGATTGGCTATCAAGAAATTGTAAACGATCGTCGTATTTCTTAATGAACTCTCTCCACGGCCCACTACATGGGAGGTGCTACTCGACAGCTCATTTTGCATTACCCTGGAGTGAGAAGAACATCGAGGTGGACTTCATTCTAAGTGTATTGTCAGGATAAATGCCTCCACTCCTAAATTCAAAATCAACTGAAGCAGCTGAACCAGCACACTGGGTGTCACTGATGTTTTCCAATTTTTTTCTTCTTAATTTAGGCGAAACTAGAAAGCTTACTTCCCTCCTAAATTGTAGGCAACACAAAGGTTTAGGATAGATTGGAAAAGAAAACTTAGTTCTTAAAAAATTCCATTTTTAGAAATTTAATAGACTAAGAAAAATAGTCAAGCTATGAAAAGATCTTCACTCAGCATTTTTTAATTGAAAAAAAATTACTTATATGTCAATCAATAAAGGGCTACTGAAATATATTGTAGACTATATTGGAATTGGGTGCTGTGCAGCTGTTAAAAAGAATGAAATTGGTCTATTTGTGCTAACATGGGAAGTTCTTGAAGACATCTTAGTATGCAAAAATAAGCCAGATAAGGTGCTATAGGTATTAATATAAGAAATTATATTTCTTCTATAAGAAAATTTAAAATATGTATATATGTGTTCATGTATATAAGTGTAACGCACATTGGGGTACATGAGCAAAAATGTTTTCTGAAAAAAACTATAAGAAACTCCTAATAACTAGGATACGAATGACCAGGTGAGGATGAGGAAATAGAATATTGCTTTTCATTTTGTAACTTTTTGTACTGTTTGAATTTTCATTATGTACATGAATTAATTCTTAAAAACATGTTATCAAAGTCTAGGTGGTAGGATTATAGGGCATTTGTATGTTCTTTATAGTTTTATGTGTAAAAGAAACACTAGCAAATGTTATTTTTAAAAGCCACAACTGTGGGAATATAGTCCTAAAAACAACAACTAAGGGGATTTAATTTCAAAGCTGAAATTTAAAATAACATAAATTCCAAGCTCTTCTAGTCTAATGGAAATGATGCCCATCAAGAAACTTTCGACTGTTACGTGAAATAGTCTGGCTCTGAAATCCAGTTGGGTTTCGATAAAGAAAGTTGTTTCAAGTGTGGTAAACGACAATTGGGACTTTTGCAAAGACTATCAGAGAGAAATTTTTAAAAATACTAATGCATAATGATTTCAGGAGAACATACATAAAATAAGTATGCATAAACTATAAACAAAATGCATTGTCAAGTGTTTTTCTTTGGTTGCACACACATTTTTCAGACTTTTGAGTTTAAAGATTTATTCAAAAATACCATAATTTGCCATACTTTTAAAGAAGAAATACCACCAAATGAGACATTTAAAGATGCTGAATTATAAATACATACTGGATGTTTTCCTTTCATGAGGTAGCTATTTAAGTCATTCTACATTTCCTTCCCTCTACCTGATAGTTTCAATTCAGTGGTTAGAATTACTTGAACATTCAGTTAACACACAGTGACACCCTGTTCTCCCACAACTGCCCGCAGCACTGCTGATAACGCAAAGCACACACACTGCATTCAGACTTGTTGAGTAACTGATTGATTATAAAGCAGGATAGAAGTTGATTCTGGTATATATCACTTCCATAAAATTAATGATCACCTCAAAAGTGGTTCTAGTCTACATTCAGCAGGGCCTGGGAAGTCATTTTCACTCCGCTTGAGGTTTTTCTCTGATTAAAAATAGACTTTTCTGTTTTCCTTGAAGTCGAGTTTCAAAGACAAGTTTCTGCGATTGCTCAGTAAGCAAGGCGTGAGTCAGATCTGCACGTGTGATTTGTGAAGAACTTTAGTGTCCGATGGTGAGAGACAACGAGAAAGTAGGGGCTGCTTTGAACAGGGACAGTGGGCTTCCACGAGGCCACTGGTTCTGTCAGTGTCCCGAGAGTTCCAGGAGAGTTAAAAACATTCTCTCCTCAGCGAATGAGGCCTCACAGGGGTGCCCGGTCTTGCCATGTTTATTCAGACTGCTTGATGTGAGTAGACAAATTTGGGACATAACTTCCAGGGAGAATATTTTAACAATTTTTTGTAGGGGTCGACTTTTGCCGCAAATGTATTTGAATTAAATATACCCAAATATTTGCTGAGGAAATACCCGTGCAGGTCGTGGCAGAGAGTCTCTGCGTCTGACTCGACTGCACTGCTGGTTGCGTTACTGGGGCTTCTTCTCTCCATTACATCAGAGTGGCGACTCGTTAAGTTTTATGAATTTTCTGAGAAAGTCTTTCCTCTCTCTAGGTTCTTATGAGTCTCCTTGGAAACTTGCTCCTGAATTTTATCCCTCTCCTCAATGCTAGTTTAGTTTCTACTCCAGTTCAGGCATGTTTGAAGTACTGTTTCAGGCTTTAACCCTCCATTGCCCATTTTCATCTTTTTTTATTTTTTTAATTTTTTATTTTTTCATATGATGGGGGTACAAATATTATTAGGGTTACATATATTGCCCCTGCCATTCCTCCCCACGCCTTCCCCCCAGCCCCCTGCCTTACCAAAACATCAAGGGTGTCCTACTCTCAGGTGGTGCGCATCGCACCTATTTTGTAAGTGTAAATTCTTCCCCTCCTCCCCCCTCCCATTTGCCCACCACTCGATAAAAGTTTGTTTGTTTGTTTGCTTGTTTGTTTTTTCCCTCTTTTTGACCTTTGGGTTACATTGTATATCTTAGCCTTTCCCTTGGAAGGGTTAGATGTATTCCCTCCCCCCCCCCAATATGCTCACCAAAACCCTAAGATGTGTATCTCTCCCTCCCCCAAACCCTAGTGGGCACTAGCCCCATTTGAGCATCATAGTTTTAATCAGTCAGTACCAATTTGATGGCCAGTAGATGTGGAGCTCGTTTTCTTGATCTTGTGTCACCTCACTTTGGATAAAGGGTTTAAGCTTAATGCAGGATAGCATAAATGGTGCTAATTCACTGTCATTTCTTAGAATTGAATAGTATTCCATTGTGAGCATATACCAAATTTTAGTTATCCACTCGTGAATTGACGGACACTTGGGTTGTTTCCATGATCTTGCAATAGTGAATTGTGCTGCCATAAACATTCGGATGCAGATGTCTTTATAGTAGAATGTCTTATGCTCTTTCGGGTAGATGCCCAACAATGCTATTGCTGGGTCGAATGGTATTTCTATATCTAGCTGTTTGAGGTATCTCCATATTCTTTTCCACAGAGGTTGTACTAATTTGCAGTCCCACCAAGGAAAATTAAATATCTAAGAGTATACTTAATGAAAGATATGAAAGATTTATACAAGGAGAACTATGAAACACTAAAAAAAGAAATTGCAGATGATTTGAACAGATGGAAAAATCTACCTTGTTCATGGATTGGTAGAATCAATATCGTTAAAATTTTACGTCAATTTTACGTAACATTTACATCAATTTTACCTAAAGTTATCTACAGAATTAATGCAATCCCCATCAAAATATCACCAGCATTCTTTACAGATCTAGAAAGAATAATTCTGCACTTTGTATGGAACCAGAAAATACCTCGTATAGCCAAAGGAATCTTAAGTAAGAAGAACAAACTGGGTGGCATCAGTCTTCCTGACTTCAAACTTTACTATAAAGCAATAATACTTAAATCAGCATGGTACTGGCACAAGAACAGAAGCATCGATATCTGGAATAGATCTGGGATACCAGAGATGAAACCATCAGTATACGGCAACCTAATATTTGATAAAGAAGACAAAAATATACAATGGGGCAAAGAATCCCTCTTCAATAAATGGAGCTGGGAAAACTGGTTAGCTACATGCAGAAGATTGAAACAAGATCCATATCTCTCACCTCTCCGTTTTCATCTTGATAAACTTACCGTTTCTGTTTGAACCAGTTCGTGCCCCAGTCCCGTTTCCAGCTGCCACAAGATGTTGTGAATCTACATCCAAAGCGAGAGTTTTTTTGGCCCAGTTATGCTGCTTAAAAGCCCTGAAGGTTGGTGTATTTATTGTCTTTTGACTTTGGAGACTACAGGCTTGAGTGACCTTTGTCCCTGCGTGTCCTTGTATGTAAACATCTTGCAGCAGCAAAACTCCAGCTCTCCATGGCTTTGGCAGCAGGCAGGGAGGAATGGTCTCCAGTGAGAATCTCTTTCTGGATACGTTTGGCTCCACATTGCCTAGTCCCCAAAGGGTTGTTGTTAGTGCCAGACATGTCATTTCTCCTCCACATGATCTTATTTTCAGATAAGCATCTTCAAAAGAGCAAATGGAAAGATAATTAACATTCATCTTTCAATCACTTTCACTTCTTTTCACCAAGCATAAAGACTCCCATATTCTCATGTTTTGGGGGAGGATGCCTCCATGTTTAGCTTCCTTTTAGAAGAAAGATATTTTTACCTTCTTACTCAAAGGGCTTTTGACCTAGATCTCTCTATTCTCCCAAACCCCAACATCTCTATCCTGAATCCTTAGGAAAGGCGCTGTTTTCTACCTCCCTGCCCATCAGGGCCCCTTCAGTAGGATGCCTTTGCACAATCTGAATGTGACATCCTGGTGTGGTCCCTTAGCTCAGAAACAAACCTGGATTAGGGGAAGAAGTCCAGAATGAAGCAAATAATGCTTCTCTGCTATTTTCATTTACAAGTGTGTTTTCCCAATGCAGGAGGCTAGATATTGCTTCCTAATCATTTAGAGACCAGGAGTTGCAAACCTGATGTGTGCAGATCAAGCCTTTGAATTCTACTGCCTTCTCCAGTTTGCCTTAGGCTTGCTGCTCCCAGCCTAGCCCCTAAGTCTTTAGAGTTTGAGCAGCATGTATTGAGGACCTCCTGAATTCTCTGCTCTGTGCTAGGTATTACCGTGGTACCATGGACAGATGAGGACTATTCATAGTCCTCCAGGACTGCAAGTTCCGCCCTAGTAAATGTTCATGGGAGTTAGAATCTTAGAAGACAAAGCATGAAATACATAAGTGGCAAAGTGAAGAGAGTTAAGACAACAAAACCAATGTTGGCCAACAGAGTTGGGAAGGCATTTTTATACATGAGGAAGGTATTGTTGAAGGCTGGTGAGGGTTTGTGACTAGCCAGGAGCAACCAAGGTTTCATAAGCCAAGATACAAATTTGTGGGCAAGCCCTTGGGGACAGGAGGAGGAACGCCTTGCCGGAGTGGACGGTGTATATGAGGGAACATTGGGAAACCATGTCTAGCCTAGGAGTTGTCATATTCCCATCACATTAACAGTGGTTTTTGTTCTCTGTCTCCTTACAATCCTATCATATTTAATATTTAGATGGTATGATTTTTGTCTAACTGCTTTGGCTAAGCCTCTTTTCCTCCAACCACATCGATCAAAGCAAGACTTTGGATTGACTTTTCTGTATGTTCTCCCATTAGAATCCTCTAGGCTTTCACACCTAGGAGTTAAACCAGGGGTCTTCTACAGCCATGCCACAGATCATCAGGCACATGAAAGACTTCATTCTAGAGGCTGAGCCATATACTGAGCTGGCCAAGATCAGTAGCAGATACCATGTAAGTGACAAATCAATGTCTAGAACAATCAGGTTAAGTCTACCTTGCTATCATTATCGCATCTTGTGCTCAATTTCTAAGGCAGGGTCGTTTATTTTATGTGAGCAATCATTACACTGATTGCATTGAAAATCATAGTGTTATCAGGTATCCTGCTTTTCAGGTTAATTGTTGGGACATATAACCAGCAATAAGATGAGGCATCCTTCACTTTCTTGGCTTCTGGGCTAATTTAGCTATTCACAATTATCAGACTCTTTTGGAAAATATTGGTAGCCTCTAGCAGTCCAAAGGAGGTAGAGATGTATGTTCCCTCTCTCCCTATAACCTTGCCACCAGGACTTAAGGTTTAAATGCAAGCAAGTCTCAGACCAAATTCTACCACATACAGACAAATATTTATTAGCAGATAAGCACAAAAAAAGCACTGTGACTTTTGCCCACAATTCTCTTGTCTTTTTAGCTACTTTGACAAGCACATTGTAGGAAATATTCACTTTGTTGTAGTAGCAACAAAATTAATTTTAACATCAGGACAGTTGACAGAGATGACAGAGGCTGCTCCATTTAACATCAGGACAGTTGACAGAGATGACAGAGACAGGTGGGGACCACAGGGCAATTCTATCTATAGAGCATCACTCCAAATGTGCTCAGCTGCTGGGTTTGCCAGATCGAGGGAGGAGGTACTAGTGGAAGTCTTTTTAGCCAACCTCATACCTTTACATAACTCATTTCTCCAATGAAAACATACTTCTAACACCCCTTATGATAACAATAAACCCTCTGGGGCAGATGGAGATAGGACTATTTGAAACCACTGCCATTCTGGACCAATCTAAATTACACATTAGGGTTCTTTATGAGTTAACCAGCAAATGCTGACTGGTCCCACGCAGGGGTCCTCAAACTACTGCCCATAGGCCACTTGCAGCCCTCCGAGGACATTTATCCTGCCTGCCGGGTGTTCTTGCCGCAGCTGCCTGTCCTGCTTAGCAGCCGACCTGTCCCGGGTCCACAGTGCGCATGTGTGGAATGTGCCCCACACTCTCCAACTGCCCTCCAAAGGTCTGAGGGACAGTGAACTGGCCCCCTGTTTAAAAAGTTTGAGGACCCCTGCTAGATGAAAGTAAAGTATAAAGTAGTTATCACCTGGTTTGTCTAGATTTTAGGTCCACCTCCCTTTAATCCTCAACAGCTGTCCTTAAGCCACCTTAAGTAAAAATACAGCTTAGGTTAAACAGCGTGCCTGCCGCATACATGCAGCTTCCATGCAAATCCTCTAGCACTGTGGTCTGTGGCTCACCAAGAACCAGAGCACACGGCAGGAGGTGAGCAGCAGGTGGGCGAGTGAGGCCCCACCTGCACCCACAGCTGCTCCCCATTGCTCACATCACCACCTGAGCCCCAGCCCCGTCAGATAAGTGGTGGCACGAGACTCTCATAGGAGCCCGAACACCACTGCAAAGCATGCATGCGAGGCATCCAAGTTGCGTGCTCCGCGTGAGAATCCAATGCCTCATAATCTGAGGTGGACTGTTCCCCCCACCCCCATCAGTGGAAAAACTGTCCTCCTTGGAACCAGTCCCTGGAGTCAAAAAGGTTGGGGGCCGCTGGTCTACCACCTCCCAACCCCTCTATTGTCCTAATGAGATTGTCACCATTGGATTTCTCCTACAGAGAAATACAGGAGCCACCACTGCTGAAATACAAATTCAAAAGATTGATTTCTGAGCAACCCAGAGACAGCTTCCTGCATCCACACAGAGTGGGCACTGTGATGCATCTCTCAGGAATGAAAACCTCGTTCCCCGAGCTGCTGAGAGTTCTGCTGGAGGCAGGCCTCACTTGCCGGCCCTCTCCGGGAATTTCCCAGGCTGAAGACAGCTACCTGATCCAAGGTTATACCCAAGGTCGCAAGTTTCTGGGGTAGTTGGCATCCAAAGACTGACCAGTACTGGGATATAATGGTCTGGCCCACTCAGCACACCGCATCTGAAGGCCCGTCCGAGCTCAGAACTCCCACACTCTCCCCTGCTCCGTCCTACTGCCTTCCCTTTGCCCACAGGTGTTCATCCCAAACCTACTCCCCAATAAACCTGCCACAAACTACGCTCATCTCAGAGTCTGCGTCACACACACTGCTGAAACCGTTTGCTCTAACGTTCCAGGCTTGCACGGTGCCCGTGCGTCCTTGTAGCGTGTTAACATACGTGAAAGGGGGGAAATTCCCTAGGTGCTCATGGCTGGCGGAGAAAGAATTCTTACACAGAATTTAGGATAGAAAGAAGTACAAAGTTTATTTCCCTAAGGGGGGGGGGAGAGAGAGAGAAGGAGGGAATGGATATGGCACACAAAGGAAGCAAGGAAGTGCTGAGCAGCTGAGGGAAAGTTGCATGGAGTTTTAAAGAGTGAAAATGGCTTTTTTTCTCCTGGCTTTAGTAGACTGATAGCAGAAACAGTAGCGAAGCTGTTGCAGGTCTTCCTTATTTTCTCCCTTTTCTCTGGGAGGCCAGCTTATCCGAGTCCTTGGCATTTGTTTCTCACAGGCGCTGAGGCAGAGAGCCGAGCCGGGAGTTCGCACTCCTACTGTCCTCTTAGGGCTCTTCAAGGCTGAGAAAATGAAGCTCTTGGAGATAAGGAGGTAGGCCACAGGTGTTTTAGTTAAACAAAACAAAGGGGGTAGTTGTGTTGTGAGTTGCCTCTTCAAAGGGGCATTTATGTGCTGTGAGTTTGTTTGCCTTACTTTCTGTTGGACAGTTTACTAGTAAGGCCACCTTTCAGTACGCACACTGGAGAAGCTGCTGCAAGCACCCTAAAACAGAGAGACCCAAGGTATAGCACCAAACAGGTGTGGCTTCTCTGGGCTCCACTCCATCAACAGCACCACCTCTTCTGGGCATGCCTGAATTCTGCTTCAGGACCCTTGTGTTTAAGTTTTGATCACTTAATCAATTGTCAAAAAATTGATCTTTAAGTACTATGCCTTATGTTAATATTTAGTTGTTTACGTGTGTTGAAGTTGTACATTGCACTTAGTTGAAAGAATTAAATAATTCTACGAAGCTTATTTGACAGAGACTGCTGATTGAGCATTTGCATCAAGCTGACCCTCTTCAGTAGCAGGACTGCAGCATTTTAGCTGAGCACACAGCCAACAGCTAGACTCTAGGATTCACAGCTTCCCTTGCAGCTGTGGGCCACATGCCTGCATTCCAGCCAATGTCTGCACAGCCTTTCTGGGGCATGTTCCTGCCAGGCAGGCTGATGTGCTCCCCTGACCCATTCCCCCTTTCCACAGACTGGGAAGACAAGAACTAGGACGGCTACCTCAGTCCCAGAGATGGAAGCCACATTTTGAGGGTCATAAATATTGCTTCTCCTTAGACCATATCAAACGAGAGAAACACCCCATGATATTCAAACTGCTGTATTCTGGAATAGTTTTGCTAAAGCAGCTTAACCTGTACTTTCATCCACATTGCTTGTTTAAGCAAACCAAAAGAAAGAAAACAAGGACAGTCCTCCCCATCTTCTTTTCTTTTTTCCAGAAGCAACCACCATATGTTTAAATAATATACTTCTATTTGATATTTCATATTTTGGCATTATCTATTGAGTTTTGAATTTGGAAGATGAACATTCCACTCTCTCCTTCTCTCCCAACCTCACCTTCCCCTCTCCCATGCACACTGGTATCCACCTCTGTATCCTCCAAAGATAGTCGTGTTGCAGTTTTGGATAGATAATTGGTATTTATACAATTATGATAATGCAAATGGCATATAAACAGATCTACTTGGTGTACTATGCATGCTTTTTCTTTTTTGAATACATTTTGTTTTTCCCTAGAGATGATATTGAGCTTTTTATTTTTACATTTGCTTAGCATCATATTGACTTATTAATTCAATGCTAAAGACTTACCCAGTTGTATGATCTCCTCCCAGTATATTAAAACACACTTGGGATGCAATCAGTTTCATCTGTTTGAAGAAACCTTCCCAGGGCTTTCTAACTAGCTCCATCTGTATTGGCTCCTCTCAAAGCCTGTTGTCCATCTTCCATATGCCATCTTTAACTGCACATCAGTACCAGTTCTATTTTTTTTTCCCTGAGACAGGGTCTTGGTCTGTCACTGGGCTAGAGTGCCATGGCAACAGCCTACCTCACAGCAACTTCAAATTTCTGGGCTCAAGCAATCCTCCTGCCTCAGCCTCCCAAGCAGCTGGGACTACAGGCATGCGCCACCATGCCTGGCTAATTTTTTCTATTTTTAGTAGAGAGGGGTAACACTCTTGCTCAGGCTGGTCTTGAACTCCTGAACTCTAGTGATCCTCCCGCCTCAGCCTCCCAGGGTGCTAGGATTACAGGCAAGAGCCACTGCGCCCGCCCAGACACCAGTTCTAAATGTCTTGATCGCTTCAATGGCTCCTTTCAATGGCTGCCAGGGCTGTTGCAGCTACACAGAGTAGCGTATTTCCTCAATCTAGCCAGAGAGGGCTCCACATGTAAATGTTCTTCTTGGTGAAGGCTTTCTCTTGAGAGCATTAGAAACCTCCTACACAATGAAGAGATTAGAAATCTCTAAGCTAGATGAATTTCTTCCTTCTTGGAGTTCAGACTTAAACCTCTTCCTGCACAGCAGAAAAATAGATACCAATTAACAGCCTTTTCACAAACACAAACTCAAGGTATTACTGTTTAATTGTTTCAAATTCAGTACTGTTCAGGCTACATCATTGTATGTGGATACTGGCCAACGTTTAATTTGACAGAAGCCCCAAATATTTTGGGTATGGTACAAATGCATAATCTTTTGGTCTTTGTCCAAGTACAGGTTTAGGCATAACTCTTACTGAGAATGCCTGGAATCTAAACAACCACGTTTGGAGCTTAAACAGAGCCCCTTTCTCCATGTCCTCTCCTGCCAGCACAACCAGAGCACCCCCAACCGCCAGTGAATTCTGGGAAGACAACTTTCCTTGGCATATTTTATTACAAGATTAAACCATTCAGGGAGTCTGGGAGAAAACTTAAAGGGAAGAAACTAGTCAACAATTGTCAGGCTCATTTTCTCTTCAATTATCTTTCCTAAATTCCAGTATGATTTTGGTTGTTTGAGCAACCAGTGTGGTCTGGTGAGAGCTTATCAGCTGAGAGCATCCAAGGAGAAGGGAGTGAAGATAACTATTTCCTACTTGGGGTGGAAGGAAGTGAAGCTAAACCACTAACTGCAGCCCCCTAAAACACACACACAGACATGCATACCCCAACAGCGATACACAAATCCAATGCTTGATAATTCCACTCTGGCTATTGATATTTCAAAATTGTATGGAAGAAAATTGTTACGAGTTGAATTACAGTTGGTTTTGAAGGCATTCCTTTGAAATCTGTGCTTTTATATCTGCAGTCATTACCACATATTTCTGAACATCTTCTACGGAACCTATGCCAGGTACTGGCTGCCACATACACAGATTAATGATAAAGCAAAGTGAAATACCTTAAACAGCCAATGAGACGGGAAGGGTGGAAATGGGACTTTATCCCCACCTCAACGAAAGGACAGAATGCCACCAATGCAAAGGGGTGGGAGGCAAGCCGGCTATGCGAGGGGAGCAGTGAGGTGCAGAGGAAGAGATGGACCTCGAATGAGTGTGGCACATTCAGAGAGCAGTGAGTTTGCCTAGAGTACAGGATTCGGGTGTAGGAGTAACAGAAGGCCACTGCAAAGGGACAAATTGATTCTACGTTGTGGTTGAGCTTAAATGCCAACCGAAGGAATCGGGACATCTTGAAGGCATTGGGAAACCACAGAAGGTTTCTGTTGTTGTTTAGGGGTGTGGGTTTGGTTAGAGAGAGAAGGAAATGTGATATATACAAGATGCTGCTTTTTGGATGATTCATCTGACCAGGATGTGTGATGGATGAGGATGGAGAGAGAGAGAGAGTGCTGGGGTCTAGGACTGCAGTGGATTTGGGGAGGAGCTGAGAGCCTGGTCTAAGGCTACTAGCCTGTAACCTACTCTCCAGGCTGTGTGAGCTACACCTTTCCATATCTCATCTCAGTTAATCTTCATAATGCCCTATAAAGTAGGCATCTGGCTCCATCTTACAGATCAGGAAACCAAGATCACGCGAGGTCCAAGGTCACATAACCAGTAAATGGCACAAGTAGGATTTAGCTCATGTTTTTCCTGACTTCAAAATCCATGTTCTTTTTACTATAACACATCAGCCTTTTGTTTATAAAAATGGTTAATAATAGCACTGACAGAGGACATGGAAGGGGACCCTATCTAGAACTCAGTTATCCTTGCAACCTCAGAGACCTTATGGTGTACCATGATTGCATGAGTAACCCCATATCCTATTATTTCCCACTTGGGATGTGGGGAGTAAAAACCGTTCCATGCTGTAAGAGTCTCCCTCAGTGCTAAGTCTTGTGATCACAGTGAGTAGCGAAACATGTTTCAGGTTTGTGGGAAATTGCAAAGGACAAGACAGAAATCATAAAGATGCAATTGAATTACATTGTATCGTGGCCCCTGGGATAACAGCTGCTTTCCAGGTCTACAATTGTTCTCTTTAAGGAAATTAAAAACTCGAAGCTCCCCATCCACAGCCTTGCGCTACTCGGCCACGACCACGTGATGACAGGAAGGCCTGTGTTTGTACAGGTGGGGCAGAGAGCAGCCTCGCAGAGTGGGTGGCTGGAAGCGCTGCCCGGGGCACAGGTGGGGTGTCCGAGGAAAAGCAAACCCAGGAAGAGGCTGTGTGTTCTGGTGCTGTCAGCTTCCCTCTGCAGGGGGTGGCGTGCTGCTGGGTCATCTCAGGGCCAGATTCGGCTAATGGTTTGGGGGATCTCTCTACACCAGCAGATGCAGAAGGATTTGGTCCTGGTATGAGGTCAGTTTCCCTTTCCAAGCAAGTCCTGAAAGATCCCCCACAACATGATACCTCTGTATGCAGCTAAACACAACCCGAACTAAACAATATGCTTTTTGAGAGCACATAGAGGAATGTCATGTATTTTATAAAGATGCTTGTTTAAAAGCAAAGGGACTGAGCAACACGAGACTCAGGATGGTGACTCCCTCCAGTGTGGAGTTCAGGGAGGCAGGGGGCCAGGGCAGGGGACCACACAGATGGAGGCACGGCAGTGACAATGTTCTAGTTTCTGAGTTGGGCAGTAAATTCAGGGGAGTTGATAAAATTATTTAAAACAAACAGATCTCCACATAAAACACAGAGGGGTGTGCCTAGACCGATGATGAGAGTGTGTCACGAACCAAAGATTATAATTAATCAGTTTCTGTCCAACCAAGGTGCAAAAGGAAAGAGAAAACAAAGGGAGATGTGTGTGGGACATCTAGACTCCCCTCTCACCTGCTCCTGCTATTTGGGGCCTTCTTGGCACGTGGAGCTGCAGACCACACATGTGGAGAGGGTGTGGGCCTCGATGGAAAGACTGAGGCAAGGGCAGAGATAGAACTTATTTAAAATGAATATCCAGAACAGTAATACTATCAGACTGTTGGAAATGTAGATGCTAGTTGCTATCGTTTCTTCAATTAAGGGACATTTAATATCAAAGAGAAAGTCAGAAAACTGGAATTTGGGGGCCTGACCTGCAACTACACAGTTTTGTAATATCAAGAAATTAATTTCCTTCCTAGGAGCCAGAGTAATTCAAGTGTGCTTTTTATGGTTTCTCTTCCCCTCTCCCTTCCCCTTCCCCTTCCCCTTCCCCTTCCCTTCCCTTCCCTTCCCTTCCCTTCCCTTCCCTTCCCTTCCCTTCCCTTCCCTTCCCTTCCCTTCCCTTCCCTTCCCTTCCCTTCCCTTCCCTTCCCTTCCCTTCCCTTCTCCTCCCCTCCCCTCCCCTCCCCTCCCCTCCCCTTCCCTTCCCTTCCCTACCCTTCCCTCCCTTCCCTTCTCTCCCTTCCCTCCCTTCCCTCCTCTTCTCTTCCTTTCCCCTCCCTTCCCTCCCTTCCCTTCCCTCCCCTCCCCTCCCTCCCTCTCCCCTTCCCTCTCTTTCCCCTTTCCATCCTTCCCCTATCCTCTCCTCTTTTCTCTATTCCTTTCCTCTCTGTTCCTTTCCATTTTGTTTCATTTCACTTTCTTTTCTAAACTGAAGCATCCCTTACACTCCCCAAGAACACAAGATGTTCCAAGTTTGGGCGGGATGCGCTCCAAGTGACCTCTGGCTCAGAACCCCTGCTGCTGCCTCAGTGCAGCGGGCCGGGACTGGCAGTCAGGGCACCAGGCAGCTGCCATGCGATCCAGCTGGGGTTCAGCATACTCTTTGGGGTCATTCTGATACTTCCTATGCCTTATCTTGTTTCCCTCTTTGAAATTAAATATTTAATCTCAACTTTTCTGTACCTTAAATGTTTGAAACACCAAGCCGGAACCACTGAAAACCAGAGGAAGAGAAAAGAGAAAGAGGAAAGAAACAACACCAACAAAGACAAGGGGATTAAGATGAATGTGAATTTATGGCAATCTGAGAAAAGCCAGGTGACCACAATTAAAATGAAACCATGTATCTTCAAACGCGTTCTCTGAGCTTTTCTCCCGGTTAAGTTCATAGGATCACAATGTGCTCCCGGTGAGGCGGGCAACATTCATAATGTGACTTAGAAGGAAAAATTAACTCAACAGAAAATGGAGTGGGAAATATTTATGTGCCCAGAAGTATGTTAGGTCCAGGGACAAAGAAATGAGCAAGCCACACAGTGTCCCTGCCCTGAAGCACCTTACATGAGGGAAACAAGAAACAACTGCATATAAGTAAACATGTACCATAAGCCGGGCAGAGACAGGCACTTCAAAGAAGGACTGACCCAGCGCATGCAGAATAGGGGTGGCGCTGGGGTGGGGCCTTGGTGCCTTGGACATGGTGGTCAGAGAAGGCTTCTCTGCTGGGGAGACGTCTGACCCGAGCCCGGAGTGGAGGAGAGAAGCAGCCGGGCGTGTCTCCCAGAGGAGCCTTCTTGGCTGAGGGCGGGGGCATCGCCGCCGGATGTCTGAACAGAGAGGTGTTGTTCCTGGCCCGCTGGAAGGCAGGCCAAGGCTTGTGTGGCTGGAGTCAGAACCCGCTAATGATCTCCAGGGCCCAGTGCAAAATGATGACAAAATGAAAATGCAGGGCCCCTTGTTCAAAAATTATTAAAACTTTTGAAAGGGCAACAGTAGAGCTTGGACCAAGTGGGCTAATTGGAAGGCCTTGTAACCATTCGCAGGGACCTTAGATCTTACAACAAGTGCAACAGGAAGCCATTGGCAGGTTCTGAGCTGGGGAGCAGCATGGTCCAACATGCGTCTAGAAGGGTCTCTGACTCCTATGTGGAGATAAGCAGGGGGAGATCAGGGTGACAGCAGGGAGGCCAGTGAGGAGGCTCCATGCAGGTAGCTGAAGAATGGCGACAATGACAACAGTGACAACTCAACGCGGTGCCTCCCTTTTGTCATAACTGGAGACAGCGCTGCCCTCACCACCCCTCGCATTCGGCATCCTCTGTGTGTTCTCTGGCTCCAGTGATGAATGAAACTGCTCTTGAGGCTGGAATAGATGTGGGTAATGTGCTTAAAGAACTTTATTTGGCAGAAAAAAAAAAAAAAAAGAATGCCCTTACTTCAACTGCTGTGACACAGGTGGGGATGGAAAGTAGAAGGAACAGAAATGCAGACTGCAGAGAGAGTCTATCCTGCAAGTCCCTGGTCTGGAATTCCACTTTACTCTCTTTAAAGGAAAAGGAAAAGGAAATTCCTAAGGGCTTAAAGAATGTCTGCCGGTGTCTCCCACAGGTGTCGCAAGAGAGGAGGCTCGGAGCTCTAACTGAGCCAGCAAGAAGGGCGGGGTTTTGAGGCACAACCCATAGGTGGCCTCCGCAGGATGCAACGGCATGGTGGGTGGCTCACCGGTCCCTTCCTAGCCGCGGAGGGGAGCCCAGGAGGCTCCACCTCTGAACAACAGACTTCGAAGGAGCTGTGGGAGGGAGATCGAGGATACTCCTGCCTGAAAAAGGAGACAAAGGTGGTAAAAAAGGAAAAGGAAGAGGAAAGAAAATGAATGGATAAAAATAATTTGGTCTATCAATACAACGGAATAATACTCAGCAAGAAAAAGAAATACATTAATAATAAGTGGAGGAAGTCAGACAGAAAGCACATACTGTGGGATCCCACTCATAGGACATTTTAGAAGATACTGACTAATCTTTAATAGCAGGAAGCAGATTAATGAGTGGTGGCCAGGGGTTGAGCAGAGCAAAGATGAGTAAGGAGGAGGCATGCGCTGGGGCTGCTGGCTGTTTTCATTATCTCCCTTGTGCTGATGGTGTCATGGGTCAAAATTTATCATATTGTACAATTTAATGTATGCACTTTATTGTGCTAACTATATTTTGATAAAGCTACAAAAATTTTTTTATAAAAAATAATGGAGGGGATTAGAATTAGCCAGGCGCTTACTGAACCGCAGAGGCACTTTCCCATGGCTTTGTGCCTGTTCACAGCAGCTTTGTATCACTACCTGTATCTGTGCAGTGCAGGAAGGGGTCAAGGAACTTGCCCAAGGCCACTCATTTAGAAGCAGAGGAATGAGGATTCAAAGCCAAGCTCACATTTTTTTCCATCTTGTCAAAACCATGACAGTGGTGGTTTTAAAAAATGGCCACATCTCCCCCTCCTCTCATTGACTGCCCCCCTTGAACCCGTGTGGGCTTATGACTGTTTCAACCAATAAGTATGACGAAAGCGACCCTATAGAACTTCCAAGGCCAAAAGCAGCTTCCATCTGGTTCACCTTGGAACCTTGGCTCTTCAAATGCTTGCTCTTAGGATGTTCCCTCTTGGAACCTGCCAGCCATGCTGTGAAAAGCTCACACCACCTGGAAAGGCCACATACTGATGGGCACTCTGGTCAACAGTCCCAGCCCAGATCAGAAGCCAGACGCGCAAGAGAAGATGGCGCCATCTGGAAGGTGGATCCTCTGGCCCCAGCGGTTCCAGCCTTCCCAGCTGAGACAAGCCATCTCTGGTGTGCCTTTTCCAATCTCTCAACCCACAGAATCTGTAAGCATAATATAACGGTTGTTATCATACACCACTAAATTTGGCATAGCTGATATGCTAGGCAAGTAGACTAGTAATTTTGCCTTGGGCTGACTTGATGGTGCAAATGGATCTAAGA
The DNA here is from genome assembly GCF_040939455.1 of Microcebus murinus. Classification (NCBI taxonomy): domain Eukaryota; kingdom Metazoa; phylum Chordata; class Mammalia; order Primates; family Cheirogaleidae; genus Microcebus; species Microcebus murinus. The sequence continues at coordinate 12,800,339 of NC_134115.1, forward strand.
TCACATAGGAATGAGCAATATGTGCTATGGGTTTGGAATATATTTACCATAGAAACAACAAATTAATCCTTCATTTGTTATCAATCCTAATCCAGTTTTACAGAAGTGTTATGTAGTCTCTTAAATCCTGTCATTTAATAAGAGGTTCCTGAGCCAAACAACCAAATCTCTGTGGCTTATGTAAGATCATTAAAGGCTCCTTTTGACCAATAATTCCATGTAGCTCTGTAGTCTGTAAAGTCATTTGGAATTACAGGGCAAGTGACATTTCTAAAGCAATGGCTGGTGGAACAATTTTAAACCAGAGCATTTGAATAACTTCAATTTTTTTCAAGAGTAATATGTTTTAGCCCATACTTCTTATGCAAGAAGACTTGATCAAGTTTATATTTATTCAGATACCCAAACCATGTCCCAGATTACATTTGAAAATTTCTTTGAGGGCTCTCTGTATTACATAATTTGGCAAGCACGATACCCTCTAAACCTAAATAATTAATGTCTTTACTCTCAAAACCCCCCTCAGCTGAAAATACATTGTACTGAAAATAAAATGATTGCATCATCTAAATTCAATTCTTTGTAGCATTCTGTAAAAGTTCGTGAACATAGAGAATGAGCTCTTGCACTTGATCTCAGGGTATCTGCAACAAGACTTGAGCATGCAGCCACCAGGGTGCCCTCCTGCCAGGAAGTCCAACCACATGTCCGGGACTTTGTCTCCAGGCTTTTAGCATGCCAAGGTGGGACAGGGCAGCTTGCTATTTCTGGGGGGAAGTAATTCTTGAGGAATAATTTTTAAGGGGGGAAATTCAGACCTTTTAGACAGAGCTTGGGAAAATATCTGGAGCAGAATTAAAAGAAAGGAGAATGTGTAATAGCTAAAGGGAGGTGTTTGGCAGGAGCTGAGAATTAAGACAAGAGTGAGCGCAAAGCAGTGCATTGATTGTGAAATGACACCAAGAGCTCTGAATACTCTTGTCACCAACTGTGACTATCTTCACAAATCCCTATGGCAACGGCTGCATGACTCTCCTGGTAACCTTCTCTCAAGGGTCCTTGTATTGCACAAATCCATGTTCCTGGTGGTGCTATGCCATACCCATGAGCTCCAAATTCCTTTTGTGAGTGCATACTAAGGATTGGGCAGAAACCCACATGAAAGACTTGGGTTACTGCAGTGATAAATCTTGTGGAAGATTAAATGGCTCTGATGACTTCCATGCCGCCATCTGGGCTGTGGTCATTTTGAAAGTTAACTCTTTGCTTGTTTTAATTGGTGTGGCTAGCATTGCTTGTGTTGCTAGATTAAAAATAAAGCAGGGAAAACCCACCCCACTGCCACAAAGCTTAGGGTGTGTGTACGGCTAGAGGTCTGCTTTGTGAGCTTGTCGGGAATGAATCATCAAGCTACTTAAAGCCAGAGGCTCCAGGAAATCTAAACATTTGATAATACTTGTTTTTGTTTAATTTAGTGAAGCAAGGCTAAGTAATCAAACCTTCTGCCATGCACGAGGTGGGCAGCCTTTTATAAAAACAGATTGTCCTCAAGGTTCCAAAAACACCTGGGTGACCATGCTGTTCCCAGATCTACTGGAGGTCTGCCTTCCAGTAAGAAGCACAGGTGCAAGTCAAGTTCAACTAGGTTGAAAGCTCACTGAGGGTCGTTACTGCATTTCACACAGTTCTGTATCCTCCTATAGTAAGCGCGTGTGTGAGGTCCAGCTGCCCAGAAACAACTCTCTGAGACGAGCACTGTGTGGGAGGGGTTTATTAAGGAACTGCTTTTGGGGGCAAAGATCAGGAGTGAGGAAAGCGGGATGGTGAAGCCAGGTGTTACCTCAGGCTGTGTCCCGTGCGGGGTGGTGTCCGGCCTGATCCTGCAGGGATCCTGGAGTGTAAGTTACACCTCAGAGTTTGTCCCAACTGGTAGCAAAGGCACTGAGCTTTCATATTCTCCAAGCATAGCATCATTGGGAAATACAACCACTAAAGATTCTCGGGTGGGAATATAATCCGGGCGGGGCCCAAGACTTGGAAACCAATTTGTGAGCTAATTTATTGCCATCTGCCACACAGACATTCAAATATGGCAAAGTGTGAGCAAGATTCCGGACTCCAGTGAGGAACCCGTGTTCCAAATGCTGAGGCCTTTCCACCTGCTCCTCTGCCCCCACCCTTAAATCAAGCTGTTCTCCATAGGCTGGACTGAGAAAGTTGTGCATGTCCTAATTAGCCAAGAAAATGATGCTCCTTACATTTTTAGCTATCATTATTGCTTTTCATCACAATAACTCTCCTCTCCATGGTACTACAAGAAAATCAGAAAAAATCAATTGGATCCGATCTCTATTGGATGGCTAAGTTTTCATTAATTCAGCTACCTGGGCAACAGAAATCTACCGTGTGCCTTCCTCGTTCCAGGCATCATGCTAGGTTCTGGAGAAACAGAGTGACAAAATACATAGTCTGTACACGAGTCGACGTCCCTGAAAGAAAGGCTGGGAAGCATGGAGGGAGACCCGAGCCTGGAGAGGTGAGCAGGGGCCATCTGGGAGCTTCTTGAAAACCATGCTAAAGACAAGGAATTTTCACTGGTTGTATTTTACAGGGGGGCTCTCTGCCTCTTAAAATATTATCAGTGTCCTAATTTTCCCTCCACCCCATCCTAGGAGACTTGGGGATGCAGACATATTCAGACACTTCCCTCTCCAGCTCCAAATCACAATTTTCACATAACTACCCCACATCGGCATGGATTTTATAGAATTTGGTGATTATGTTCTTTTAGGGCTACTGTCTGTTTTTCTTGGCCTTCTCCTGAATATTTTGAGCTTCTGGGCATATGACATTCACATAAAATAGTAAAGGGTTGGGTTAATTTTTTTTTAAATCAGCAGTGTTGTAGCAATATTAATCCCTCTTTTGTAACACGAGTTATTATATGCAAGCTTTTATTATTGGTGTGGCATTCTTAAATTCCTTTATTGGCCACATCTTGGGGTTCACTATTTTGTATGCAGTATTTTATAATTGAAAGAGTACAATCCTTAAAAGGAGAGATACAAGCTCTAAGAATGGCATTCCAATTCCTAATCTCCACTCAGGTTCAGCATTGTGGAAACACACGTTCTTTCAGCCTTCCTATCTCTCTGGGATTCTAATTGCCCAATTGAGGTAAATGTTAATGACTTTTCTTGATGGCTTTTAATTTTCTGGTTTAGACTAACATCCAGCAGGTCTCCAAGCCAGTGCCACAGCCCAGCCATGTTTTGTCACCACCCCTAAGTTTAGGATGTACGTCCGCGGCCTATGGGCTTCCAGCTGGAGCTCATGCTCCCCCAGGGAGGCAGGGGCATGTCAGCGTGCTCCGGTGTGTGCAGAGAGCTGTCTGTCAAGAGTCCCCACATGGGGGCATGAACTCGGCCTCCTAGGTGGTGTCGGTGGGATCACAGATGACCCTCAAGTATGATGAATAATAGTCTGGATTTATCACACCCAACTGTGAAAGGTAGTACTGTTTCCACAGTCTAAGAGAAATAAAGAGCTATTCCATGGAACTCTATCAAGATCAGGTATCACTCTTATGTAAAAATTATTATCTCTGTTTGTTGTGCCAACTAAGGTTTTATTAGGTTGTCCACACACTCAACCACCTTAAATATTTCTACTAATTACAAGTTAAAATTTGTAGTTTCAAATTAAATTATCTATATTTTGAAATGGATAGGTTTAACTGAATAATTGGTAAATATTCAATCAAGTCTACACTAGGTAGACACAAGAGATATGTGCTTTATGTGGTTTTATGGGTCTGTGGTTGTGCCTTGGCTAGAGCTGAAGAATGCTTCCTGGCAGCCAAGATGAAAAGGAAAACACATGTTATATGGCTGTTATCATTTGATATAAGGAAGAGTTCTAACTCACTGGAAGAGAAACACTTTCCTGGAACTCTACCTCAAGGTTGAATTTGTCACAAAGGTCCACATCCAGAGGGTATTTGAGCAACATCACAGATAATATCTCAAATAGCAACAAAAAAATCAGAAACATATTTATGTGGGTTATTCTTAGTACATACTTTGCCGCCTGCCTGAGCAATCCCAAATATGGCCAAGGAACAACACAAGCATCTCTATGAGAGTATGTTGTCTAGATATAGAGTTTTTTAAAGTTATAACCTAATATAGGTAGGGCTTTGAAGACCTAGAAAAGTAAAAATGTAGCATGTCTCATAGAATATGTTTCTGCAAACAGAAATAGTTTCATAGTTTCGAGCAGGTTTAGGCAGAGGCCGCTGAGCTGCCAGTTCTTGTTCCACTCAATGCCAAGGTGCCACAGAGTGAGGAGTCTGTGTGGCTGCCTGGGTACAAAGACTCCTCTGCCTTCGATATGGCAGGTGTGGATTGTCAGGCTGGCATTTTGTGAGAAAACTTAAACAACTCGAGTTACTTTTCTTTTTTCCTCCAGAAATGGGTTGCAAATATTCATTCATTCATTCATTCAAAAAATTTGGTATTGTTGATGAAGTACTATACACAGGCACTGAGAAAACTGAATTGGAATACATTCTTATATCCCTTACATTTAAGGGGGGAAATTAAATAAATAATAATAAAAAAAAAACTTTTAGCTAATCCATGCATCTTGAATACCTTTAAATTCAACATGTAGAGCTCATTTATAGCATTTATCATGACAGTAAACAGGCCACTACTTTAACCAATAAAAACTCATTTTGTGACATGCATGTGCTAATTAGGAAAGCCCCAGGTGTTGGTGGCATTTCTTGTAGACCTCTAGCTCATCATCTTGGATTGTGGATTGTTTTGTTTTGTTTTGTTTTTAATTTCATCATATTATGGGGGTACAAATGTTTAGGTTACGTATATTGCCCTTGGTCCCCTCCCCCCTCGAGTCAGAGCTTCAAGCGTGTCCATCCCCAGATGGTGCACACCGCACTCATCATGTATGTATATACCCATCCCTTCCTCCCCCTTTTCACCTGCCCGACACCCGATAAATGTTATTCCTGTATGTCCACTTAGGTGTTGATCAGTGAAACCAATTTGCTGGTGAGTACATGTGGTGCTTATTTTTCCATTCTTGGGATACTTCACTTAGTAGAATGGATTCTTGATTAGAGCAACGGACGGTGCCCACGTCTGTGGAAATCCATTGTGGCCAGTTGCTGACATCATAATTATCCACATTTGAGGCAGGGAGGGGAGTGAGGGCACATTAAAGACAAACTCCACAAACTTTACAATTTTCAGTAAAACTAACATAACCACTGGGTTTCCTAGCCAAATACTTTTCAGTTATTTTATTGAACTCGTCCTATCAATTTTGATTCCTTGGGATTTAGATTTTCTAGGAAAATAAAATGGTTGGCTATTCCCAACAAAGAAAAATGTTTACTCTTTTCTTAATACCCCTGGAGACATGCACTTTTCTTACCTCCTCTTCCAGTAAGTCTAAAAGATAAAAAGTTAAAACGATAACAGATTTCAAAGAACAAAAATTTAATCATATCTCTTGCCTAGATAATAACTGCCTGCTACCTAGGGCAATTGATTTTTAAAAATCCTCTGTAACATATCTTTAAATAACAATTTGAAATTACTAACTACTTTTCATTGCTGCACCTTCTTGGAGTTAAGGCACCAAAACTGCAGGAATATCATTCTGAAACATTGTTTGCATTCTGGGCAAACATCTTTTAAACCTTACTATTAATAATTTGTGCAGTGGTTCTGCTAATATTGTACCAATAAATAATCTAAACTGAAAAACTAACTTTCTTTGGGAATCAGAAGAGGAAGGATCAGAAAAGAAAACACTTGTCTGAATTTGTGTACAATCACAAAATAATATTATTCATTGGCAGAGAACACAGAGACTTTTATTGTCATCTCTCATCAAGAGATCAGATTATGGGGATAATTTATAACAAGCTAATATACTGGGCTGAAGAATCATCAATTCCTACTTAAAATACTCCTGAGCATTGAAGTTCCTAAGTCTCACTATTCATGTATGCAGAATAAATATGAAGGTTAACAAAACTGAAATAAAGTGAGTATATAAAACTTATTTGGTGGAGCAAAGAATTCATGAACTTTGATTCAGTTATTTCATGGGAGCAGCTTCCTTGCTAGGCACCTTAATGAACAGTTTAATAGACAGTTTGAAACAAGTTGTAACTGCCCCATCCATGCCTGGCAACCCAGTCTCTTGATTTAATAGACTCTGCTGGAACAAATAGTCTGGCAAAGTGAGCAAGTTGGCATCTTAATTAAAACTCTGAAAAATGAACAGAAATTCACTTACTTTTGAAAATAAACAAGTCTTTAAAAAAAAGCAAATTAAGTCTTAGAGGGAGACAGCCACATAGTCTGCCAATGAACGGAGATTTGGGGACACAGTGGTAAGTGTTTCACAGTTGGAATCTGGTAGCTCTCCTCTGTTCATCCTTAGTACAATACAAATGGTTATTAGTAATAATTTGGAAAATGGCACTCAGTGAGGATCTTTATGCCTCTGAGCTGTTTACATCCTGCTATGGACCTGGATCTTTTTTGTTTTTGTAGAGACAGGGTTTCTAGAAGTGTCTCTCAGGCTAGAGTACCATGGCGTCATCATAGCTCCCTGCAACCGCAAACTTCTGGGCTCAAGTGATCCTCCTGCTTCGGCCTCCCAAGTAGCTGGGACTACAGGCATGTGCCACCATGCCTGGCTCATTTTATTTTATTTTATTTGTAGAGATGGGGTCTTGCTATATTGCTAAGCTGACCTCAAGCGACACTCTCATCTCAGCCTCCCCGAGGGCTGGGATTTACAGGCGTGAGCCACTGCGCCTGGCCTCCTGCTACAGACCTCCTGCTAATTTTTAATTGTTATTAAGGATCCTCCTGGGTCCTTAATAACAATTTACCAGAATGAAAGAGCAGGTGTCACTCCTTCAGAATGGACTCATCAGTAGTTCTTCATGTTGTCAGAAGACCTATTCTCCATCTCTGCAATCAGCATACCCACTCCAGGAAAGAATTCTTCTCAACAAGCTGCAGGTATCTCTACATGGAATATTTTGTTTGAGGCTCGAGCAGGCTTTGTTTAGGGACAACCAATTTTCTACAAACCTTTTCTGTACTCACATTTTTCTTACTGAGAAGGTGGTTGAAGCATTCCTTATTATATGTTAATCTGATGCCATAGGTTAAACTGTATGATCTCAGAAGATTCTAGAATATGAATATTCTGTCAAAGCTTGTGTGCTTATACCACTAGTAGAAGCAGTGCAGATCAGAACAATAAAAATCAGATTCCAATCTTAAGTGGTATATAATAGGAGAGTGTCTTATCTCTCCTTCCTGTTAAACTTTAATCTGTATAATGATGCAATATGTCGATGTCATGGTTTTTAATAATTTCATCTAGTAGTTATCAGGAGAAAAAATGAATTTGTTGAATAAGTGTTACTGGAAAACCTGCTCAATGTAAAAAGCAGAAATTATTATTGTTAGTAGAGGCTTTACCATTCAGATGGAAAATGTAAATAACCCCAACTAACAGGTCAATTTCATTTGTTTTGAGGGGGAAGAGAATTCAATTCCAACACACTATTATTTTGCTTGAAAACAGATATCATGCAGTAAAAAGTATAGAATAGCCCAGTTGAGCATATTAATTTGCTAGGACTGCCATCATGAAGTACCACGACTGAGTGGCTTAAACGACAGAAATTATTATCTCACAGTTCTGAAAGCTGCACTTCCCAGATCAGGTGTCAGCAGGGTTGGTTTTTTCTGTAGCCTCTTTCCTTGGCTTGTAGATGACGTCTTCTCCCTGTGTCCTCACATGGTCTTCCCTCCGTTTACCTTTGTGTCCTAATCTCTTCTTTTAAAGATACCAGCTATATTGGATTAGGGCCCACCCTAATGACTTCATTTTAACTTAATTTTCTCTCTCTCTCTCTTTTTTTTTCTTTTTGAGACAGAGTCTCTCTCTGCTGCCCGGGCTAGAGTGCAAGTGGCATCATCATAGTTCACTGCAACCTCCAACTCCTAGGCTCAAGCGATCCTCCTGCCTCAGCCTCCCACGTTGCTGAGTAGCTGGGACTACAGGCACATGCCACCAAGCCCAGCAAGGTTTTTCCATTTTTAGTAGAGACAGGGTCTCACTCTTGCACAGGCTGGTCTTGAATTCCTAAGCTCAAGTGATCTTCTTATCTTCCTGCCTCAGCCGCCCAGAGTGCTAGGATTATGGGTGTGAGCCACTGCACCCGGCCTTAATTTTCTCTTTAAAAGCCCACTCTCCAAATACATTCTGAGGGACTGGGAGTTAGGACTTTAACATTTGAATTTTGGGGAGGCCACAATTCAGTCCATAACAGTGAGCAATTAAAAATACTTGTCCCATGAATTCCAGGCAAAGTCATCTCTTGTGTATTCTGTAGTGCTGAACTCTGAGGCCCCTCAACAGATGCAAAGCCCCTTAAGGAAAATGTGGGCCCACTTCTTACTGCCTACTGCATGTCTCCATCAACATGCCCAATTCCCACATTTAAAACAGAACTCTATTCCTCCCACTCTGAACCTAACCCTCCTCCCACCCCAGTCTTCCCATTTCAGCAAATATTAGCAATTTTACCCAGCAGCTTTGCCAAAACCCTAGGCTTCGTTCTTAATTTCACTGTTCCTTCCACACCCTGTATTCTACCCCTCAGCAAGTCCTGTCTACCTACTTTCACAGTGTGGTCTGTTGCCTGTCCTGTCTCTCCACTGCCGGAACCCCCTCCTGGCTACCTGCAATACTCCCACTGGTGGTCTCCCCCTGGCTCCCACCCTTGTTCCCATTAGATTTTCTCTGTAGTAGCCAAAGTGATTCTCTTAGGGTATAAGTCAGATCATGTCACATCTTAGAAAATAAAATCCAAATTAAATTCTTGCCATAGGCAGAACATCATCTGGCCCTGGCTAACTGGTGACCTCCATTTCTCTCACCTTCCTCACCTAGGAGTCCGGGCTCTGCACTCTTCCCAATCTTCTCTCACTGTAAAAACTTCCTTTTCTTGCCCATTTCCTTAGCACCCAGCATTCTAACAAACCATCATCACGAGGATATCCATGAAGTTTGTGGGTTCACAGATTATTTCAAAATGACCTATTTAACCATCACCTGGGGCCTTTCATGCTCCACTCCCAGTGAGAAAACCAATGGGGGAAATGTCAGAGGAGAAGGTCATTGTAAGTAGGGGCCTTTGCCCATGCCCCAGAATGTATACTACGTGGCTACCAACCTTAGCTTCACAAACTGTTGGCCCCCAGTGGTGACATTCTATTTATAAAAAAATTAATTAGCCTTTCTGTTAGAGAATTGTTTGTTCTTTTATTCCTCTTATTTTCTGGATTGATGGGTTATTGCTATTCGTCATAATATTTATGATGATAAAATACAACAAACATCTTGCCTTCCTCTTAGGAATGCCAAATATAATACTTTCTATAAAAGAATACAATTATATCTGTTTTCTACATTAGAATATTTACATTCAGTTAATGTAAGACAAGATGGCAGATTTCTTTCTTTTTTTTTTTTTTTTTTAATGGGCAAATAAATTGTAGCTATTTGTGCCTCACCCCTATCCTTGGGTCTTTATCTCTTAGGTTCTGGCTGGTGTGCCACTTGACAGCTGCTGGGAGCTACATCCCTTTGCTGAGGATGGGCAAGTCCACTCCTCCCCACTCACGGGAGGCAGAAGTGCCAGGGGAATCAACCATCCCCACCCCAGCAGCCTTTACCATGTCTGATTGCAGCTGGTGTATAAATACCCCAGCTCCCTCTACCCACAGGCGGGTTAACTTTGCGGTACATCCCGTCACTTTTCTCAGAGTTCCTTCACAGAAGTAATCTCCAGCATAAGTCTAGGGGCAGCAGGCTTAATGTCCCTTGACTTGATGCCTTTCCTTCCCTGTCTGACTCCTCACTCCTGCGCGGTGTTTCCTATACCAATGGTATGCTAGCAAACCAGTGCTTAAAACACATGGAAAACAAGCAAAACAGAAGCAGCCCTGAGGTGCAGTGTTTCCTGATTTCCATGGCCATAACCTATTTCCAGCTCTCAACAGGACATCTCTGAACATAGAACCAGGAAGAATTGTCCTAGTCAGCTCTCCCCAGCCAGGATGAACTGCCTCTGGCATACCACTGCCTGTACCTCTACATAAACTTCTTGCCCACTAATCCTTATCTCAGGGTCTGCTACTGGGGGAACACAAAGTAAGACAGAAATGAAAGTTCAGAGAAACTAAGTGATTTTCTTAGGTGTGGACACTTGGTCAGTGGTTGAAGGAATGCCTTATTATCACCTAATAAACTTATTTTGTAAATGGCAATATTATCATGTGAGTTACTTAGATTTTCACTTCTGTGTCAAATAGTAATACATTAAATACAGACACTTTGTGCCAAATAGTGAAAGGAATTGTAACTTTATTATTGTAAAAAATGTGAAGCAGATAATAAAATCCCGTATTGCAACCTTATATCAAAAAGCTTAATTTCCCTCGATTCATTATTTTTTGTTGTGTCAGTTTCACAAGCCCTATTCTCATATTTGCTTGTGTAATTAGTGAAATTAACTTTGTATAGTAAGATTAAGAAAAATAACGTATTTATTGTATTCTTCAGTAGAACAAAAATAATGTCTTGGGCTTTTCCCTTTTAAAAATGTTGCTAAAGTACATTTAGTACCTCATAACCTTTAAGAACACTGCCTTGAAGTTACTTCTGAGATGTGTTACTTCTTTTTAAAACTGTTTTCCACTGCCAAGATATTTCAAAAAGCTCAACTCCTTTGTCTTTGCCTTTGCAACACGGGTTCGGGTTGTAGACAAAGGAAGCCTAATCTGTAGGAACAGCCCTCCAGTATGCAAAAGGAAAGGATTCCATTTATTAGGAACATTCTGTCTTGGACTCCTGCAAAAATGGGTCCTTATGCCAAATATGATATGTGATATGAATTGGAGGCTCAGAGAAACTTGGCTGCCTGACTCACACACAGCTATTCATGCTCCTGTTTTCTCCTCTTAAGGGTTTCTCCCTTCCTCTCTGATAGAAACAAACATGAGTTTCAGAGGTAAATCATTTCCTTCAACTCTATAGATCCTGCCATATGCAGATTTTAACTTATCTTTTACTATATTCATATTTATGGCTCTCTCAATATCCTCTTCCATCTAAATCCCTCTTTAAGTTTGTCTCATAGATTGTATCAAAATTGCTCATTCTTTCTCTGAGGACCCCAGGTCTGTAAAACATTTCGTGACTATCGATGCACTCATCTGCATGTGATTTTGTGGAACAGAAGTAGATATTGGACCTAATTATGCATATTAAGAGTGAATAAATTGTAGACTAGGTCATTGGCTATTTAGGTTTGGGAAGAGATAATGTTCAGTGAATTCACTCAAAAAGCCACTTATCAAATGCTTACTTTGTATTGGAACTAGACTTGCCAGCAGTATGCTGACAGACATGGAGAAGTCAAAACCTTACTTACTGTTTTATTTTGCCCTTTTAAACAACTTGGCCAATGTTTTGCTTGTATCACTCTCATAACATCTTTAATACCCTGTCTTGCATTTGTTGATTTATGTACTTCTCTTACCCCTTCATTAGATTTTAAGCACTTTCAAGACAGAGACCTGGTCTTATTTATATAGCATTTGACTAAGTGCCTCATGGATCCTTGAGAAACTAAACTGAATTAAGAGGTGAACATCTATTTATTTTTTTAATTTATATTTTTTAGGCCTGTGCTTGAGCTAGCAACAGAACTTAGGACTCCTGACTTTACATTCCCAGCTGCTTCATCCTCTATTTATAACTTGCAACATAATTTGTGACATAAATGTCTTTTGTGTCCAAAGAATTTATTATTAATGGGACCACTTACATGCTTAATATGGCAACATATACAAATGCATATTTGGATAAGAGTTGCTAAAGTGTTGAATTTTATTCTGACTCAGCAGACTAATTCTTTCACTGGCTCCTCTAAATGTGGCCCAAAGTAGTGGGTGGCAAAAACGCAGCCTGTGGAGCACATGTGTTTTCTAGGTTGTATTTGAAACATGGAGAGTTCTTGAATTCCAGATGTAACCCAGGCTTCCAGGAGAGTTTGCCTAAGAAAAGCCATGTCTAAGAGATTCTGAGCCAGGGATAGGCTGGTCCCTGAAAATGCATTGCCCACCCTCACCCTCATCACAGTATTTAGCCTCCAGTCTGGTTCTCAAGCTTTGGTTTGCCTTTAATTTAGTACCTAGGAGTTCTCTCTTCATTCTAAATACCCCCAGCCCCTCAAACCCTAACACCCTGGCTGGGCCCTATTGACTTAACTTTTGCTTAGGCCTTGCACTAAAGACATATGACTGCATTATGTGAATTAAATTCAAGTGTAGGAATGTGATCGCATTATAAAATGAACATAGCACAAACAAGATTAAGATCCACCGGCCTTGTGGATTTGTGGCATTTGTGCTGTCGAGTGCTCCTCCTGTGCTCACGGTGTGCATGCCTCCTCTGTCCTGGAGGCATGCACACCCACTGAGCCTGGACATGATGACATGATTAAGAATCCTCCTCAACACTGAGTTTCAGGTACCTTCTATGAGAGTTGGCTCACAATTGGAATCTTTCTTTTAAATCCTCTTTTGTGCTGTGCTCATACCTGTGATCCCACCACTTTGCTAGGCTGAGGTGGAAGGATCACTTGAGGCCAGGATTCTGAGACCAGCCCAGGCAACATAGTGAGACCCTGTCTCTACAAAAAAAAATGGGGGAAAAAATAAAAAAGCCGCCAATGGTGGTATGCGCTTATTGTCCCAGTTACTCGGGAAGCTGAGGTGTGAGGATCCCTTGAACCCAGAAGTTTGAGGTTGCTGTGAGCTGTGATCATGCCACTACAGTTTAGCCTGGGCAACAGAGCAATACCTTGTCTCAAAAAAAAGGAAAAAAATTCCCTTTTAATTCCTTCACATGTTAGAGAGAAGAACCATTCTCTAAAGGAGAGATTCCTTCAAGCTGGCTTCTAGCCCAGCAGTGTGAGCATCACCTAAGAATTTGTTAGAAATGTAAATCTTCTGGCTCCAGCTCAGACCTGTAGAGTCAGAAACTCTGGTGCTAGGACCCAGCAATGCGTGTGTGTGAGTGTGTGTTTTCACTGTGGTAAAATATACATAATATAAACGTTACCCTTCAAACCATTTGTGAGTGTGCAATTCAGCAGTGTTACCTACATTCACAATATCGTGCAACCATCACCACTATCCACTGCAGAACTTTTTAATCATCTCGGGCAGAAACTCTGTGCCCATTAAGCAAGTGTCCCATTCCCCCTCCCCACCCCAGGCTCTGGTAATGTCTATTCTACTTTCTGTCTTTATGAATTTGTCTGCTCTAAGTACCTCATGTAAGTGGAATCATAACACATTTGTCTTTTTGTGTCTGACTTATTTCACTTAGCATAATGTTTTTGAGGCTCACCTATGTTGAAGTATGTATTTGAATTTCATTCTTTTTTAAGGCTTAATAATATTTCACCAGGGATGGGGAACCTGTTGCCTCGGGGCCACATGTGGCCTTCTGGATCCTTGAGTGAGGCCTTTTCACTGAATCAAAATTTTACATAATAAATCCTTTTAATACAGGGATTTGTTCTGTGAAGTTCAGATTTGGTCAAGGGGCTGCACTTGATGACCTAGAGGGCCACATGTGGCCTTGAGGCCACAGGTTCTCCACCGCTGCCGGTGGCAAGTGTGTTGGTGAGTATTTGGGTTGTTTCCACTTTTTGGCTATCGTGAATAGTGCTGCTATAAACAGTGGTGTACACGTTATCTGTTTGAGTCCCTGCTTTCAATTCTTTTGAGTATATGCTGAGAAGTGGAATTGCTAGACCATATCATAATTCTATGTTAACTTTTTGAGCAACTGCCAAACTGTTTTCCACAGTGGCAGCACCATTTCATACCCCCACCAACAAGACAGAAGTGTTGCAATTTCTCCACATCCTTGCCAGCACTTACTATTTTCCATTATTCTGATAGAAGCCATCCTAATGGGTGTAAAGCGATATTTCATTGTGTTTTTGATTTGCATTTTCCTAATAGCTAATGATATTGAGCATCTTTTCGTGTGCCCATTGACCACTTGTATGGTCAATATCTTGGAGGAAATGTCTATCAAAATCATCTGCCCATTTTTGAGTTGGGTTATCTTTTTGTTTTTGAGTTGTAGGGGTTATTTACATATTCTGGATATTAATGCTCTACCAGCTATATATATGCTCTGCAAATATTTTCTCCCATTCTATGGGTCATTTTTCACTCTCTTAACAGTGACCTTTGATGTACAAAATTTTCAATTTTGATGAAGTCTAACTTATTTACTTTTTCTTTTGTTATGTTTTTGCTGTAATATCCACAAAATCATTGCCAAATCCCATGTCATGAAGCTTTCCCCCTATGTTTTCTTCTAAGAGATTTATAGTTTTAGGTCTTATATTTAGGTCTTTGATCCATTTTGAGTTAATTTTTATATATGGAGTAAAGTTAAATGTCCAACTTGATTCTTCTGCATGTGGATATCCAGTTTTCCCATCACTTTTTATTGAAAAGACTTTCATCCTCTCATCATTTAATGATTTTGGCATCCTTGTCTCAATCTGTGTTTTTACTAGGCATTTTGTTAATTCTGATACACACTTAAATTGCTATTCTAAGAGTATTGTATCATTTATCTTATACTTAACCAATCTAAGATTGAAAGGATCATAATCAAATGGTCTTTACAATGCATAAGAAAGCATTTTATCCTAAAATTATGACTAGTCTCACTTCAATAATCTAGTTGGAATCCTAGACTATGACAGTGCTCATACCAAAAAGGAAAATAACCAACTTAATCCATTCTTGTTATAACCAATAAGTGATTCCCTGAATTCCTCTCAGGATCCTGTTAAAAAGGATCATGAGAAAGAGATCACAAAAGATAGACTATGAAATTGGGTTAACTGGCCTTAAGAAATAAAGTTTTCTAACAGACACTCTTAAAAAGCTTTATATATACTCTTTGAACAATTTATGCCAAACTTGAACTTAAACTTGTTTAATGGCAGGCAATGTTCATCACAAGTTTAGTGTAGTTAGAACCATGCTAAACTGGTACTTAGCCTTCATGGATTAATGAAAAAAAGTCTAACAGACCATAAATAAATCTACTTGTGTGGTTAAAAGCCAGCTTGTGTACAGCCAAGCCAAATCAGCCACGTCTAAGCATGGCAACTATATACATGTCCAAATTTTGTTGCATTATCCAGAAATTTATCTTCAACGTAGCCCTGGAAGAGAAAGAGTTACATTAAAGCTGCCAAGCATTTCAAAATTCAGTGACACAGACTGATTTCTACTTATTATTTAGATATCCAGGTTTATTTCACTGACAAATTGAACTTTATTTCTTAGTTAACTGTATCTTTCAATGGTCAGTCATCATCCAACCCTGAAACAAATGTTAGTTGATTAAAGTAGTAAAGGTTAAAATGTTTAAACCACATGCTGTAGATCTCAAAAATCAAGTCAATATGTGTAAAGGGAAGAATTATTAGAGGATTTATGAAATCTGTCTCAAACAAGTTAATTTATCAGTTTAGCCAAAGGTCTGTCAATGAATTCCACCAATCTAGAACTCTATTCTCTGCAAATTATCCCTCAAAAGTGAAGAAGAAACAAAGACTTTCTCAGAAAAACAAAAATTGAGGGAATTTGTTGCCAGTACACCTAGGAAAAAATGTTAAAAGAAATTTTCAGAGAGAAGAAACACGACATAGGGCATAAACTGGGATCTATATTAACAAAGGGAAGAGCATGAAGAAGGAATAAGTAAAAATAAAAACTTTTATTTTTCTTATTCTTAATTTATATAACAGATAAGTTTCTTCAAAATAATAGTAGCAACACATATTCAATTATGCATGCTTACATATATGTGGATATATGTGTGCATATACACATATATATGTACTTATGTGTGCTTATGTATATGTGAAATGAATGACAAAAATGATACAAGTAACAGGAGGGAAGAAATAGGAATTTTTTATTATAAAGCACTTACACTACTTGTGAAGGGGTATAGTGTTATTTGAAAGCCAACTTGGATTAGTTGCAAATGCGTATTGCCATCTCTAGGGCAACCACTGAAAAAGAAGAATGAAAAGAAAGGAGAAAAATATAATCATATAAAATGATCAATTAAAACTTCAAAAGGCAGAAAAGGGAGGGAATTCAAAAATAAGAACAAAGAAGGGCAATGAATAGAAAACAGTAACAAATACGGTAGATATTAATCCAACTATATCAATAATTACTTTAAATGTCAATGGTTAAAATATGCCAATTAAAAGGCAGAGATTGTTTGAATGCATCAAAAAACAAGACCTGACTATATGGTGACTACCAGAAACCCAGTTTAAATATAAAGATATGCACAGATTAAAAGTAAATGTTTCATTTTAGTAGAGTCAGTAAAAAAATAAATAAATGTATAGAGAAAGATATACCAATCAAAAGAGAGCAGAATAACAGCAGAGTTCAGAGCAAGAAAAGTTATCAGGGGTTTAGGAAGGGCATTCCATAGTGACAAAGAGGTCAATCTGGTGTTGATGACCAATGATGTGTTGATGTAGGTTCATTGATTGTAACAAATGCACCACTGTGGTGGGGGTTGTTGATAGTGCAGAAGGCTGTGTGTTTGTGCAGGGGGATATGACAGCTCTGTACTTTCTGCTCAGTTTTGCTGTGAACCTATTACTGCTCTAAGTAAATAAAGTCGGTTTGTTTTAAAAAGTGCACATGTCCACAAATGACACATTTTGTAACAACAAAAGTAACAGAATGGACATATGAATGGTAGCATTTACGTGTAGTGGAATACTACATAGCACTGAGAAAGAACAAGCTACAGCTACATGTAACAACATGGGTGAATCCCACACATATAAAAGATACAAGAAAGTAAACATCATACTGTTCTACTTACATGAAGTTTAAGAACAAGCAAAGCTAATCCAGGGGATAGAAATCAGGATCATGATTACCTCCTCATGGGTGGGGGGAGGTTTGGGCTAGGAGGAAGCATGATAGAATCTTCTGGGGTGTTGAAAATATTCAATATTTTGGTCTGGATGGTGGTTACACAGATGTTTTTGTATATAAAATTCATCAAGTTGTATATACTTTTGTTGTACAGCACAAAACCTTTCCCTTAGATTGTCTTTCAACCTGATCCCCATCTCTTAATTTTATAATAAAATCAATAGCCACAACACAAAATAGATTTCACTTGAAAAACATACCTTATTGTTTTAAAAACTGCATTGGAATCATCCATAAGCAACTCTGCCGTGAAATACAAACAGAGGGTTTCAAATTGTTTGCTGGATAGAATATCAAGCCATTTAATGCACCCTTGAGAGAACAGGGACATTCTGGCAGAGAAATAAGATCCTGAAGGTTCACAGAGAAGTAAGAAAGGATGAGAGGAAAGGACAGGGACTGGGGAGCACAGATTGGTACAAGGAAAGAAGGAAGGTTGTTAGAAACTACACTCATTTTACAGTTTGGCAAAGGAGCTGCTCTAAACTTTCAGCAAAAGTTGGAGAATTTATAAAACCAAAATCAGACACTTAAGTTTTCAAGTTTTGCTTTACTCCTTGGCATAATTTCCTCTGTTCTCAGGGTGGCTGCAGTAATAAGTTCCTTCAGACAAGACATTCTTCATGGAAATCAGAAGAAAATAAACAATTCTCTTCTATATTGGAGATATTTTTTCTTCCTGATTTATTCAATCACGGACTTCTCTCACTCTTGCAAGTCTCTGGGAAAGGGTGTGTTTGCCCTTCAGTCACAGAATGCCCATTTCTCCTCTCCCTGCACTACTGATCAAGAGAAGCAAACCTTTCAACTTCTGGAAAGTCCATTTTAGATGTTCCTTGTATGAGTCAGTTGACAAGTGCACTGGTAATAAACTGTCTCACTATGACTAACCCGCTTCTATTCTGACATCTTCTAGTAGAAGAAATGAGTTGTGTAGAAGTTTCCCCTGGTGGCCCACACCTGATTATAACAATTAACCCAGTCTATAATAGGAAACTTTCTTTCAAAGAGATCGGAATGTTAATATATTAATGCAAAGCGCTTGCTGCTGCCAAGTTCTACTTCTCAAAATGGCAGAAGGCAATGACTTTCTGTTGCCATAAGGATTTTTAAGAGGTCTTTGTCTGGTGTCCAGGAATCATACGTTCTTCCTGTATTTCAGATTTTCAAAAAAGTAAGAACATTCTTCATAAGAAGCTGTCATCAGTGTAAGATCTCTGAATGCAGCTGACTGGAAAGTGGACTTTTCCATAGAAGGTGGAAATCTACATTCAGTTGAAGGTAGCTTGAAAGCTAAAATACTTCCATTAGTTTGTCATATAGGTCTTCTCTTCCTAACTGCTTAAAGAACCTTTTATGTTTATTACTCATGGTGGGTTTCAAAGCAGACCTGGATCATCTAAGATCTTGAGAAGGGGTTGATGGCTACAGGAGCTCTAGTACTTAACACTAACATATTTTTTCAGCTCAATGTTTCATTTTTATGTTTAACAGGTAGACCTATGGTTTATACAGCCTGAGGTACAAAAAAGAAGCATCGTTTGGGAAGCATTTTGCACTTGTTCCAATATTGCAGAGATGCCAAGATGCAATTTCAGTGAGATCTGTACTTACTCAGGTAAGTTCAACTAATTCATGTGCTATGTTAGCTAAATAGTAAAATATCTATTCAACCATTCTGCTTACAAAGATTGTTAGATTCTATACTACTAGAATTTCATCTGGCTCCTTTCTAACATATATGTAAAGGCTGGATGTCTATAACATTGAAAATAATTTATAATATACTGACCTCTATGAGCTTAAAGTTGTGTAGTGCTCTAAGCCATTAGCATCCTTCTTTATCCTGAGAACATGCATGATACTTAGAAACACAGATAATTGGTATTTTAAGGCCAACTGCCTGTGTTTTAAAGATAATACCATAGTTTGCTTAGCTTTTTATTTAGGAATAGGCTAACGGAATTTTTTATAAAGAGTGATATTTTATTCTTGAGCTTAGTTCTCTATGTCTGATAAAGAGAATTGTTTTAGGTCCTTTTTTAAAAATTCTAAAAGGACCTGTCTTTTACTATAAGTGCTTTATAATTTTTTGTTTTTTCAACTTTTTATTATGAACATTTTCTAACATACAGAAAATTTGGAAGAAAGACACAACGAACAATCATATCACTCATATACCATCTAGATTCAACAATTGCTAGCATTTTGCTATATGCGCTTATGAGTGCATGTGTGTGTGTTTGTGTGTGGGTGGGTGTGTTTGCTGAACCTATTTCAAAATAAGGTACAGACTTCATCACACTCTCCCCTAAGTATTTCAGGGTCATCCCCTAAAAGTAGGGCATTCCAATACATGATCACAATAGTATTAACACATCCAAGAAAATTAACAATTCTATAATATTATCTAATATCTAGACCATATAGAAATTTCTTCATTTGTTCCCGAAATATATTTTATATAATGCTGTGGTCCCCAACTCCCGAGCCACAGACCAGGGCTAGTCCATGGCCTGTTAGGAACCAGGCCTCACAGCAGGAGGTGAGTGGTGGGCAAGTGAGCAAAGCTTCATCTGTATTTACAGCTGCTTCCCGTCACTCGCCAGATCCCCTCCTTCCACCCCCACCCCACAGTCTGCGGAAAAATTGTCTTCCATGAAACTGGTCCCTGATGCCAAAAAGGTTGGGGACCACTGATATAATGTATTGTATAGCTGAGTTTTTTCAAAATCAAGGTTTATATATTGCATTTTGTCTCTGTGTTTCTTTAGTCTCTTTTAATTTAGAACACTGTTCTCCCCAGCACCCCTGTGCCCCAAACACACACATTTTCTTCTCTTCTCTTTGGCATTGAATTTTTAAAGCATATAAGCCAGTTGTTTTGTATGACGTTCCAAAAATGTTTGTTTTTTCATAGTGTCATTGAACTTGTTCATTTCTCCTGAAGTGTAAGTTGAAGTCCTTTAGATACATCTTAAACATCTGACCTTAGTTATAGCCACTTATGTTGGCTTTTCTATCACTGCATGTAAATAAGACTTGGCCTTATTCAACAAACTGAAGTCTGTCTGATTTTATAAAAGATAACTGTAAGTGCCACTAAGTGAGAACTCTCTCCTGTACTTCATGATTTCTTAGCAAAATATGTAGCACATTTTTACCCAGTGAATCACATCATTCATATTCAATCTTTCTGCATTCTTGTAAGTCATCCCCAATTTTTCATTTAAAATGTGATGTACTACGCTAAAAATTAGTCTTTTCTTGTGAATGTGTGATCTTTTTCTTCCTTTGGATTATCTGTTTTGTGATTTTTAATTAAATACATTTTTCTATACTGATAGGCAGTTAAAGTTTGAAACTATTTGGACGGCTGGTGATCTACTTCTAGGGTAATAATGTATTTTAGGAATACCGAAAAATGAATGCATTTTATCAAGCTAAATTCTTCGGTGTACCAACTAAGTGTGAAAAATTTACATGTTCATTCTATAATGGACAATGAGTAACAGGAAGTTTGGTAAAATAATCTCTATAGAATTGTGAAATTTTTAATTAACCCAAGTTATAAATATCTGAAAAGCCGATGTTTAAAAGTTTTAGAGTGATTGAAAATTAACAAATAATTTATTTGTTAATTACAATAATTATAAATCTATTACAATTGATAAGTTGATTCTTTAAACTCTTCTCAAGATAAGACGGAAGCTGAATTTTTTATTTATGACTGATTTGATTACTTATGTATAATAGGAGTTTTAGGGCAACAATTTAGTATTTTCAAAATTCACCTTTTAACTAGATAGTAAAGAAAAATTAGCCTTATGTAGATAGCATATATATTTCTGCACCAGGAGGGCATAAATTCAATTACAAAAAAACCCAATAAAATATATAGTCTGTCACTATACAGCACCTTGTACCTAAGAACCATCACATACAGTATAGAAAAGGATTGAAGCCAGGAAAGGAGACATTTTTATCCCTTTAATTAGTCATTTAAATTGAGAATTAAATATAGAGCTGGTAAGCCCTTGAGGTAGATTATCTGGCACAGGAGGCCAATTTCCTGAAAATCAATTTATTAAAAGTTAATTTAACTTTGATTGATTTATCAAAAGTTAATTTTAGCTGATATTCTTCTTGAATATATTTGCCCATTAGAAATAAAATGTTCTTTTGTATATTCAATTAGTGCATTCAACAAATATTTATTGAGGACCTACTATGTGCAGGCATGTTTTGGGTATTGTGCCCATAACAGAAAGAATCAACAAGAGAAAAATCACTGTCCTCATGGTGCTTAGGAGAGATGGACAATGAACACATTAATACATAAAACGTAACATCAGGCAATGATAAGTGATATACTGTTCCAACTATACCTCCTCCCCTCTTCCTTTCTTTCCTGAATAGTTGTCAGTGGTCTAGATCTGGTATCTATCCCCGGAGAGCAGCCAAGAAAGGGAGTGACACTGGTAAAGTCATATGTAGATCCATGGTCCCTACTTTGCATGAGTGTTGGAGATGCTATTTTTTTAATTAATTAATTAATTAATTATTTTTTAGATTTGCATTTTTAATTTTTATTTTTCTTCTTTTATTTCATCATATTATGGAGGTACAAATATTGTTAGGGTTACATATATTGCCCCTGCCACCCCTCCCCACCACCCGCCATGCCAGAGCTTCAAGCATGTCCAACCCCCAGGTGGTGTGCACCGCACCCATTATGTTAATATACACCCTTCCCCTCCTCTCCCCTCCCACCTGCCCACCACCCGATAAAAGTTTTTTTTTTGACATTTTGGTTACATTGTATATCTTTGCCTCTCCCTAAGAAGAGTTAGAGTTATTCCCTTTCCCCCCTACAATGCTCGCCATATCCCTAAAATGTGGGTCTCACCCCCTCCCCGAATCCCTGGTGTACACTACCACAGTTTGAGCACCATAGTTTTAGTCAGTCAGTACCAATTTGATGGCAAGTAGATGTGGAGCCCATTTTCCAGTTCTTGTGATGCCTCACTTTGGATAATGGGCTTAAGCTTAATCCAGGATAGCATAAACAGTGCTAGCTCACTGTCGTTTCTTAGAATTGAGTAATATTCCACTGTGAGCATATACCAAATTTTAATTATCCACTCATGAATTGACAGGCACTTGGGTTGTTTCCATGACCGTGCAATAGTGAATTGTGCTGCCATAAACATTCGGGTGCAGATGTCTTTGTAATAGAATGTCTTATGCTCTTTTGGGTAGATGCCCAACAATGCTATTGCTGGGTTGAATGGTATTTCTATATCTAGCTGTTTGAGGTATCTCCAAATTCTTTTCCACAAAGGTTGCACTGATTTGCAGTCCCACCAGCAGTGTAAGAGTATGCCTGTCTCTCCACATCCTCACCACTATTTGTTGTTTGGGGATTTCCTGATACAGGCCAATCTCATTGTGGTTTTGATTTGCATTTCTCTAATGATTAGAGATGTTGAGCATTTTTTTATATGTTTGCAGGCCATTATTCTGTCTTCTTTGGAGAAGTTTCTGTTCATTTCCATTGCCCATTTCTTGATGGGGTTGTTTGATTTTTTGTTGTTAATTCTTCTGAGTTCTAGATAGATTCTTGTTATTAGACCTTTATCAGAAGTGTAGAGAGCAAATATTTTCTCCCATCCTGTTGGTTGTCTATTTGCTCTAATGATAGTTTCCTTGGCTGTGCAGCAGCTTTTTAATTTGATCAGATCTCATTTGTTTATTTTTGATGCTGCAGTGATTGCCTTGGGAGTCTTCCTCAAAAATTCTTTGCCTAGGCCAATGTCTGATAGGGTTTTCCCAACATCTTCTTCTAGGATTCTGTTATCCATCTTGAGTGAATTTTTGTGAGAGGTGAGAGGTAGGGATCCTGATTCAATCTTCTGCATGTAGCTAACCAGTTTTCCCAGCACCATTTGTTGAAGAGAGATTCTTTTCCCCATTGTATATTTTTGTCTGCTTTATCAAAGATTAGGTTACTGTATACTGATGGTTTTATCTCTGGTATCTCAGATCTATTCCAGATATTGATGCTTGTGTTCTTGTACCAGTCCCAGGCTGATTTAACTATTATTGCTTTATAATACAGTTTGAAGTCAAGAAGACTGATGCCTCCCAGTTTGTTCTTTTTACTTAAGATTGCTTTGGCTTACAAGGTTTTTTCTGGGGGTACGAGTATTCAGGTTACGTATATTGCCCATGCCCCCCTCCCCCCTTGAGTCAGAGCCTCAAGCGTGACCATCCCCCAAACGTTGTATTGTAAACAGATGGGTCCAGTGATGCATCTGAAAAAATGACATTTAGGTGATCTGGAATGCGAACATGTGAATACCTAGGGAAGAGCAGCCCAGGATAAAGGAACAGCAAATGCAATGAACCTAAAGACAAACCCCTCAATCAATACTTATTAAAAAGATGAGACTAGGGGGAGAAATTCATAAAACACTAGCACTGCCTATGTCTTCACTGGCTACAACTTGAATATTCCTTAATAGTCCCATGAATATTACATTTAATATATTCAAAAAGAATATTTGGTAAATTCAGCAAATTGTTTTTTTGGAAAATTGATCCTTTGCTACACTGGCTTATAGGGGTTGGCTTTCCACCAACTGATTTCTAGCCAATTTACCTGCAGCTATGCCTGCTAGAGAATAGACATGTAATAAATGTTTATTGAAAGAATGATAGAAAAAAGATTGTACGTGAAACAAAAGATCAAGTATTATATTGAATATTGTATCTGCAGGCAGTAACTCCCTGGAACCTAATTTAGGTTTGGGGCTTATAGGCCCTTCTGATATTTGACCCCATCCAAAAACCATCTGCAGGCTTTTTAACTGCAAAGCCATCCAAGACCTATCTCTGGCCCAATCTATCTTCTGAAACCTTCCTTTCATCTTTGAAGCAGGCACCAGGAACTCAGCCTTCTTTCCTCTCCAGCAACTCAGCCATCCTTTCTATCCCTTGAAATTTTGTTTCATACCACTGAATAATCTCCCTAGTTTCTCATTTTCTTCTGGATCTGAAGTTGAGCAATAGGCCCTAAAAATTTTAAGACTCTTATTCCTGATTTCTAAAAAGAAATGGGATAATGAAATAGCCAATATGGCCGAAGTTAAAAAGGTTATGGAATCCTACATAATTATCAAATCACCTGCTCCTTGTCCCTTTTAAGATGGTCAATGCATCTAGGAGAATCAGACTTTTGTTTATGATTTTTTTTTCTCCCTTCTAAAGTATATGAATTAGCTTTATCTCTTTAGGATTGGCTAGAAAGCAAAGTAGATATTATAGCTGGTTAAGCACATTGATATTTATTTATTTTAGCAAATATAAAATCAATTATTACAACAGGCCTACAACATTCAGCAGAGATAGGTGTCATCAAGATTTCCAAAGACTAGAAGGGTTTAGGCAGGTATAAAATGCCTATTCATTATCTTCTGCTGAAACAGTCTCATAATATCAATTTGAACTGAAAACAAGGACTATTTTCCTATTTGAAAGGAAGAGTAGAGGTCCCTTTCTAGAAGGCAGAATGGCAGATGTTTGAAATATACCTTGCAGGCCACTATACTTCACTGAGGTGTTACCCTCTGCATTTATTACTGAGGGTGGGGTCCACTAAATCACTATTTTCCTCTACCTGAATTTTGAGATACCATTGTAGTATCTACCAAAGTAGATACTACATTGTAGTATCTACCAAAGTAGAACAATAGATGTTTCCTTGCCTCAAATTGGCAATTTGCAACCTCTAGGACCTCAGCAGTGGATGACACCCTTTTAATGGACCTCTGACCTCTCCCTTTCCCCCTAGGAATGATGAACATAGTTCATCTCCTTTACTACTACTACTTCTGTGGCTCAAGCATCATGCTAAGTATGACATGTAAATATGAAGACAGTGGTCAAGGGCAAGGCTTCAGTATGTGAATGTCGCGCCCGCCTCACCAGCAAGGAAGACGCGGCAACTGGAGTTCTTCTGACAGTGCTTTAATGGGGTTCCCTTTAGACTTACATGATGCGGAAGACCCAGCCCGGCAGCACGCAGGCTGCTATATACCCCAGAAGCACAACCCCTAAGCTGGGATAGGCCGCTCAGCTGTCGAGCCGCCAAAGCATTGGTCCATAGTAGGATCCTTCATTTGCATGCTTGAGCCACAGGGTAACCGACAATTGCGCGTGCGCTGAACTTGTTTACTGCTCTAGGCAAAGCCGGAAACAGGCGCCATCTTGTAATGGCGTTGACACCGCGCCCCACATGTGAAGGGGCAGCAGAGGAGATGGCAAGAAGGGGAAGGAGTGGAAGAGTAGGTGAGACATTTCCCAGAGGGATCCTGTTACCAGGAATGTTGCCAAAGCAAGGACTGTTGCAGCTGTGTAAAGAACGGATATTAGGAGAAATCTGTTGTGAAAACTGGGGTCCAAGTCAGGGATGGACAACATCGGGCATCTTTGCTGCTAGAGTAGCTAAGTGTTGAGTCACAGCAACTCAATGCCCCTCATTAATACCTGGTTTGATTCTAGGGACTAGGGTGAGGCTCAGCCTGCTATTGGCAGTCAGAATTTCAGCTGCAAGGAGAGGAAGCTACAGGAAGCCTACAAGAGTCAGGCAAGAAGGACATGGGGAAAAAAATACCTAAATGCCAGAGGTCAGTTTCCAGGGAATTAAGATCAAAGACTTAAGGGCTGTTCCTAGTAAAGGAATCTTTGCATGCAGGAACTGGGCAAGTAGAAAAGAATAATCCAATCACAGTCACATGCACACCTGAGTGATAAGAGAAGGCACGATAACTGAACTGAACTTGTTTTCATTCTGTTCCTTATTAAATTTTACAACTAAGTTTAAAGAACAATGAAACCAAGTCTACAGGTCAGGACAACTTGGCTACTTCAAATTAGACTTCCCCTTATCTTGCACATTTGGTCTCACCTGGTGTCAGTACCATACCATACTGAGGTTGCCAGACCAGCTTTCTTTCCAGCCCTGGTACCCAGGGCTCTGGCTCAGCCCTTTACTGTCCACTTCCTTGTACTGACCTGATGCAGGAAACTGTTGGTCTCCTGGCTTGTCCCATGACAGCCTGGCTCAAAGCTGGATATTCATACCTACAGTACCAAAAAGGTGTTGAATTTGCAAATCTAAAGACATAAAATAAGGGCTGCAATGTCTTGCAGTAGAAAGAGGAACAGAAACTTAATGAAGCTGCCAGAGCAACAAGAAACCAAGAACACACAGAGTTTAATTTTAGGCTCCAGGGAATTTCCCAGCCTGTTTCTTGGAGGTAGCTCCAAATTGCTAAATCCTTTATTATTCAGTCAAAGGGAAGGATGAGGAAATGTGAGAACTGTAGTTGAGTCCCTAAAGTCACTGCCACTAATCAAATGGCCTTGGCAGTTTAGATCAGCAGGCACTCAGGGAGCATCAGCAATGACCCCTCTGTCCTTGGGATGTCACTCTCCTGCTATAAAACCTTCAGTGGATCTCTACTGCCCTTGGAATAACTGAACTCCTTAGCCTTGCCTTTAAGACCCTCTGAGAACACTTTCTTGCACTAATTCCCTCCATGCAGCAAATACTCCAGCATAACTTAATCACTGTTTTCCACCCTTGGCATGAACCTCTTCCAGTTTCTGACTTTTCTCAAAGTTTACTTTCTATTGAATAACATTTTACCCGACTTATACATGCAAGCATAACTATTCTTCAATGCCAGATAAAAACTCCATCTCTTCCAGAATGCCTTCTGATTATACCAACCTCTGATTATACCTATATTTATTTTAGTTATATCACTCAGCATTTTACTGTACAATATATATTGTGTCATCTTCATCTATTACACTGCACAATCAAGGAGACAGATTATATTTCATCAGCATTTTCAGTCAACCACAGGGGTGGAGAGTTGAACTAATCATATTCCTCGGTTCATATCACCCAATCATTAGAGTGGAAGCAAAACACTTAATTTAGATATTTATTCCTTTTTTTAAATCTCATTCTCCATTACTATTCCCTTTCCCATTCCCCTATTTTTCCATAGACAACTGCTCTAATGAGTTTGATGTATAACATAAATGTATATGTACTCTTGCAAAATATGGTGTTCTACTATATTTTAGTGGACTTTCTTCTACTTCTTATTTTTTACTCAACACTGTGTTTTTAGGGTCTAATCATTCATATTGCTCTGTTGACATCTGGTTTGTTACTTCAAGCTGCCAAAGAGTATACTACACACCCTCCACATTTTACCCACCAAATTCCCCAGATTTCCTTCAATTGTTGAAGCCACAAATACTGCTTCAGTGACTACCTAATACATGACTTCTATGTGTAAAAATTTCTATAGGATATATATACCCAGATAACAGCTGGCTGGTTAATAAGATGTGTGTATATTTAAATTGACTAAGTACTGAATTTGACTAGTATACCAGTCTACTTCTCAATAGCAGTGCACATAGGTTACTGTTTCCCCATATCCTTGCAAATACTTATTGATTTTCTAATGCTTATTTATCTAATGGATACCTAGTTGTAGTTTGTGAATTTGTTTAAAATACTCTTATCTGATTTTTAATGAGTTTGAACATTCTTCATATATCCTTTAGCCATGTAGGTTCCAATTGTGTAAATTGCCTGTATATATTCTTTGTCTATTTTTCAATTAGTTTTCCTGACTTTTTATTATTGATTGATCTGCATACATCTTATTATACATGCTAAATAATAGTTAGCACATTTTTTTTAAGAGACAAGTTCTCACGCTGTTACCCAGGCTGGGTGCAGTGGTACAACCACAGTTCACTGTAACTTCAAACTCTGGGGCTCAATGGGTCTCCTGCCTCATCACCCTGAGTAACTGGGACCACCGGTGTGCACCACCCTGCCTGGCTTGTTTAAAAAATTATTTTGTAGAAATGAGGTCTCACTATATTGCCCGGGCTGGTCTCGAACTCCTGGCCTCAAGTAATTCTCTCACTTCGCCCTCCCAAAGTGCTGGACCATAGGCTTGAGCCACCATGCCTAGCCAGCACATTTGTTTTTAAGATGGCTATGGAGTCCTTCACTGAACCCATTTTGATGAAGTCAGATCATCAATTCTTCACCTCTTATTTGTGCTTTTTGATCTTGCTTGAGAAGTCTTCTCCCCACCAGGGTCATAAAATTATCCTGTATTTTCTTCTTTATAGTTTTCTTCTTTATAGTTTTAACGTTAATATTTAGGTCCTTAGTGTGTGTGTGTGTGTCAATACACACACACTTCTACATGTATATATGTGTATACATGTGGTGTAAGAATCTGTTTTTCTCAATATGGTAAACTGCTTTTCCTATTAGCATATAGTAAACAGGTTGTCCTTTTCCCAAGGTTTTGTGATAGTATGTTTATCATATATCAGCGTCCCATCTAAGGTCTCTATTCTGTTCCATTTTTTTATTTGTCGGTTTTTGAACCAGTACCACGCTTTTTTTTTTTTAATTACTATATATCTTATGTTTTGGTAGGGCAAATTCCCCTCCCTTTCCACTTAATTCTTTCTTCAAAATTGATTTAGCTATTTGTGGATTTTTATTCTTCTATATTCATTATAAAATAAATATTTGAAGTCCCCAGAAGCACCTAACTACAGTTTCAATTGGCATGCTATAGAATTTATGCATGATTGGGGGAGGATGGGTATTGTTCAGAATGTTATCCATGAAAATAACCATTTCTCCATGTATTCATATATGGAAATAAACAATTTCTCTATGTATTCTCCATGTCCTGTAATGGGGTTTTAAAACTTTCTCTATAGAGGTCTTACATATTCTTTTTTTTTTTTGAGACAGAGTCTCATTCTGTTGCGGGGGCTTCAGTGCCATGGCGTCAGCCTACCTCACAGCAACCTCAAATTCCTGGGCTCAGGCAATCCTCCTGCCTCAGCCTCCTGAGTAGCTGGGACTACAGGCATGCACCACCATGCCCAGCGAATTTTTTCTATATATTTTTAGTTGTCCAGCTCATTTCTTTCTATTGTTTTAGTAGAGATGGGGTCTTACTCTTGCTCATGTTGATCTTGAACTCCTGAGCTCAAATGATCTACCCGCCTCGGCCTCCCAGAATGCTAGGATTACAGGCATGAGACACCACACCCAGCCGAGGTCTTACATATTCTTTCCAAGGTTTACTGATATGTCATAATGTTACTTTTTCTACTGCTGGATACAGTAGCTTATTTTCTATTATGTTTTCTAAATGGTCATTGTTGATATAAAGAAATGTTAGTGACTTTTTAATACTGAACTTCCTCTCAGCAACTTTGCTGAACTTCCTGATTTATTTTACCTTCTTAGCCTGTTATAATATCCATATATAATCCTTCTCTTTGCCTTTATAAAATATTTTTGCCTTGAACTCTTTTGATAGATTTAAGATTGGTACTTGGTCTTTTTACTTTTTATTTGGAAAACTTCAATGCAATGGGATACTCTGGCCTTTTAAAACTGTTGTTTATATTTCTTTTGTATATTTTTTTCAATGCTTTTAATTTCTACCTTTTTGTATCTTTTTGTTTTAAATGTCTCTTATTCTCATATTTAGTGCTTTGTTTTGTAACCTGAGTACCATTTACATTTACTGTAATTACTGTTATATTAGGATTTATTTTTGCATTTCACATTTCCTTTTACTGTATTGCTTTTTCTTCTTCCTCTTAGTCTTTCATGTCTTCTTTCAAATAGACAATTGACTTCTGCTGGTTTGAAATTTACATTCTAATTTTATGCTTCCAGTAAGTTATCCATAACTTATTAAGACCCATCGTTACATTTTTTATTTTTTAATTTCCCAAGTATATTAATACCTGCTTCTTCCTTCAAACAATATAAATAATTTAGTATTCTCTCACTTCTCTTTAGTTCCTCTCTAAAATGTGTCGGTTTACATCATCTAGAATTTTAGATTGCAGTTGTTATGGATGTGTTTTTCTTAAGTTATCATTCTATTTTTCTTTTCCTTTTCATTATTTACTTTTGGTCTTTATTTTTTTAGACAATAAAGTTATTTGCTCACCTTTCTTCCCATATCTCCATAGCATCATTCTGAATTTACTTCTCTTTGTACTGGAGTTTTTCCTCCCCAAAGTTAGTTTACTTATTTATTATTAATACATTGTGCTAAAATATGCATGACATAAAATTTATCATTCTAACCATTTTTAATTGTGATATAATACACATAACATAAAATTGACCATCTTAACCATTTTTAGGTGTACAGTTCAGTGGTGTTAAATACATTCACATTGTTGTAAAACTACCCCCACCCTCCATATCAGGAACTGTTTTCATCTTCCCAAACTGAAACTACATATTCATTAAACAATAACTCCCCATTTACTTCTCTCCCAGGCTCCTGGCAACTACCATTCTATCTTCTGTCTCTATGAATTTTATTACTCTAGCTACCTCAATATTGTATTTGTCCTTTTATGACTGGGGCTTATTTCACTTAGAATAATGTAATATCTTCAAGGTTCATCCATGTTGTAAAATGTATCAGAATTTAATACTTTTTAAAAGCTGAATAATATTCCATTGTATACATACATCACATTTTGTTTATCCGATGGGCATTTGGGTTGCTTCCACCTTTTGATTATTGTGAACAATGTTGCTATGAATGGCAACATTGCTCTATGTCTGTTTTTATGCCATTATCACACTGTTTTGATTACTGTACCTTTGTAGTAAATTTTGAAATATAAAAGTGTATGACCTTCAACTTTGGTCTTTTACAAGATTGGTTTGGCTATATGCGGTTCCTTGAGATTCCGTATGAATTTTAAAATGAATTTTTCTATTTCCACAAAAAACCATTGGAATATCAATATGGATTGCATTGAATCTGTAGATTGCTTTGGGTAGCACTGACATCTTAATAACATCAAGTCTTCCAATTCATGAACAAAGAGTTTTTCCATTTATTTGTGTTGTCTTTAATATTTTTCAGCAACATTTTATAATTTTTAGTGTATAAGTTTTTCATCTCCTTGTATATTAATTCTTAAATATTTTTCGTCTTGTTTTTAGCTGGGGAGAGGCTATTATAAATTGAATTATTTTCTTAATTTCCTTTCTAAATTATTCATTTCTAGTGTATAGAAATGTAACTGATTTTTTTAATGTTGATTTTGTAACTTCCTGAATTGGTTCAGTAGTTCTAACAGATTTGTATGTGTGAAATCTTTAGGGTTTTCTACATATAAAATGATGTGATCTGTGAACACAGATAATTTTACTCCTTCCTTTCAAATTTGGGTGCCTTTTATTTTTCTTGCCTAACTGCTCTATGAATTCTAGTACTATGTTGATTGAATAGAAGTGGCAAAAGTAGGCATCCTTGCCTTGTTCTGGATCTTAGAGAAAAACTTTCAGTCTTTGATCATTGAGCATGATTTTTGAGCTATAAATTGTTCACATATGGCTTTTATTATGTTGAGATAGTTTCTTTATAGCCCTAATTTGTTGAGTGTTTTTATCATGAAAGGGTGTTGAACTGTGTCAAAGGCATCAAATCTGTATCAATTGAGATGATTGTATGTTTTTATTTCAATTATTCATTAATGTGGCATCTTACATTGACAGATTTTTGTATATTGAACTATCCTTGCATTCCTGGAATAAATCTTACTTGATCATGGTATGATTTTTTTAATATACTATGAATTTGGTTTGCTAGTATTTTGTTGAGTATTTTTGCATTAATAATCATAAGAGTTGTTGACTGGTGGGTAGCATTCTTGTGTGGTATTATCTTTGGCTTTGGTATCAGGTAATGCTGGCCTTACAGAATGAGTTATGAAGTGTTCACTCCTCTTTAATTTTTGGAAGAGTGTGAAAAGGATTGCTGTT
The DNA here is from genome assembly GCF_040939455.1 of Microcebus murinus. Taxonomy (NCBI): domain Eukaryota; kingdom Metazoa; phylum Chordata; class Mammalia; order Primates; family Cheirogaleidae; genus Microcebus; species Microcebus murinus. Next base: position 12,832,499 of record NC_134115.1, read on the forward strand.
AATCCTTCTTTTTTTTTTTGAGACAGAGTCTCACTTTGTTGTCCAGGCTAGAGTGAGTGCCGTGGCGTCAGCCTAGCTCACAGCAACCTCAAACTCCTGGGCTCGAGTGATCCTTCTGCCTCAGCCTCCCGAGTAGCTGGGACTACAGGCATGTGCCACTATGCCCGGCTAATTTTTTATATATATATATCAGTTGGCCAATTAATTTCTTTCTGTTTTTATAGTAGAGACGGGGTCTCGCTCTTGCTCAGGCTGGTTTTGAACTCCTGACCTTGAGCAATCCGCCCGCCTCGGCCTCCCAAGAGCTAATCCTTCTTTGAATGTTTGGTAGAATTCACCAGTGAAGACAACTGGACCTGGGCTTTTCTTTGTTGGGAGGTTTATGATTACTGATTCAATCTCCTTATTAGTGATAGGTCTATTCAGATTTTCTATTTCTTTATTATGATTCAGTCTTAGTGGCTTGTGTGTTTCTAAGAATTTGTCCATTTCATTCATGTTATCCAATTTACTCTTATAATCCTTTTCCATAAAATCAGTAGAAAGGTTTCCTCTTTCATTTCTGATTTTAGTTATTTGAGTCTTCTATTTGTTAATCTAGCTAAAGGTTTGTCAATTTTCTTTTAAAAGAGCCAACTCTTGGTTTTGTTAATTTTTTTCTATTGTTTTTCTTATTCCCTATCTCTAATCTTCATTATTTGCTTCTTTTTGCTAGCATTGGGTTTAGTTTGTTCTTCTTTTTCTACTTCTGTAATGTAGAAATTTACATCATTGACTTGAGACCTTTTTTCTTTTGTAATGTAAGCATTTACAGCTATAAGTTTCCCTGTTAGCACTACTTTCACTGCATCCTATTAGTTTTAGTATGTTGTGCTTTCATTTTCATTTGTCTCAAGATAATTTCTCATTTCCCTTGTGATTTCTTTTATGACCCTTTGGTTGCTTAAGAGTGTGTTCATTTCCACACATTTGTAAATATTTCTTTTTTTTTCTTCTGCTATTGACTTCTAGTTTCATTCCATTGTGATTAGAAAAGACACATGGTATTATTTTCAATCATTTACAATTTATTAAGGCTTATTCTGTTATCTAACATATGGTCTATCCTGAAGAATGCTCCATGTGCACTTAAGAAAAATACATATTCGTTGTTGGGCATAGTGTTCTATATATGACTGTTAGATCTAACTTGTCTACAGTGTTATTCATGTCCTGCCTGTCATTATTGATCTCTGTCTGGTTGTTCTATCCATTACTAAGAGTGGGGTATTAAAGTCTCCTACTATTATTGTAGCCAAGAGCTTTTTCTATAGGTTTTTTGTGTGGCAAACTTTCTGAGGCTTTATGTGGCTGAGATTATTTTTATTGCACTTTCATATTTAAATAATGACCTGGATAAGCACAAAATTCTAGCTTCATAGATATTTTTCTCTTTCAGTACTAAAAAATATATCTCAATTGTCTTTCTGCTGATGTTTTTGAAGTGTCTAAAATGAATATGTTATCTGTTTATTTGTAAATGATCTTCTGTTTCTCTCGGGAAGTTTTAGAAATTTTCTTTATCTTTGATATTCTTAAATTTTACTATAATGGGTCTAAGTATGAAAATTATTCCAATAATAGTAATGTGTATTATTTAACTGTACAAGACTCTATGTAATCTCCATGTTTGAGCTAAAATTTTTGGACATGTTAACGTCTTTGGGTTTTATGAGGGCAGAAATGCAGAAACTTGTCTTTCTGATCCATGGCTGTATCTTCAGTTGCCAGCATACGGTAGGTATGCTAAATAAGTATTTGTTGGATGAATGAAATGACTAAATAGACATCTAGGTAACTGATAACTTTTCTAAGATTATCTAAAATTTATTAATATTTTTTGTAATTTATCTCAATAACTGGAGAATTTTTATAGCAAAAATGTAAGAAATAGATATTTAATAGAATTTAACACTAAACTGAGTTAGTTCTAGTAAATGGTTTACAGGTTATATGAGATACAAGAAAATACATAGTTAAGAAATGAACCATGAAAATTATCATTGGCGTATACACTCACACCTAAAGTCTGAAAAATACTAGTCCTGGTCAAAAGGGCATTTAGCATGTACTTATATGGTATAAGTCACTGTGTAGGTATCACACTGTACTTGGTCTATAGCCCTTTCTTCTCTACTAAACTGTGGCCAACTTGGAGGAATCATGTTTTTGAAAGATAATGCAGATGACAAAATTTGTACTGTGGTCCTATAGACTTGTGATATACACCACTATATGATAATTACAATACTTAAAAGTGGAAAGAATATCCATTTATATCAATGAATGTTAAATTAAAAGATAAAAGTAGAAGCAAGAATGGGGACTTTCTTTAAATCATCTCTGTTATGGTTTTGGGCTTATTTTGCTTTGTGAAATGATTATTTTCTAATGACATTAAACCATGTATGAACCTCTCACCACCACCATCATCTGCTTTTCTTAACTATCATCTAAAAGTATAGCATTAATGTCTACCTTTACTGGCCATGCACATTGGCAGGGTGCCACAGACAAGAAACTGACATACTCTTTCTTGAAGAAAATTAATAAAAAGGTTGCTAGAAAAAGAAAAGATAGATCCTCTCATGGTTGTGAATATAAAAAGCCTAAGGATAATTCACAGCCATAAGAGGCATCATTGTGCTAACATTGGTAAATGCAAAAAAGACCTTCATAAAATGTTTTGCATTGTGAAATTCGTGCAGGCTTCCAGATATTGAGAACCTATTTGTAAAACTGAGCTATATAAATAATTAACAGTAAGAAAAATAAAGCCCATGTTTTTCTACAGAAATTGAATGAATTATCGAAATTTGAGAAGGTGTTAACAGTCTCAAAAATATGAATTCTTTGGGTTTTGCATTTCCACTGTGCGAAAGTGGTGTGGGATATTTCAACCAGTCTGTCAAATAATCTTTGCATAAATTGGAGAGAGCAGCTCCCCTGAAAGAGTTGCTTTATATTAAAAAAAATAGTATCCAGTTTAAAAATAAACTCATTTACCTTTTACATGCTTTTCATATTTCCCTGTCTTAATTAATTCCTCAAGTTAATTTCTTTTCAACCACATACTGTCAATTCCCAGATCATGCTATTTCATTCAAATGTAGCAATGGATTTAAGGCAATGCGATAAAAATGACCCGTGTAAAGAAAACATAACATTATATTGGCATTCAGAATAAACTATTCAAGTCTGCACATCCTGTAATGGCCATACAACTCCCTTTCATCATTGTTTAATGGTACCTAACGTGTTGCTCACTTTGGGAACATTTTTGAAAAGTGAAACTTTGCCAACCATCTTTACAAAGTATATAGATACACTTTTAAATTTGAATTTAAAAATTTAAAATCATGTCTCTATAGCTTCTATTTTGAAACAGTTTACCTTTCTTGAAGAATTTAAGCAATGCAACTTCAAGGGAAGTCACCAAAGATGAGGTGATGTGGCCTAAAATAAGTGACAGAAAAGTTATCTTCAACAAAAATCACATAGAATTTTAGACTTGAAATGAACCCCACAGGTCACGTAACCTGAAGACCACTAGGGGAGCCCATGGTAAGGACAGAAAAAAATTTTCACCCTTTAATATTTAATATGATCCAGATATTTAATGTTTCTATCCTGCTTAGCAAAAATAGGTAAAGTATTATAAATCTACATTTTTGGGAATTATCTTAGTGTTATTAAAATGTAATTCTATTACTTTAACTAGAATCTTTATAGGGGAGGAAGATTGTATTATGAATATGTAATGAATTTTTTGGAGTTTAATTCCTTGGAAAAATATATCTTTGTTATTATTTTCCTAGATGGGCAAAAGCATTTTTATGGAACTTATGTCAGCAAACTTTCTATGCCTCAATGTTTCTGGATATATATTTGACGGAAAGGAGTAAGGATTAAGTCCAAGTATTATTTGTTAATATTTTATTTGAAATCATATTCTATTTTCAATCTAGCTTTCAATAGTTCTGGCATTTTAAAATGTCATTGTAATGATGCCTGTATTTGTTGTATTTATTTAAAACAATAATAATCTATTTACATTTTAAACAACCTACCTTTGTTTAGGCTAACAAAGTTGAATAACGTGTTCTTATATGGATATATTAGTATTTTATGCTTATTATTTTCATAATAAGTGAATCATATATGGTATAGACCTCTTATGTTTCATGCTCATATCTTTTTCATGTGTCATTAAATTAAAACCTTATAAAAATTAAAATCTTATGTTAAATAAAACAGAAGTATGCCAAGAGGAATGCTCTGAACATAATCATGTAGGCATCATTAACAAGCAAATTTTGACATGTAAACAATAAAATACAGTTCTATTTATTTAAAGAGTTAGAATAAAGTCATGTCTAGTAAGACAACTACTTTGTATGTACTTCTACAAATGGTGTAATTATACCACTTCCCTTATCATTCTGCTCCTTTACCACCTATTTGGTATTTGATAGCTGTGATGGGTTAACTGGAAAATTTGAAAATGTGAAAAGAGCTTGTTGGATTGTTTTTTATTTTTCTTTCTTTCTAAATTTAAACATTTCTAACAGTTTTTCAGTTTAGTTTTTAATTTACTTGAAATTTAACTTTGTGTGTACTATTAGATAGAATCCAACCTTACTTCCCTCCTCTGTGAAAAAACAATCGTCCCAGCACTATTTATTGAACAGTTCCTCCTTTCCTTTTTGATGGCTTATCAAAATTGCCTTGATCATTCCTGACACTTTGGACTTTTATATAAACTTTACAATCCACTTGTCCAGGGGAAAAACCCTGATAATAATTTGGCAAGGCATTGCACCATAGATTAATTTGGAGAAAACTGACATCCTTATCATATTGAGTTTTCATACCATGAATATGGTATATCTCTCATTTTATGTAGGTTTCCAAAATGGCTTATTACTTCTATAAACATCTTGCACACATTTTAAGATAGTTAGTAGCTATTCTTATATATTTTTGGTTGCTACTGTAAAAGTACCCTTTTAAATTGATATCTTCTAATTTGTGTTGCTAGTGTATAGGAATGCAATTGATTTTTATAAACTGCACTTGTATCCACTAACCATGTTGAATTCTCTTATTCTAAAAATTATTTGTACACTCTCTTGCTTTTTATGTGAATGATCATACTATTTGTGAATAATAGCAGTTTTGAGTCTTCCTTTTCAATATCTATAATTTATATCCAGCATTCTTTTAATATTGTAATGACTAATACCAATGTTGAATCAAAGTAGTGATAACAGATATCATCATGTTCATGGTTTTAAAAGGACAGTGTTTAACATTTCATCATTAAGTACGGTGCTTGCTACAGGTTTGGAATAGATACCCTTCATTGTGTTAAGGAATTTTCCTTCTATTGCTATTTGGCTAATATTTGGTTGAGTTTTACAAAATGATTTTGCTACTGAGATATTCTCATAATTTTTCTCCTTTATTAATGTGGTAAATTACACTACTAGATTTTTCCAGTTGTAAGGTACACTTGCATTTCTGAGATAAACTCAGCTTGGTCATGGTGCATTATTATTGTTACTATTATTTAAAATTAGATTTGGTTGACAATATTTTGTTTAGAATTTTTGCATATAATTACTAGTGAAATTTGCTTGTAATTTCATTTGCCATGGTGTCCTTATTACAATAAAATTTGCTATCAAGATTTAAGCAAATGGATAAAATAAGTTCTGGAGTGTTCCTTATTTTGTATTCTCTGGAAGAGTTTATACAATATTAGACTTGCCTATTCCCTTTACTATTTGGTAGAACTTCCCTGTATAGCCACTTGAATTGGGTCTTTTCTTTGTGGAGAGATCTTAAATCACTGCAGCCTTGAAATCCTGGGATCAAGTGATCCTCCTGCCTCAGCCTCTCAAGTAGCTGGGACTACAGATGCTCCCATGCTAGGTTGATTTTTAAAATACATTTTTTTGTAGAGATGGAGTCTTACTATGTTGCCCAGGCTAGTCTTGAATTCTTGGCCTCAAGCAATTCTACTTGAGCCTCCCAAAGCACTGGGATGACAGGCTTGAGGCCCTAGTATTACATACCTGGCACCTTGAAGGGACATTTTCAATCACTGACTCAAGTTTCTCCAACAGTTACAGATTTATTCAGGGCTTCTTCTCCTTTTTAATATATCTTTAAGGAGATAAACATTTTAAAACTTTGGAATAAAATTTTTTGTAATATACTGGCACATTTTTCTAATCTTTGAATTCTCTCTAGTGTTGTCCTACTTTTCATTCCTAGTCTCTATTTTTCTTGATGTATTTCACCAATGGTTTGCTTTATTAATCTTTTCAAAGAATTAACTTTTGGCTTTGTTCATCATCTCTATTATGTTTTTTATTACTCTTTCATTAATTTCTGTTGTTTCCTTTTATTCTATTTTCCCTAGAATTAGTTTGTTGTTCTTTTTAAAAATTAAGTTAGAAGCACAGATATTATTTTTCAGCTTTTATTCTTTTTTAATATAAGCATTTATTACACTCTAAGTACCAATTTCCCATAAACTTTGATATGTAGTATTTCTATTAATATTCAGTTCTAATGGATGTTGAAACAGCAGGACTCATGGGATGAAATATGAATATAAGTTCATTTATTTGTACGATACTCATTCAAATCCACTGAGAGCTATTTTTTTTTTCTCCAGACCCTTGAAAGGAAACTAGAAAAAGTCCCATGATTCCTCTGGTCTCTCTCAATAATAAAAAATCGTGTGGTTGCCTTTAGCCACTAAAAACAGACAAATAAAAAGTCTCAGTTTGCTAGTTAATAAATCCATTGTAATACAAAAATTAAGGCTTCAACACTCATTCAAACTTAAAGACTTCCCCTTTCAGAGCTTACACTTGCTACAGGCAAGTTGTTTTCAGTGGAAAACACAGGGGTGATTTCTTTTATATGATTTATACCTTTCCTTCCTCTCCTACTTTCTAGGTTGCTTCTGACTTCTTTAAGGTTGATTTGGGAAAAGGGAGATAAAGTAAGGAACAAGAAAGTTCTTATTGAACTAGTACTGCCATGAGATTGCATACAATGGTTGTTTATCAATTTTGTTAGGCTAAATCATTCTTTCTTACATTTCAGCTCTTTTGAATTCAAAACCCTTTAAAAGATCCTATAGTGACAATCCACTGGTGCTAAGTGTTCATTGGTTCTGTCTGAAAACATTCTCATTCTGCCCTCATTGAAGTTCTATGAATTCTAGGTTGGCAGTTATTTTCTCTTTGAATTTTGAAAGTTACTAGCCCATTGTCTCCAGCCTTCATAGTTACTATTGAGAAGTCTGTTGTTGTTAAATTGTCATTATATTATAGATAGGTAATCTGTCTTTTGTAAAGGCTGTTTCAAGATTGTTATTAATACTTTCTAACTTTCTTTCAGTGTGTCTAACTACTGATATATTTTTTATTTATACTGCAAGCAATTTGTTATAGTTCCTGAATCTAAGGATGGCAGTTATGATTTCTTTGAACATTTTTCTCCCCCCAGTCTCTCTATTCACCACTCTGGAAATCCAGCTAGATGTATTTCAGACCTTTGCCTTCTAGGTTCTATATCTTTCTTTCTTTTGTATTTTTCATCTCCTTGACATTTTTGCCCTGCATCTGGGGTCATTTATTTAGATTTTTCAGTTTGTGAATTCTTTATTAAGGTATGTTTTAATTTGCTCTTTAACTTAGCATTGAGTTTTCAACTTTAATAATCAGAATTTTTATTTCCAGAAGTTCTGGTTCTTTTTAGAAATCTATTTGGTGTATTTTAATGCCTTGTTTCCTTTCTCATGTTTTCAGCTCAGTTTTTAAAATATCAATAAATATTTTAACCATATTTTAAAAAATTTGCATTTATTACTTTCATTAGCTTAAATTACTATTTCTGTGCATGCTTTCCCTACTGGCTCTCATTCACAATGGCTTGTTTCTGTGTATCTTATAGTTTTAGCATTGTGAATTGTTAGATGGAGCTTTATCTTTGGGAGTTCTGAGGAGTCTTTGTTTTGATATGCTTTCCTCTAGAAAGCACGTGCTTGCTTCTTTCTAGCAACCTGGATGCAATTAACCTGGCATTACATTATGCTATTATCTTGGCTTGGTACCATGTTTCCCCAAAAATAAGCCCTAGCAGGATTTTTACACATTTGCGCAATATAAGCCCTACCCCGAAAATAAGACCTAGTGATGGGCGTGGCTACGCAGCGTATCTGCACAACCCATGCATTTCCTTGCAGAACAGTAAAGATGAGCAGCCCTTCTCATCTGCCCCATTGTGACAACTACTATCCCAGAGGTGACCGGAAAGGTGCGGGCAGCCCCACTAACAAGGTCAGCTCCCCTGTCAGATCCCGGCCATCCTGTGTGTGCTGCAAGCTGAGGCTTTGAGGGGAAAATAACATATCCCCTGAAAATAAGTCCTAGGGTGTCTTCTTGAGGAAAAATAAATATAAGACTCTGTCTTATTTTGGGGGAAACATGGTATTTTCTACCTCATGAAGACTGTATAAATTCAAATCCTAAATTTGTTTGAGGGCATGGCTGTGGTTTCAAAATTTCAGAGGAAATTAATATTACCCATAAAAAATCCCATGCCAAGAGAGATAATTCTCTCTTCTTCATTCTCCTTTTCTGCTGTCCAGATTTTTCTTCTAGCCCACCATTTCAATAAGGATGTTACCTTTCAAGGTTTCTGATTTCAAATGAGAGTCTCAGGTCCAATGTGGGACCTTAAGAACATGTCTTCTGTTCCCATAAGACTGTTAAAATTTAGACCAATTTGTTACAGAGCTGGGCAAATCCCTCCAGGATAGCAGTGGCATAAATGCAACCTTAATCAACTAATTTTGAGCTCCCTCCTTATTTTTGGTCTGTGAGTATTGCACATTCTTTTTTAAAAGCTCAGCTATGCATTTTGAATGTTTTTTATAAAAATATTGCAACCAGTAGTTCTTGGTGTTTTGTTGCAAGATTTTAGGATTATCTGACATGAGATATTAAATGTTCCATGAAATAGAATCACAAGTGTTAATTATTCAAATCTAAAAGTCCCTCCTGTGCAATATTTTTATAGACCAATCATATTGGAATGAGAGGAATTGTGCTCTAGTCTTGACTTTGTTATTTGCTATTTGTGACTTTAGGTAAATTATTTAACATCTCTTAAACTATTTCATTATCTTTAAATTAGAGCACTGAATAAAGTGATCCCTTAGATTTCAAGTTTTAATATTCATTGAGTTCATGAAGTAAAAATGGTGTTGGTGAATGTTCAAGATGTAGTAATATTCATTATATGGGATGATGACATATTTCTAACATTAACCATATATCTTTACTATACGTGGTTCAATCCTCAAATTTTCCTTTCTTTGGCCTGGGTTTTTTGTTGTATTTTGTTTTTTAAATTGCGGTTAAAAAAATAACATAAAATTTGCCCTCTTAACTATTTCTAAGCATACAGTTCAGTAGTGTTAAGTATATTCACATTGTTGTGCAATGCCCAGTTTTTAAACTTTAAGATTTAGGTTATTTGTGGCAAAGGACACATCTATTCTATCTCCTTTCTCTTGCCTTGACTCATCTCTTCTTCCTTTCTTTCCATTGGCTGGAACAACGTATTAAGGGAGAAATGCTACAACCTAAAATTATCTAAAACTCAAAGACTCAATTTCTTGTATTGTTTTAGGTCTTCATATCTATTTTTTTCTTGAGCCTTTTTGCTGGATAAACTCACAATTTTGGAGATCAACCACATATGGATATGTATTTGACTTTAGCAGCATGAACATAAAGAGATTATTTTTTGATAAAATATTAGAGAATTTAATCACCTTTCTCAAGAGTCTCTTTGATATTGAAGTAATATTCTTTCTTTTGAAATGCCTATGCTATCATCATCTGTGTTATTTTTTCATTTTGCAGTTTTAATTGGTTTAATTGTGCCAGATGCTCCTTTGCCAATGGTTTTACAGGTGATACAGTTATCCAACAGCACATACATTAACTTCAGGAATTCTTGATATTTTACAAGATTTTCAATTTCACTTTGCAGTGACTGGCATCATAGTGTTGGATGTTGACAACATCAGCACTTTGAAAAGGATGCCAATGCAGTGAGTAAGGACAAAAGCTATTGTTAAGTAGAGGAAGGAACGTTTAAGGATGCCTAATTGTATGAAGCAATGAATTCACTAAAACATATTTTCATGTCATGATTATTTCTGCTTCACTATACATCATAACCATGGTGGTTATGAAAATGAGGAACCTTCCTCTTTTGTTAGCCACAAGGGTATTCCTTTAACTAGATGATAACTTTTATTTTAGTCAAAATTTACTTCTGAATTTGTCTTATCACTTCTATTTAGAGTTCAGCAGTGTAAAGATTTACATATTAAATCAATGGATCTCTGGATAAAATAAGATAATATTATACAACTATCATTCCTTTTGGGGGAAAAAAATCAAACTTCTTCTCTGGTAGTCACAGGAAAAAAAAAGCTTGATTAAAATCTCCATTTGCCATCTTGATTTTAAAGCAAATGTGAAGAGTTTAAGTAAAACATATATACATATATATTTCATCAATTCCAAGAAACAAGGTTTTCTAGATTTTAAGATTTCCAAAATCACGATGTATATTACAATTATAATCAGCAGTGGTTTTACTTTTTTTAAGCTGTACATAAAATGTCTTATAATTCATGGTGTTTTAAGTCAGAATCTACTCTAAAATTCTAATTTAATAAAATGTACTACCAACTGTTAGCCAAAATATTATTAATAAACTGAAGCAATTGCTATGCAGAATGCGCATTTCAAGTGGATGCATTCAAATGCATTCAATGCATCCACTTGAAATGAATGCATTGATAACAATAAGAGCAATACATACATTCCTTAAATCCAAGCACTGTTTTAGGAGTTTGACTTAATTATCTTATTTCCTACAATTGCCCTTTTTAAGTAGGTTATTATTATCAGCCTGATTGTTATGGTTACTGTGAGGACAGAGACACCGAGAAGTGACCTGGCTAACATCTTCCACATAGCAGATGAATTAGATGTTTCTCTTAAAGTTTTTACCTTCTGGCAAGCAAACAAATGATACTGTAGAGGAAGCATTTTATGAAAACATACTACTAATTTTTAGTATCTGCCAAAGAACTGAGATCTATTTGCACAGCAAATAGCCATATAGTTTTCCTAATTAAGGCCCTGCAGCAGGCAGAATAACTATCTTTTCCAAAGGCTTCATCTCCTAATACCTGGAACCCATGAATATGCTACCTTACATGGCAAAGTGACTTTACTGATGTGATTAAGGCTGTGGACTTCGGAAAGAGATTATCCTGGATAATCCAGGTGAGCCCTTAAAATCAAAGAATCTTTCCCAGCTGTAATCAGTGAGAGACCTACCTGACTATGGAAGGGTTATCAAAATGCAACATCACTGGCTTTGAAGATGAAGAAGGAAAACTGACCAAAGCCAAGTAATGCAGACAGAGGCTGGAAAGGGCAAGGAAATGATTCTCCTGTAGAGTTAGTTTCCAGAAAGGAATGCAGCCCTACTGACACCTTGATTTTAGCCTAAGGAGACTTGTTTAGGATTTCTGACCTACAGAACTGTAAGATAAATTAACATTGTCTGTAAGATACATTTGTGCTATCTGAAGCCACCAAGTTTGTGGTAATTGGTTATAACAGCAATAGAAAATGAATACAAGCCCATTCAGGCTAACCTAAATCAATGAAATATTTATTTCATTTAACGAAAACATTTTAACCTGTGCAGGGACCATTTCTGAATTAATCTTTATTGTCTGGAAAGGTGCCAGATAGGCAGCATCTATTTTTTTAAACTCCTGAGCGGTATGCTGCCCTGAAGATGCGTACACAGTGTGGATGGCTTGTTCAGTTTCTCCAAAATGTGTTATACGAACCACTGGTAGCTTCAGAAGGTACAAACACTTTTTAAATCGTATTTTTATGTTTACCGTCTACGTATGGCCAGTATTGCTGGTTTTGTACTTAAAAGAAGTTATTTATGATTTACTGGAAAGTGTGCGACCCACGAAAACGCGTGATTTCACTCGGCCTCCTGTGGGTGTGCTGGGGCTGCACTCCAGGAGGGCATTCGCTTCCTCAAGCTGGGGGGCGTGCTGCAACACGATGAAAGAACCGAGCCCACATTTAAGTGAGAGCGCGGGACGAAATCTGCCAGGCCTCCACACTCCTTACCAGCTGCGAGAAAACCGACGCACGTGCAAACGCACCAAACCCTCCTTCCCTCTAAGCAGCAAGATTCGCGCCACCCCAGCCAGCGACATCAAACCTCGCGACACTTGCAAATATCGCGGACCTTTCTGTTCCCGGGCCTCCGTGGGAAGAGTCGGCAGGCGAATTGCTCCGCTCACGTTTAAGATTTTGTTCTCGCGAGATCCCGGTGACATTTCTGAAGTCTGTTCTCGCGAGAATTTCCAAGTTAGGCAGTGGGCAGTAGACCGAGGCTAGACAGGAGAGGGAGATTTAGGGGCCGTGGAGCCCGCATTCTGTCCTCACCCGGCGGCGAAGCACGAGACGACTGGGTGAAACCACGCCTTGCCAGCCTCACACAGCGCCCCCGGGCTCTGCTGCTGCTTCGCCGCCGCCTTTCGCTTTTCCTGGGGTCCCCTCAGGTTCTACCTTTGCTGCCCCTCCCCAGTCCTGTGGCTTAGGGCTCCTGGGGAGCGATGTACGGAGGCCGGCGGGGAGTAGCGTTGGCCGCGATCGGCCCGCAGACCCGCCTCCTAGCTGTCCTCCGCCGCCTTCCGGGTGTTAAATGCAGCCGGGCTGCCAGGCCCCGCCCCCTGGCCAGATGGATCCCTCTGCCCCGACGCCCCGCGCAGAAACCGCCCGCAAAGGTATAAGCTCCGCCGAGCTCGCCTCTCTGCCCAGACGCCTGTCTGTACAGCGTTGCGTTGGACCTCCTCCTGCCAGCGCCCTTTGGTTTGGGTTTTGCCCTGTGGCTCCTCTGAGTGACAGCTGCAGATTGTGAACCTCTCCCGGGGTTGAGAACCTGGATTCTGGAGTCATACAGCCCTTGGATCTAGTTCTAGCTCTGACAGTTAACTTGCTGAGTACTTTTGGGCAGCTTCCTCATCTGTAAAGTTGGGTTAATTGCTGGTTCTTGTGATTATTAAATGAGAGGGGGTGTGCAAAGCATTTATGTGACCCGGCGTCTTGCCCATAGTAGGCACTCAGTAAATTTGTATATTTTAATTCTTTACTCCTTATATGCCTTCGTTGTTAGTGAATGGTACACGTTTGTTGTTAAGTATATGAATGAAGGTGGAGATATTTAGTTCAGTTTACTTTTATTGAACTATATGATGTATTAAGTCAGGGCCATGTATTCCACCTTTAATGGGTCACCAAGAGAGGGTTGAAAGAAGGTGTAGTCTGCCACAAGTCATCTGGGATGTATTCTGGCCCCCAAATTCATGGCTTCCATTAATGATAGTGATATAACAAAAGTTAACAGGTATTGAGTGATTGTTCTGTGCCCAGCAGTCTGCTGATTATTTATCTACTTGCTTTCCTTTGAGGAATATATCTATTTTATTAAATAGGTGAGGAATTCAGGGCTAAAGCTGAGAGAGAGTAAGTAACAAGCCTGAATTCTGAGGGCTAGGAATTGATGATGCTTTAATTCAGGGACCATACATGTTATATAAATAAATACATATAGTAGCCTGGCAGATAAAAATAAATGCCGAATGGTGATTATGGTGACTTGGATGCTCATTCCTCTGTTAAATTTACTGAAAGAGGATTGGTGGAAGGAACAGAAAGCTCAAGGCCCTGAGGTGAGAGCGTGCTTGCTATGGTTGAGTAATAGCAAGGAGGCCAGTTTGGAATGAAAGAGGGAAAGAGGGACAGATCATAAGGAGCCTTACCTTCATTCTCTGTTAAATCCAACAGGGAATCCTCCCAATTTAAGCAATATGTTCTGGAGTTTGGATACTGAGAGATTCCATTCCTAGCTTGAACTTAACTGAATCCATGTAGTTTTAGAAATTATCCAAACTAAGGAACCAAAAAGGTTCCCATAAATTGTGTAATGCCCTTAAGTCTTTTTGCACATGTTGTACCAACTGGATACTCTTCTTAGACGCCCTTCCCTTTTAAATTATGTTTTCCTATGCTTCTCATAACACTCTGTTCTCCTCTTCCAACATACTTTTTATAATTACATATGTTTGTGTACTTTTTAGATTCTTTCTTGCTAGATACCAAGGATCTGTGAAATAAAGAATCTGTTTTCATAAATAAATTCAGCACATGTTTATTGAGTGTCTGCTGTATGTTGGTCATGGGGATAAAATTTTGAATAACACAGACTTTTTCTTTGAAAAGAAATTACTCTCTAGTGGAAGAGAAAGATAAAAATAAGTAGACATGGTAATTAAACATTATGATAAGTGCTACAGAGGCGATACAATACTGTGATAAAGAATAATAGGGCACTCTTATTCTAAATAAGGTATTTAGTATTATGTAAGTATTATTCTAAATACTCTTATTTTAAATAAGGTAGACTGGGAGCAAAGAGACTGGTTAGGAATAATTTAGTTAAAAGCTGATGGTGGCATGCTTTAGGGCTGAGGTCAGCAAACTATTGTCTGTGGGCCAAATGTAGTCTGACACTTCTTTTTGTAAATAAAGTTTTATTGGAACACAGCCATGCACATTTGTTTATGTATTGTCTGTGTTTGCTTTCGTGTTACAAGGGCAAGAGAATGGCCTGCAAAATCTAAAATAACAAATAGCAAATGTCTGAGTCTTTACAGAAAATGTTTGCTAGCTTTTGATTTAGAGACATGATGACATGGAGGAAAGATACATATTTTGAAGTAGAACCAGGATATTCTGATGGATTGGATGAAAGGAATAATATGAAAAGAGAATTGGGGGCTGTTGGATGGTTTTATGCCTTGAAAAATTGGCTAGATAATGATGCCAATTAATGAGTTGCCAGAAGACTAGTCACCATAATTTTTGACATTGATTTTCTTCATTTTATACCCATTGTGTGGTACAATACCTGGTGAATAATTTGTGCTTAAATCATATATATAGAATAATAATTAATGAATTAAGTCTTAAAAAATGGGAAGACATTTGCTGGGTAAACAGACAAATCCTGTGAAACAGAAATAATGTGTTAAGAATTGCCATGGGGGTCGGGCGTGGTGTCTCACGCCTGTAATCCTAGCACTCTAGGAGGTTCAGGCGGGTGGATCATTTGAGCTCAGGAGTTCGAAACCAGCCTGAGCTAGAGCGAGACCCAGTCTCTACTAAAAAAAAAATCAAAAGAAATTAGCTGGACAACTAAAAATATATAGAAAAAATTAGCCGGACTTGGTGACACATACCTGTAGTCCCAGCTACTCAGGTGACTGAGGCAGAAGGATTGGTTGAGCCCAGGAGTTTGAGGTTGCTGTGAGCTAGGCTGATGCCACGTGCACTCAAGCCCAGGGAACAGACTGAGTCTCTGTCTCAAAAAAAAAGAAAAAAAAAAAGAATTGTTGTGGGGTTATATTAGGTTTTAAGGCTCAAATAGTAGTACTGTTCTGAAAATAGGGCCCATTGACCTATACGTTGTTTCACTTGTATAGTGGATCAAAGTATTAGTTTCACATTAAAACACTGTCTTTTAGAATAGTATAACAGGCGGGGTGAGGTGGCTCACTCCTGTAATCCTAGCACTCTGGGAGGCTGAAGGTGGAGGATCACTTGAGGTCAGAAGTTTGAGATCAGCCTGAGCAAAAGCAAGATATCATCTCTACTAAAAATAGAAAAAGTTAGCCAGGCGTGGTGGTGTGAGCCTGTAGTCTCAGCTACTCAAGAGGTCGAGGCAGGAGGATGGCTTGAGTCCAGGAGTTTGAGGTTGCTGTGAAGAAGGCTGACACCACAGCACTCTAACCAACAGAGCGAGACTCTGTCTCAAAAAAAGAAAAAAAGACAAAACAGTAAAACAGTTCTCAGTTTGTATCCAAAGATTAGAGTGGGAGAACAAATTTTTTCCTTGTTACTCATGATTGTTATTGTAAAACCTTACCAAGGTTAGTGGGAATAATGGCTTTACTTTTGAGGAACAACTGATGGGGAATATAATGAGCTTAAGACAGCATAAACATGCCATGTTATAATCATGAATGTTATAAAAATCTAACTTGAGGTCATCAGGAAGACCCTAGGGAACTAACAGTGGTCATCTGATCTCAATGAGAAATGTGTAAGAAAAATAATTCCTAGTATTCTGACAGTTGTAGCCATTTAATTCTTGGATTCTTGCCATACAAAATTCCATTTGTAAAATTATTTTTGCTTAGTTTTCTCTATTTGATACCTTTTAATTGTACCAATAGTATACTCTATAAATACCCCCATTCTTAGTGCTATATTTTCTGAATAGAAAATAAAATATGTGGCTATATGGTTAAATACAGAATAAGTTCATATAGGCCAGACTCTTCAAAGAATAATAGAATCT
Source organism: Microcebus murinus (assembly GCF_040939455.1). Taxonomy (NCBI): domain Eukaryota; kingdom Metazoa; phylum Chordata; class Mammalia; order Primates; family Cheirogaleidae; genus Microcebus; species Microcebus murinus. The sequence continues at coordinate 12,849,110 of NC_134115.1, forward strand.
TAGCAGAAAGAAATCTTAGAATTCACCTCTTAAAACCTCAACTATTTAAAACCTGGAAGGGAAAAAGCTATGACAAAGCTGTACTATTACTCTGTAGTTGAACTGGACAGTCCCTTGGTTAGTTGTATACAAGTTAAAGCAATGGTTTTGGTCACAGCAGTATTGATAGTGAGAAGCAGCAGCTGTCTCCAGAGCAAGGAGATGGAATAACTGTAAAAAGCAGACAAACCATTAGAGCTTTGCTGTCCAGAAGATTTTAGCTTACTCATTACCAAGTCCTATTCACTATGACCCTACCATCCTATTCATTATTACTTTATCATATCATAAATTATCTCTCTCTACATATATATACATGTATGTGTGTGTGTGTGTAAAATGTTCATAAGTCAGCAAGAATATTTACATCAGTGATTTTAACCCTGACTGTGCATCCGTCATCTTTTGAATTCAACAATAACAACCAAACAAAATAATAAAACCAGATTCCCATGACCTCTCACCGAATCAGAATCACCGGGGTAGTGTCAAATCATGTACATTTTTTTAAAACTTTAGCGGAGATTATGACACATAGCCAGGGTAAGAAACACTTGAAATAAATTATGTTCCCTTTATGCCATTTATTATAGGAGAATATCTGATTATATATTTTAGAGCAATATCTATATGTTATAATTTTACCTTGTCTCAGTTATTTGGAAAAGGTATTTATGTGAGGTACATTATTTTTTTCGCATAGTAGTGGATAACTGAGCTAGATTTGGAAACATTACTTTCTTCTTTATTATTGCAGACAGTTGGCATCCAGGAGAGACATGTCTTGCCCCTTCTCCAGATAATGAAAAACTTTGTGAAGCAAGCATAAAATCTATCACAGTGGATGAAAATGGCAAGTCATTTGCAATTGTTTTATATTCAGATTTGCAAGAAAGGAAAATACCTCTTACAAGACTTCAAGAAGTAAAGTCTGTTAAAGATTGCCCCAGGAATTTTATATTTGATGATGAAGATTTGGAAAAGCCATATTTCCCAGGCCGAAAATTTCCATCATCTGCTGTTGCTTTTAAATTATCTGAAGATGGAGACTCTATTCCTTATACCATCAATAGGTATTTGAGGGACTACCAAAGGGAAGGAGCCCAGTTTCTTTATGGACACTACATCCAAGGAAGAGGGTGTATTCTTGGTGATGACATGGGACTTGGAAAAACAGTACAAGTATGTATTTTAATTAATTTATAATTAAAATTCAGTGAAGTAATTTTATTATGTACATGAATGGATACCATATGCAAATTTCTATTTATAGTACTGTTATCATAGCTATTGTGTGTGTGTGTGTGTGTGTGTGTATTTTGTGTTTGTCTCATCAACCAGATGGTAAAGTCCTTAAAATTGAGGACAATAGCTCAGTTATTTTATCCTTAATACTTATTTGGTACCTATGGTATATTATTCAAAAATAATGTTTTGGTATAACTTGGTTTGATTTTGCCTTTAGTAATACTACAAGGTGTCTCAAAAGTCACCATACAAAGGGAAAGTGGGAAATTGTAGCTAAATGTACCTTTATTTACAAAATATTCATTACAAAATCTTACAAATTTTTTCCTTTGTATGGAGACTTTTGGGACACCCTGTAGTACTAAGATATCAATATATTTGAAGTAGTTTAACTGAATAATACTTTATGGAAGGGAAGTATTACAACATTTGGTATATTACATAGCATGGTTAAATTGATTTCCTGCAGGCCTTTTCTACATATTGTTTGGGGTTTATCATATTAGAAGTTTCTTAATGTGGAATCCCTAGGCCACTAAGAGTTCTATTTGTGGACTTTAAAGAGGCCTCCTAATTCCCTAAAAATGTGTACCAGAATTTGTACATGTATGTAGATCTGTGTTAGTTATCTATTGTTCTGTAACAAATTAGGCCAAAATTAGCAGCTTAATACAATACATGCTTATCATCTCACAGTTTCTGTGGGCCAGGAATCCAGGCTCTAGTTAGCTGGGTCCTCTGGCCTGCCTCTCACAAGGCTGCAGTCAGTTCAAGATTGCACTGGGGAGGATGCACTTCCTAGCTCATGTGGTTGTTGGCCTGATTCCATTCCTTGAGGGTTCTTGGACTGAGGACTCAGTTTCTTGTGAGCTATGGGCTGGAGGCCTTCTTTGCTTCCTTGCCACACGGACCTCTTCGTAGAGCATCTCACACGTGGTAGCTTATTCATCAAAGAGAGCAAGTACGAGGGCAACGTCCTGGTCTTTTGTAAAATAATCATAGAAGAGACATCTCTTCACTTTTGCCGTTTCTGTTCATTAGAAGCAAGTTGCTAGGTCCAGCCAGAACTCAAAGGGAGGAGATTAAACAAGGTTGTGAATACCAAGAGGTGGAGAGTGTTGGGGACTCTGTCAAAAGCTGCCTACCACAGGGTCCTTAGCATTCCTAGCTTTCCTTAGATTTTCCTTAGATGTTTGTGATCCAAAAAGATTAGAGTTTGAATCTAGATTTTATACTAAACAACTACTTTGGATTTTCAGGAGTGTTCACTTAATTTGTGATTAAGTCATTGTGTGTTTCCTTCCTTATAATTGAATTTAGTTATTCTTCATGTTACCTCTGTTGGTTAGTGGAACTCAAAGGCAAGTGAAAAACTAAGTTTAATGTTTAAAAATAGCCAAATAATGCTACTATGTATAAAGATCTGGTGTGAAAGCTAGGCTAAAATGAAGTCCTTCAATAATCATATTACCATTAGCTATACATATTGCTTTAAGCCTAGCCAATGCAGGTAGTCTAGGCCTGCACATTGGAGGTACTAAATAGTTGTTTGTGGAATAAATGAATTTGCTTTCTCAGGAGAATAGGTGGCAAGAATAAAGAAAGGAGTTATCAGGAAACTACCATCTGTGACCAAGATACACAGATGAGTACCAGAGGAAAATAAATAAGTAAATTAAAGCCTTGCTGTGACTGTTTCCACATATTTACTGCTTTTGCCTATGTAAGAGTGTTCATTCCCATAGGTTTGACTAGCCAATGCCTGTTCATCTTCAAAATCAGAAATGTGAGAGTGTAACGAAAGGTGACCTGCAGTTTGGGAACCACCAACTGTGCTACAACCTAAATACAATTCAAATTCTTGTGAATGTTTTATTGTCACATTTGAAGCTTAGCTTTCATTTCTGAAGCCCATGTTACAAAGAAATTTCCTGTATTTTACAAATAAGATTATTTTAAGAGTAGCTGATTATACTGCGGGATTTTATGACACACTGAAATCATTGGGAGACTTGGAGATGTTGTGTTATATGTGCTGAATCTGCAATGAAAGGCTTCGAGGGATCATCTTCTGAAGATTAGGAAATGGTTTCTGTACTAATTTTGACACTGAGCTGATTTGTTGGATCCTTGGGGGACCTAGTTCTCAGGTTATTATTCTTGTAACTCAGAGAATAATTTCTACATAAATAGGTGGTTTGGAAGATCCATTTAAGATAGAATTTCTATAGATACAATGACTAAGCCAGTTGAAGAATGTGAACAATGGTTAATGAGTTCATTATAACTTCAAAATGCAGTATAATTAGGTGATAATGAAGATAGGCCATTGGCATTTACCCTTTGAACTGCAGTTTTATCTTCTTTTCTTAATATCTTTCTTTTTCCAGAATTCATCCCTTAAGTTTTCCCCTTTTTATATTCTAACTTGACCATAATATGAAATTGAACTCTTTTTTTGAAGCTTGTTTTATTAGTATATACCAAATAAAGGTTTCTTCCCTCGTTTCAAATTTAAAAGTAGGTGAATTTAGTATTTTATATTCAAAAGGGATAAGGATTGAAAAATGTTTATTTGATCTAGTGACATAGAAATCATTGGTATCTTGAGCAAGAGCCATTTTGCTGGAGTTTTAGGGACACAAGCCACAATGGAGAAGGCGAAGGCCCTGACACGGAAAGTATATTTGCCTCTTGGAGAAATGTAGCTTTGAAAGGGAACAAAAGTGACCCAGTAGTAGCTGAAGAGGGATGAGATTTTGAGAGAGCTTCCCTTTTGTTTGTTTTGTATTGTTTGGGGATAGGGGAGACTTGAGACCTTTTTAAATGAATTGGAAGGATCTGGTTAAGATGGAACATTTGAATATGCAACATAGATAAATATATGCACACAATACTATATATACTTCATTTATACATATTTGTAAATACACATAAACATAAATAAGCAAAAAATGGAGTCACATAACTATTATCTTATAAAAGGAATTTCTTTTTTTTTTAGTCAGTGGTTATAAACTGATTTTCCCCCAACATCTTATGAAACTTTTCAAAACATATAGAAGAATTAAAAGAATTATACTGAAAACCCATATGCCTACCACCTAGATTTTGTTAAGATTTCATTATACATGGTTTTGTTATATCTATTCACTCATCAATCCATCTTTTGTTATATTTTAAAGTAGCAGACATTAGTATATTTTATCCTCAAAAACTTGAGTATGCATATACATTATCTGGAGTTCAGTATTTATTTAAAATTTTTTCTTACTTTCAGGTAAATTTTACAGTGAATGCACAAATCTTAAGTGTACCCACCATTTTATGAGCTTTGACAAATGGCTTATCTCTGTTTAAGCCAAATAAACACTTGAAGATATAAAACATTGTTATGACCCCAGAAAATTTATTTATATCACTTTTTAATTCTACCATCATCCCCAAGAACTTCTGTTCTGCTTTTTTATATTAGAGATTAGTTTTGCCTTTTCATGTAAGTGGGATCATAGAGTTCCACTCTGGTGTAATGCTTCTTTCACTTAGCACAATATTTTTGAGATTCATCCATGTTGTTGAGTGCATAAGTAGTTTGTTCCTTTTTTTGTCACTGAGTAGTGTTCAGTGATATAGATGCTACATTTTGTTTATCCATCTTCTTGCTTATAAGCTCCTCAACTGTGTCAAATTTTTGGCTACTATGAAAAAAGGTATTATAAATTTTCTTGAACAAACCTCTTGTTATTCATTTCTCTTGAGTAAATAATTAGAAATGGAATTATTTGGTATTATGGCTGATGTATGTTTAGTTTTGTAAGAAATTGGCAAACCTTTTCCCAAAACATCTGTACCATTCTGCATTCCTACCAACAATATATGAGTTATAGGTGCTACATATCTTTGCCAAATTTTTTGTCAATCTTTTTAATCTTAGCAGTTCTGTTTGTTGTATGTGTATGTTTGTATGTTCTTTGTATATTTTATTGAGGTACAATTGACATACAATAAACTGCATACATTTGCAGTGTATGATTTGGTAAGTTTTTTTATATATACACCTAAGGAAAAAATCACTGCAATACCACAACCAAGATAATGAACATATCCATCACCCCCAAATTTCCTCATGTCCGTTTGTGCCCATGGTGGGTTCAACACCAGTAATGTTTTACCTGTAGCAGAACTAAGATACTTGGGAGGGAATCTGAGTGTAAAATCCAAGATTTTTATGAAAATGTTTTTATTTTACAGAATTTATAATATTTTATAGAATTCTCACCCTAATTCAGCAGGTAATTTGAAAATTAATCCCTTCTATACATTTACATGATTATATAATTAACTAATATAACTGCAATAAACAATTTCAACTGGAGTATACAGGTTTGGGAACCTGACCTTTGGTAATCAGACAACTCAGTGATAGGGAGTGAGGTCAGTGGGTACTTACTATGGAACAATGGCTCTTAAAAGTGTGATTTCTGGACCTTAATAAATGAAGAAACTGAGGCACAGGAGCACTAAATAACTTCCCTGTACTTGGGACATATACAGGAAGTAACCATTTTCATTCCCATTCTAGATCACTTTTCCCCCCTTTACCATTTGCTGCCTCCATCTTGTGACTTAATGAATACAGTTAATTAAAAGCCTTTTACTCAGCTTTTAATTAACTATTAGTTCATTCAGTGAGTTGACATTTATTGAGCACCTTCTTTGGGCCATGCACTGTGATTGTCACTGAAAAGCGTAATATAAATGCATATGATGGCTACCCTTAGAGAGTTCACAAAAGGATGATGAAAAGAAATGTAGCCAAGGAGTCATCATGGAGTCTGATAAGTGGATTGGAGGAGTGGAGCAAGCCTGCCTGCCGGGGGAAGTTGGTATTTCCATCATTTGCTTTTGAAAACCCACCAAACTTTAGGAGTAATTTGAGTGATATCAATTAGGACATTAAGGGTTTTTATTTTATTTTTTACTGAAGGCATAGCTCTAGTATTGTATTTGAAGGATTTATCATAACAGAGAACTCAAATTCATTGAATCAAAATTATTTTTTAATCTCACATTGGCAATTAGGTTTCACAGGCACAAAGTCTTAAGGACTGCTATTCAGCAAGTACGATGATATGTCTTATCATATTTTATCTCCTCATCTTCTATGTGAAGTAAGATGATGTTAATACTTCTTGGGCAGCAAAGAGAGAATTTTGCAAACTATAGACTTTTTTGAATTTCTATTTGTGTATTATTAGATATTACATTATCAAAAATGCCATTACTGAAGGCTGTTTTAAAAAATATATACAATAAACCTCAATCATGAGAGAAATGATGGGATTGCTGATAATTAAAGCTTCTTAGGTTATTGTCAATACCATTTTTTAGATAATATGATCTTTAGTAGATTCAAAGCTGTGCTAAAATTTATAAGTTCTTTGGATCACAAGTCATGTTTGTTCACTCAGGAATATAGTAATAAAGAGAAAAATAATATTGTCTTTATTTTCATTCATGGAGACAATGACATAATATCTAGTTTGAAAGGTTAATTAATCCCCGAGCCCCAAGCCCTTTAAAACAGAAACAACAATGTCCTAGCATTTTAAAGGTAAAATTCTATTTCTTGTTTTGACATGTAGTTCAGATTTTCGAAGTAGAGCTTTGTAAAGATAAGTGGGCCAGGCCCTCTTTCAAAACTGCACTTTGTTGTTGTTGTTTTTGGGGTCTTTTTGAGCAAGTAAAAACCAGTTTTTGAAATGTGATTCTACAGTGCTCTCTCTATACCTTTTTATCTCCTAGGGAGTTGAAAAATAAGGAATATAAGCATTTTCTCTTTTGTTCTGTAGGAAATAGATAATTTTTGCTGTGCCTTCTTCTGTTCTGGTCTAAGGGAAGGTTTGTTGCACTGTTTCCCAGCCTCAGAGTTACTCTGTACGTCATGAGCTGACTGTGTGTGAGGAAAGATGGCCTGCAAAAATGTTTGCCTGACAGAGTTTAGAAAGGAATGCCTGTAAAAACAGAAAGCTTTCCCAGAGTGGTATTTCATTTCTGAAATGCAGTTTTTTGGCCTTTTACTATTCTAGAGGTGACTGATTTAAATATTTATTTTTGTTCTTTTCATCTGTAAACAATTTTAGAACTATTACACAATAAAACGTTTTTTTAATTGCAGATTAGTTTGGTAAACCTTCATTGTAAGTTTGTCATCCATCTTTTGTGAATTAAAATTTTGATAGACCTCTACTGTGACAGTATGGTGTGATAAGATGGCTGGGTCTCCTTCTAAAATATGTATTGCCTTTGCCTTCTCAGAGTTGGGGCCAGATGACAGAGACTACATTTCCTGGATCTCCTTGCCTGTCAGGGGCTTGTGACAGGGTCTGGCCAATAGAAAAAAGGTAGAAGTGATGAGTGCCATTTACAGCCATGGTCCATAAAATCCAGCTGTGCTATTCTTCACACTCTCCCTTGGCCTGTCTGCCTTTTAGATATTGACAGATTACTGATAGTATTATTCAATAATTAATATTATTAATATCTATGAATATATATTAATTAGTATAATTAATATATAGGTAAGAGTTTGTCAGTGGTTTAGTTGGTTTCTCTGGCTACTATGTATTCTCTACTAAAGTCAACTCTTTTATTTCAACTTACTTTTTTTGGGGTAGGTGGATGAGTAATGTTAGGACGTAGTATAGATTATTTAAATGAGGTACAGAGATATAACAAAATCATTAGTAGATTTAGTGAATTGAATAAAGATGATCTGTAATTAGAGTCTGTAAATTTAGTCACCTTCTATGAAACATCTTCCAAAGAACTGAGATTCTTAAATAAATAAAAGATATAATTCACATATCTTTATTTCAGGGAATTTCACACAAGGTTAGAATTAAGGTTGTATATCATATTGCTTAGATGAACAGATTGAATTATCAATCATCACAATTAGGAATGTGATTTTCCTATAATGAAGTAATCCATAGGTGAGTTGAGAGCAAATCAGTGGATTATACTGCCTCTTTTAAATTGTTACAATATCTAGTAGATATCTTTTGTCTTTTTAGTAGCCTTTGAGGACCAGTTGCCTAAAACTAAAAAGAATATATGTATCACTGTGTGTGTGTGTGTATGTGTGTGTCTTTAATTAAGGTATAATTACAAACAGTAAAATGCACAGATCTTAAGTTTAAAGTTCAATGAGTTTTGACAAATATATATATCTGTGTAATTAATATGCTAATCAAGATATAGAACAATTCTCTCACCCTAAAAAGTTTCCTCTTGTCCTTTTCCAGTCAATATCCCCATTATCTAAACTTTTAATTATAAATACCCTGTGATTCAGTTTTAAATTATATTCTAAGAGATGGTCAGAACCCAAAATGTTATGAATATTTACATCAAGGAACTGGGTAAATTCTAAACTTAGATTACATATTTTTGAATATAAAACATAAATAACTTTAAAAATACTTATAAAGAGGAAATTATGGGCATGCATCAAAGATCATCTACTTAGTGGAAATTTAAAATATTTAAATTGTCCAATGCTTAAATTCAGTCATTTGTGGAATATCTTTTCTGTTTCCTTTAATTTATTCTCTACATCAGCCAGTTTGCTCACTTTAATCTCTTACTGGATTCTTCAGTAACTTTATTTACTTTATTTTCTGTTTATCTGTTTATTTTTTTCTCTACCACACTCCTTAAATGCATCTCATAACCACCCCTTCACCTCTGCCCTCTGCCTCCCACCCCCCATATCAGCCAGATTCCACACTACTGAATGATAGAAATAGCCTTTCATCTAGACTATTCCAGCACCTAGCACAGTGCCTGGCAGTAGTAGGTAATAATATATTTTTTACTGAATGTATTACTGAATTTTAAGTTGTGTTGGGTAAAAAGTTTGTTTATGTTGTTATAATTTTATTGTTCCTATTTGCCAGGCTCTATGATAGATACTTTCCTTAAACATCCATGTTAATTAGTCGTTATTGCCTCCATTTTATTGATGAAAAAAATATTGAAATTTATATCAAGATTATGTAAATTGCCCAAGATCACATAGCTAGTAGAAAGCTGGTTAATCAAGCTCCAAAGTCTTTGCTATTATATAACTCTTGCAAATTTTATGAATATTTTAATGAATATCTTAAGATTGGGGAAAGTTTTGATGATCTTATATATCATTATTTTATAATCTTTTAGGCAACATAATTTGCCCAAAATCTACTTTGTTTATTGTATTATACGAGATTGTCCACAAGGAGCAAAGCCTCTTAAAGGAACGATGCTACAAAAATAGCTACTGTTTACTGAATCATTGATATTTACTAGCTTGACATTTTATATATATGTTTTACTTTTTTCAAGAACAGAAATAATTTTGATTACACCATAATACACAAATGCATTCTTACACAAATGTAAGCTATAGCTTTTTATTGAAGTCCACACAATATAAATTAACCATTTTAAAGTGTTTAATTCAGGGCATTTAGTGTATTCACAGTATTGTGTAACCCTCATCTCTCTTCTAGTTTTAAAACTTTTTCATCAAACCAGAAGACCACCTTATATCCATTAAGTAACCACTCTTCATTTTTCTGTCTGTACAGATTTGCTTATTCTGAGTATTTCATATAAAAAGCATCATATAATATTTGACCTTTTGTGTCTGGTTTCATTCACTTAGTGTAATGTTTTTGAGGCCCATCCAAGTTTTACCATGTGTTAGTAGTAGACTGAGTAATATTCCATTGTATGTGTACAAAGGCTGTCCAGGAAGTATCCAGTCACATAATGTGAAAATTACATATTAACAATGGCTGGATACTTTCTGACAGCCTTCACATAACACAATTTGTTTATCCATTCATCACTTGGTAGACATTTGGGTTTCTACCTTTTGGCTATAAAAGAACTATAAATATTCATGTACAAACATTTCTCTTGTATGTATACCTAGGATGGAAATTACTGGGTTATGTGGTAATTCTGTGTTTCATTTTTTGAGCATCTGCTATACCATTTTCCACAATGGCTATACCATTTTACATTTCCACCAACAATTCTTGCTTCTTTACATCATTGTCAACACTTGTTATTTTCTGTTTTCTTTATTATAACTATCCTAGTAAGTGTGAAGTGGTATCTTCTTATGGTTTTGGTTTGCATTTCTATAAGGGCCAGTGATGTTGAACATCTTTCCATGGGCTTTTTGGCCATTTGTGTATCTTTTTTGGAGAAATGTTTATTCAAGTCTTTGGGTTGTTTGTTCTTTTTTATTGTTGAATTGTAAGAATTTTTTATATATTTTGTATACTAAACTTTGGGGACAAGAGTGAATTTATTACTCTATTTTTAAATGCTAGTCCACCTGACTAACCCTGAGTCAGGAATACCTCCAGAATGTCTAGTTGGTGTGTTACTCTTTATGTAGGAAAACATGTTCACTGTAAGTTTCACCTTTACTTCAAAACAACCCTTGATGTTGGTGCACTGTGACACCAGCAGCATTCTTGTAGCTACCTACACATGTCTTCCAGAACACATATGCTTTTCCCCCCAGATGTAAACCCTGGGATGGGTGGTGGTGGTGCAGAATCTGCCTGTCTTGTGGCCACCCAAGACCATGCTTCTGTCCATAAGTTCCCATGATAAATCATAATATACTGACAAACTGGATTTGTCTGCCTCATTCTTTGGTTTCTCAGTTTTTTCAGCATTTGGGGGTCACCTTGCACATGTATCCCTTTGATGGAACATAAACTCTTACCAGATATATGACTTGCAAATATTTTCTCCCATTCTTTAGGTTTTCTTTTCACTTTCTTGCCATTGTACTTCAATGCACAAAAGTTTTAAGTTTTATGAAGTCCAGTTTATTTTTAATTTTGTTGAATAAGCTTTAATTTTTATGAATGTATATATAAATAAATAAGACCATTCTTTCTGTTGGTTATTCTGCTCCTTGCTTTTTTAATTTAAACGTAGCTTTTGGAGATCTTTCTACGTTTGTACATAAAAATCTATCACATACGTTTAAATTATCTCATCCCATAGAATAGATGTTCTATAATTTATTTAACCATTTTGCTAGGGGAGAAGGGCTTTTGGGTTGTGGCCTATTTTAGGGTATGATAAATAGTGAATATCTGTAGGATAGATTGCTAAAGTCAAATTTTTGGGTGAAATGTATTTGTACTTTGAATTTTGATAGTGACTGTCAACTTGCCCTCCATTGAACATAGTTAATTGAACATTGAACAATGGTTAATCTTTTCTATTCCAAAAGAATTAATCTTTTCCATTTCCCCCAACATACTTTTTCTGATCGGTGTTGAATTTTAAGGCAATCAATTTTATCTGTATTTTCTTTCATGGTTAGCATTTGTAGTGTTCTGAGACATCTTTCTATATCCCGAGGTCATGAAAACATCCTCTCCTATCTTCCAGTCACTTTACTGTTTTAACCTTCACATTTAGGTTTATACCTCCTGGCATTGATTTAAGTGTGTGCTGTGAGGTAGACCTCATTTCATTTTTTTCCATAGATATCTAATTGTCCTAGCAGTTTTTATTGAAAAGACCATCTTGTTCCACTACCTTGCCATGCCACCTTTGTTGTAAATAAAGTGTCCATATATTTATGGGTCTGTTTCTGATCCTTTTATACTGTGCCATTTTTCAATTTGACTATCCTTATAGCCAATTTTGTATTGATTACTTTCTTTCTATCCCTTGTCTGTTTTTGTCCCTTTGCATTTCTGTGTAAAGTTTGAATTAGTTTGCCAAGTTCCATGAACAATCTGTTGGGATTTTGATTGGGATTGTGGATTTCCATTGTATTGAACTGTGTTGAATTTATAGCTCAGTTTGGGAAGATCTGATAAAATTTTAATAATTCACTAACATAGTATATCACTCCAGTTATTTAGATCTTTAATTTCTGTCAGTGTTGTATATTTTTGTGTGGAGACCTTACACATATTTTGTTTAAGTTCATTTCTAATTATAATTTTGATGCTATTGTCAGTGAATTTTTTTTTCATTTAGTTTCCCAGGGGTTTTTTGCTGGTACAGTAGTGTATAAAAAATATATATATATATTTTGTTTATATATAATTATAAAATATAATATATAATATATATAATTTTATATACATATTATAAAATATATATATTATAAAATATATAATATATATATTTTGTTTGTTTGTTTTGTTTTGTTTTCCCTAGGACACAGTCTTGCTCTGTCCCCCAGGCTAGAGTGCAGTGTCCTGATCATAGTTCACTGTAGCATTGAATTCATGGGCTCAAGTAATCTTCCTGCCTCAGACTCCTGAGTAGCTAGGACTATTAGGTGCGAGCCATAGCGCCTGGCTAATTTTTAATTTCTTTTTTCTTTTTTCTTTTTTTTGGCTATGGCTAGTCTCAAACTCCTGGCCTCAAGCCATCCTTCTGCCTTGGCCTCCTAAAGTACTGGGATTAGAGGTATGACCCACCACACCTGGCCTCAAAATTTATTTTTATATATTGACCTCATATCCTGTTACTTTGCTAAATTCTTCACTTGTTACTTCTAGTAGTTGTTTTGTAGGTGCCTTAGGATTTTCTGTGTAAATAATCATGTCACCCACAAATAGGTACAGTTTTACTTCTTTAATCTTTATGCATTTTATATCTTTTTCTTGTCTTATTTCACTGGCTAGGTAGAACTTCAGTACAATTTGAATACAAGTAGTAAAAGTAACATCCTTAATTTATTCCTGATCTTAGGGGGGGAAAGCATTCAGTATTTTAACGTTAACTATGATATTAATTGTGGGCTTTTCATAGTTTCTTTTATGATATTCAGGATGTTTCCTCTGAGTCCTAATTTCTGAGATTTTTTATAGTGAATGTATATTGAATTTATAAAATACTTTTTTTACATCATTAAGATGATAATATGGCTTTTCTCTTTCGTTCTGTTAATACATTATTATATTATATGAATCAATATGATTTATATTAATTGTTTTTTTATAATTGTGGGATAAACACAATTTGGTCATGATGTATTATTTTTATATATTGCTGGATTCAACTGGCTAAAATTTTAAAAATTTTTGCATTGATGTTTTCTATATATATTGGTCTCTAATTTTCTTATGTTTATCTGGTTTTGGTATCAGAGTTATGCAGCATTCATAAAAATGAATTGGGAAATATTCCTTTCTCTGTTTTCTGAGTTTGTGTAAAATTTGTGTTGTTTTATCCTTAAATACTTGGTAGAATTTAGTAGAGGAACTGTTTATTCCTGGAGTTTTTTTAAGGGAAAGTTTTTGATAATAAGTTCAATTACTTTAACAAATATTAGGTTATTCAGATTTTTTATTTTTTGCAGTATCAGTTTTGGTAAGTTTTATTTTTCAAAGAACTTATCTACTTCATTGAAATTGTAAAATTGAGTGGCATAAAGTTGTTCACGATATTCCTTTATTATTCTTTTAATGTTTGTAGAATCTGAGTGATACCTCTATCCATTAATAGAGATATTTTTGTGTTTTTTCTATTTTATTCTTGATTAGCATAACTTGGGATTTATTAATTTTGTTGATCTTTTCAAACAACTAACTTTTAGCTTTGTGAATTTTCACTGTTGTTTGTTTGGTATTTCATTGATTTTTGTCATTATTTCCCTCTTGCATACTTCAGATATATTTTGCTCTTCATTTTCTAGTTTATTAAGGTAAAACCTTATGTCATTAATTTCTTACATGTTTTCTTTTGCTCTAAATTTCCCTCTGGACGTTGCTTTATTTGTATCTCACAAATTTTGTTATGTTGTATTTTCATTTTCATATAATTTAAAATATTTTCTAATATTCCTTGTGATTTTTTTCTTTGATCCTTGGGTTATTTACAACTATGTGTTTGATTTGCCAGTACTTACCTTTTATTCATTTTAGATGTTTTCCTTGTAAATGGCACATATATTTTATGTGTCTAACAATAATAATTTGTGTTTTACTTAGAACATTTAGTCCATATCTGTGTAATGTGCTTCTAATATATTTGGATTTAAACCTCATATTTTACTAATTTCTTTTTATTTGTTCCATGTAATCTATGTTTATTTTCTTCCTCCTTTTGCCTCCTTTTAGATCTAATATAAATTAGTACTTATATTTCCTCCTGGACAGCATAAGGACCTCAGAGGATTATAATTCCACTTGTGTTCTTTCTGACTCATATACATTTGTCATAGTTTTTTTTGTTGTTGTTGTTATTTATTTACTGAATGATTTACTGAATGATTCATTGAGACAAGGTCTCACTCTGTTGCCTGGGCTAAACTCACTCTAACTTCAAACTCCTGGACAGCCTCAGCCTCCCAAGTAGCTGGGACTACAGGTGCGTGCCACCACACCCGACTACTTTTTCAATTTTTTTGTAGAGCCAGGGTCTCACTCTTGCTCAGGCTAGTCTGGAACTCCTGGGGTCAAGTGATCCTCCCATCTTGTCCTCCCATGGTGCTAGGATTATAGGCGTGAGCCACTGTGCCCAGCCTGTGATAGCTTGTTAATTCTGTTATTTGATCCCAACAAATATTATTATAAATTATTATTTTATAGTGTCAGTATAAATTTACATTTTCTATATATTTACCATTTTTTGTTGGTCTTAATTTTTTTCCCTGTATCATGGGTCTTCTATTTAGGACCATTTTCCTTATGTCTGAAAACATTCTTTAGTTATTTTCTTTAGTGTGGCTCTTTTGGTGATAAATTGACTCAGGTTTTTGTTATCTGAAAATCTTTACCCTTCATTTTTTAGTATTGTCACTGGGTATAAAAATCTAGTTGCTTTTATTTTCTTTAGGGCTTTGGAAATATTCCATTGTATAGTGTCTTCCATTGTTTTTGCTGCTTTTAATATTATTCTTCTGTCTTGAGTTTTTTTTCTATGAAGCACCTACGTGTGGATTTTGTTTGATTTTTGTTTTTGTTTTGTTTCATTTCTTGGCTTGGTGTTGTTAGTAGATCTTGAGTCTATGAGTTTTTAAATCAGTTTTTAAAAGTGTTCAGCTTTTATTTCTCCAAATACTGCCCTGTACCATTCCTTTTCTTCTATCATTTGGGATTCAGATTATAGATATCCCTACCCATGTTAAAAATATTTTTTTCTACAGTTTTTCTAATTCTCTCATAGTTTTTTCTTTAGGTTTAAATATTTGTTATTTATTTTTATAAGATAATGATTAATTCTTTTCTCTCATATGGATACTTCATGTACCTTTCCCCCCAATCTTTAAAACAACCCTGCCAATATTATTTTTTGCCATTTTTATGGTACTATTTAGAGAGGTTAACTACCTTGCCCAAGTTCACAAGGCTGCCAGGCAACCAGAGGTAAAATTTGTTCCAAAGTCTAATTGATTCAATATTTCTTGCTCTCTATTATATGAGGTTTGATTCTTTTTTAAAATCTGTCTTTCTCACTTGATTTTTGGAGAATAGCTGTTATTCAAAATGGCGTGTATTAATATAGTGATGAATAGTCTATCTTAAAGTAACATTCTATCATTCCACCTATATTTATTAGATAGAAGTGCACAAATTTATGAGCCAAATATTATCCTCCTTAAGGAGTTTATTTTCTACAAGGAAAGAAGAATGTATACAGTTTATTCTAATAGAGGATATGAAGAGATAGTTTCCATGGATAGAAACAAATAAGAAGGTAATGTCCCAGGTGATGGAATTAAGAAAGAATTCATTGGGTAGGTAGAACTTATAGAAAAGTTGATAATGTGGGGATTTTTTTATTGTGTTTAAGGGTAACAAATATTTGTGTGTTATTACCAATAAAGAAAACCAATACTGGTGTTTTATGTTATATCCTTCCCCTTAACAAGTCTATTTGTACATACTTTGTCACTAAGTGGGTAGTCATGTAAGCAGTGAAATTTTGTACATCACATTATACATAGTGATTAAAAAAGTCTTTTTTTTTCCAGGTTATTTCATTTTTGGCTGCAGTTTTGCATAAAAAGGGAACTCGTGAGGATATTGAAAACAACATGCCAGAGTTTTTACTAAGAAGTATGAAAAAGGAATCCCCTTCATCAACAGCAAAAAAGGTAAAGTATCTAGAAATATTCCACCCATGAAGCTGGCATTCAAAAGCATATAAAAACTGGCTGGCAAAAGCATATAGAAACTTTTAAATATCATACATTATAGTATAAATTTTAAAATAAGAATTTAAAGATGTTATTAAAATATTTGTTTTATAGGCCTGATTTTTAAAGGATTACCAATTTTATGCTCAAGTTAAAATTTCATTGACTCTCAGAATGGCAAAATATAATTTTAGATTGAGCTGGTTTTGGGGTTTCAGCCTGTTGGTTGGGTGGATTTACATGATTTACTTTGATTAATTTGTTAAACTTTTATATATATATAAAGTTGAAGTCTTCATTATATTGTTTTTTATTTATGTGAGAATGAAATGGAGATTGTTATAGATACTGGTAACAAAGGTGTGTCACTGATATTTAAAGGTGCTTAAGAGACTAATTACATCCCCAAAATATGAAACAAATTATTTTTTAAAATTAAATTAAATTTTAAAAATTTATCTCAAAATATTAATGTTTTGTTACATGGATGCACTGTAAAATGCTGAAGTCAGGGCTTTCAGTGTGCCTGCCAGCAGGACAGTGTTCATTGTACCTGATGGGTACGTTTTTATCTCTTACCTGCCTCCAACTGTCCCCCCTTCTTAGTTTCCAGTGTCCTTTATATCTCTTTGTGCCCATGTATACCTGTTGTTTAGCTCCTAGTTATTAGTGAGAACATGTGGTGTTTGTTTTTTCATTCCTGAGATACTTAACAATTTGCTGGCAAGTTACATTATTTCATTCATTTTTATGGCTGAGTAGTACTCCATGGTGTGTATATATATCATATTTTCTTTATCTACTCATGAAATGATGGGCACTTAGGTTGATCTATATCTTTGTAACTCTGAATTGTGTTGCAATAAATGTTCGAGTCAGGTGTCTTTTTGATAAAAAGATTTCTTTTCCTTTAGGTAGATGCTCAATAGTGAGATTGCTGGATCAAATTGTAGGTCTACTTTTAGCTCTTTGAGGAATCTCCATACGGTTTTCCATAGAGGTTGTACCAATTTGCAGTCCTACCAACAGTTTATTGTGTTCCTTTTTCTCTGTATCCACATCAGCATCTGTTGTTTTTTTTGACTTTTTAACAATGGCCAGTCTGACAAGGGTAAGGTGGTATCTTACTATGGTTTTAATTCACATTTCCCTGATTATTAGTGATGTTGAACATTTTTTTCATGTTTCTTGGTCATTTGTCTATCTTCTTTTATAAAAATTCTGTTCATGTCTTTTGCCCACTTTTTGATGGCGTTGTTTGTTTTTTTCTTGCTGTTTTGTTTGAGTTCCTTGTAGATTCTGGATATTAGTCCATTGTCAGATATATATAGTTTGTGAGTACTTTTTCCCATTCTGTAGGTTGCCTGTTTACTCTGTTGATTATTTCCTTTGCTGTATAGGAGCCTTTTAATTTAATTAGGTCTCATCTATTTATTTTTGTTGCTGCTGCATTTGCCTTTGGGGTCTTAGTCATAAATTCCTTGCCTAGGCCTATGTATAGAAGAGGATTTTTGTACATTTTTTAGAATTTTTATGGTTTCATGCCTTACATTTAAGTCTTTACTCCCTCTTGAATTAATTTTTGTATGTGGCTAGAGATGAGTCCTGCTTCATTCTTCTTCATGTGGATAACCAATTTTCCCAGCATCATTTATTAAATAGGGAGTCCTTTCACCAGTGTATGATTTTGTCTGCTTTGTCAAAGATCAGTTGATCATAACTATATGGTTTTATTTCTGGGTTCTCTATTCTGTTCCATTGGTCTATGTCTCTACCATTCCCATACTGTTTTGGTTACTTGAACTTCTGGCCTCAAGTGAGCCTCCTGCCTCAGCCTCCCAGAGTGCTAGGATTATAGGTGTGAGCCACTCTGCTTGGTCCTGTTTTGATTACTGTACCCTTGTAGCATAATTTGAAGTTAGATAATATGATGCCTCCAGATTTGTTCTTTTTGCTTAATATTGCTTTGGCTGTTCGGGTTCTTTTTTGGTTCCAAATGAAGCTTAGGATTATTTTTTCTAGATCTGTGAAATAAGACATTGGTATTTTGATGGGAATTGCATTTAATCTCTATGTTGTTTTGGGCAGAATGGACATTTTAATGATGTTGCTTCTACTAACCCATGAGCATGGAATGTTTTTTCATTTGTGTCATCTACAATATCTTTCATTAGTGTTTTATAGTTCTCTTTGTAGAGATCTTTCACCTCCTTAGTTAAGTATATTACTAAGTATTTTATTTTCTTTGTAGCTATTGTAAATGGCATTGAGTCCTTGATTTGACTCTCAGCTTGACTGTTATTAGCATATAGAAATGCTACTGATTTGTGTACGTTGATTTTATAACCTGAGACTTTACTAAATTTATTTATCTATTCTAGGAGTCTTTTGATGGAGTCTTTAGGATGTTCTAGATATAAGGTCATACCATCGGCAAATGGGGATAGTTTGATTTCTTCTTTCCTGATTTAGATGCCCTTTATTTCTTTCTCTTGCCTCATTGCTCTGGCTTGAAATTCCAGTACTATGTTGAATAGAAGTGGTGGTGACATTGGGCCCTCTTGTCTTGTGTCAGTTCTTAGGGGGAATGCTT
Organism: Microcebus murinus; assembly: GCF_040939455.1. Classification (NCBI taxonomy): domain Eukaryota; kingdom Metazoa; phylum Chordata; class Mammalia; order Primates; family Cheirogaleidae; genus Microcebus; species Microcebus murinus. The sequence goes on from NC_134115.1 coordinate 12,868,177, forward strand.
TTAACTTTTCCCCATTCAGTATGATGTTGGCTGTGGATTTCTCATATATGGCTTTTATAATTTCGAGGTACATTCCTTCTATGCTTTGTTTGTTGAGAGTTTTTATCCAGAGAGGGTGCTGGATTTTATCGAATACTTTTTCTCCATCTATTGATATGATCATATGGTCTTTGTTTTTGCTTTTGTTTGTGTGGTGTCACATTTGTTGATTTACTTATGTTGATTTATCCTTGCATCCCTGGGATGAAACCCACTTGATCATAGTGAATAATGTTTTTAATGTACTGTTGAATTTGGTTCGCTGGTATCTCACTGAGGAATTTTGCATCAGTGTTCATAAGAGATCTTGGTCCGTAGTTTTCTTTTTTTGTTGTGTCCTCTAAAAGTATGAAATGAACTCTGCCAATACCAAGAAGCTGGATTCAGAAAGACTAGGTCATTGCTTGTCTCTGCCTCTGCCCATGTGGCTGTGAATGCTAATCATATTCATACTTTGGCTTTCTCCTAAATTAATGTATGCTTATGAATATCTTACAGACAATCTTATAAAAATAATAGATTTCTAATAAAACAATGAAATATTAAAAAAAGTTTATTATATTTTTATGTTCTCAGTATCCAGGAAACTGGATAGGAGAAGTGATTTTATAAAATCTTTATTATATTATGGTAATAAACTACTGACCACAGTTTTAAAACAGAAGCTCTTTTATACGAGTGTTATATATAAGATTGCCGAGAAGTCCAAGTTTACTCTTGTCTGTCACAAGGACCATTTCAGTGCAAAATTTTGAGACATATTGGCTTAAGGGATTATAATTGTTATTTTGCATTTTCTTATTATTTTTAATAGCATAAATGCATCCTGAGTGTCAGATTCAATGTGATCCTAAAGAATATAATGATTCTTAATGTCTTTTAAGTATTTAAGAGTTCAAGTACTGTTTTTAGCCCTGGACTTGGTTATTCTTGGTTTTAAATATCAGGGCAGAGCTTATATATTTCTCATATGCCACTTATGATAGCAGACAGGGAGAGAAAAAAAAGGGAAAGATAATATTTTAAATGTTTAAAGATATTTTAAATATTTTAGAAAGAACAAGAATGGGAGAAGGAAAGAGAAAGTAAAGGAAGATATTCATTTGATGGTGTGATTAAAATGTATTAATAGCTACCTCGGTTGACACTAGTGCTTTACCTTTCTTCTTTCTTTTCTTCCTTTCTTTTCTCTTTCTTTCTCTCTCTCTCTTTCTCCATACACACACACATACACACACACCCACACACACACCCATATTGATACATATATAGTTGTCCCTTGGTATTCATTGGTTCCACAATCTCCTGTGTATACCAAAATCCGTGAATGTTCATGTCTTTGATATAAAATGGCATAGTATTTACATATAACCTATGCATATCCTCCCATATACTTTAAATCATCTCTAGATTACTTATAATACCAACACAAGGTAAGTTCTATGTAAATAGTTGTTATACTATATTCATTAGGGTATGATAAAAAGTCTCTACATGTTCAGTACAGGCACAATTTTTTTTTCAAATATTTCCTCCTTGGTTGGTTAAATCTGCAAAACCCACAGATCTGGAGGGCCAACTGTATATGTAAATTCCTTGGTATAATGTACACTGCTATTATTCTACCTTTTTCAGTTTCTCTCTCTTTCTCTCTCTTCTTTCCTTTCTTTTTCTTTGTTTTGGGGTAAGTTTTGCTCTATTGCCCAAGCTGGAGTGCAATGGTGTGATCATAGCTCATTGCAGTCTCAAACTCCTAGGTTCAAGTGATCCTGCTGCCTGAGCCTCTCAAGTAGCTGGGCCTACAGGCACAGGCCACCATACCCAACTAACTTAAAAAATTGTTTTGTAGAGACAGGGTTTTACTATATTGCCTGGGCTGTCCTTGAATTCCTGACCTCACGTGATCATGTCACCTTGGCCTTCCAAAGTACTGGGATTACAGGCGTGAGCCACCATGCCTGGCCCAGTTGATTTTTCAATTCGTTTATTTTCAGTTGTTCTTGTGTTCTAATAAAGTCCATAAAAGATATAAATGTTCCTTTGAGTAACACTTTGGCCGCATTCCATAGTTTTTTATATGTAGTGTTTTTGTTAGTCTTTTCTAAATTATCTGTGACCCTAATTTTTGTTCTTTTTTACCCAACTACTATTTAAAAGAGACATTTTTAAATTTCCAAGTAAATGGATATTATTAGGGCAGGGAGTAATGGGAGGGCTTAGCCTTTGTTGATGATTTCTAGTTTTGTTGCATCAGATAATGCAGCCTTGATATTTTCTTTGTGGTTAAAGACATGGTCAAGTGTTTTTAATGCTCTGATATTGTGTATTGTGTAGTCTCTGTTATTTTGAAATGTTTGCTTATATTGTGTATTCTTTGTTATTATGACCACATTGTTCTATATATTTCTACTTAATCATGCTTGTTAATTGGATTGTTAAAACTCTCAGTGCTATTATGATTTTCTTTTTGTCTATTTGGGCAACTGGATCTGGAGAGAAATATATTAAATTTTCCTGCTGTGACTTTGAGTTTGTTTACTTCTCTCTTTGTATCAGTTTTTGCATAACATTTTCAATTAAATCTTATTTTATAAATTTTGTGTGCTTACATATTATTCTCATACTGATTGATAGATTATCTGCCTGTAGAATTCTAATTCAAAATTTTCTTTTATACTTGACTCAAATCATTTTCTTTTTTTTTTTTTTTTTAGTTGGCCAATTAATTTCTTTCTATTTATAGTAGAGACGGGGGTCTCGCTCTTGCTCAGGCTGGTCTCGAACTCCTGACCTCGAGCAATCCACCCGCCTCGGCCTCCCAGAGTGCTAGGATTACAGGCGTGAGCCACCGCGCCCGGCCTTCAAATCATTTTTGTATCTTCTGTCACTTCATATTGTAGATGAGGTCCAATGTCAAACTGACTTGTTTCCTTGGAAAGGAACTTTTTGTTGCTGTTTGACAGTATTTGGGGCTTTTTCTTTATCCCTGAAATTAAAAAATTACCCTCAACCCTAACACTCACCATAGAATTTTTTCCAAATAAGTTTTGCTTTAGAAAAATATATCTAGTACTTTATGTAGGGGAAGTTGGGTACTGATGCTAGAATCAGCTTTTTTGAAGCAGATGACTGCTTCTTAAAATTAATGGCTATTATTTTTTTTGACCCAGTCCTTCCAACTGCCTCAGCTGCTGAGTTTTGTTGTTGTTGTTTTGTTTTGCTTATTGTTGTTTTTAGATTCCTTCTACGAAAATTTGGTTTTTGGGGGGAGTTTTCTTTTTTATAAAAGTAGGATGGATTGCTCAATTTTTCAGGTATGCCAGTTCTCATCTGCTCTTACACTGTTCTGATCTGCTGGTAGCACACTTTCAGGCATTCTAATACCTTTATGGATTTATTTATATATTTGTTCTTTTGTTTTATTGGCGTCAATACATACATGTGTTCAGTTACTCATTTGAACTGGAATTCAAAATTTTTATTGGGCTTACTGTGACATCCTACAGGATTTCCCAGAAGTAAATCCAAATAAAAATTATAATTTTGATGAAATTCTTAAAAGATAAAATTGTATTGGTCCATTTAAAACAAGGTGCATTTTTAAAAGACAATTTATGAAATAGAGAAGAAATAAATTCCTTTATATTTATTATGCTAATGCCAGAATCACAACAGAATCCTGAAAAATTAATGTTGGAAGTCTTTGAAAAAGGCCCTTTAATGAACTGAATGTTATAAATTAAGGAGTGGTGGGTTTGAGGTATGTGTGTATGATATGATACATCATACATACATTTAAAAACTTTTCAAGTGTGAATAAATCATCTAAGAATTTATTCATCTAAGAGTACCACTTGGCACTTGAAGTTATTATTGGGGTCCTGATTTTAGTCTTTTCTTTCTTTATGAGAGTTACTTTTCTCTTATCTCTCAATGCGTTTTTGGTAGGAGGAAATAAAAAGAGCTATTCCTTTGGACAGGTTAAGGTATCTATTTTGTCCTAATAAAAAGCTAATTATGCAACAAAGTGTTTTTGAGGGTTTTCTATGTCCAAATATAGCCAATCACTCAGTTGTATTTATTTTTATTAACTAGAGTGTCAAAATTAAGAAATAGGACTATTGATATTCTGGATTTCACTTTGGGGTTCTTTCTCATTTTAAAAAAATTTTTATTCTTCTTTTAGATGTTCTTAATAGTTGCTCCTCTTTCTGTCCTCTACAACTGGAAGGATGAATTGGACACCTGGGGATATTTCAGAGTCACTGTTTTACATGGAAACAAAAAAGACAATGAACTGATTCGTGTAAAGCAGAGGAAGTGTGAAATTGCTCTAACAACTTATGAAACGCTGCGCTTATGTCTGGATGAGCTTAACAGGTAATGGGAATAATGGGAGTGATTGCATTAATATTCTGCTTACATCAATTGTATTTATTCTTTTATATTGTGATTTTTTACAAAACTCTAAATATTCTTTAACTTCATTTAATTTTATTTCAGAATTATTGAAATATATAGTTTCAGTGTTATTCTCAGAGAATAACAATCACTGAGAAGGAAAAATCTGCATCAGGTTTTCTACGGTTTCTTATTCTATTTCTTAAACTCAATACAGGATACCCCTCCAAACAGTGCCTGTTAAAGAGTGGTAAGACTTGTCCTAAATCTCATGTACAACCTTTTATGTGTACGGTGTCTCTGAAAAAAAGACAGTAGTTTTCATAAATGATTTTAATTATGGGAATCTGTTATGAATGTAGAGTGGTAAAAAAATACATACACTCACATGTACACACACACACACACACGTTAGGAACCACTGTAGCCTAGAGTATAAGAGAGAGGTAGCTGTAGATAACACAGTGAGATAAGCAGGAAACAGATCATAAAGAGTATGGAAAGCTACTTTAGAGGATTTTGATCTTTATCCTTAGAACAATAGAGTGCTCTTGAAGTGTTTTCAGCATATTACTGATATGATATAAATGATCAGATTTGCACTTCATATAAATACCCTGGCTGCTATATGTGCCGACAGAGGACAGCCAGGTTGAATGGAAAAAGATTAACTAACAGGCTTGTTATAAGCTGAATTGTGCCCCCTGCCCCCACCTCCTGAATTTATATGTTCAGGTCCCAATATGTTAGTGTATAGTTAAATCTTACTTTTTTATCCATTATGATAGCCTTTGCCTTTTATTGGAGGTTATCTAAACCATTCGCATTGAATATAATTATTGGTAAAGTTGGATTTAGAGCTACTGTTTTTGTCAGATCTGGGATTTGATTTTATATGTTCAACTTACAAGCCAATAGGTTGGCCTGTTACTGTTTCGTGGGTGCCGCCAGGAGACAGACTAATCTGAGGCACGAAGAGGTTAAGTAACTTGTTCAAGCCTATACAGCTAAGTCAGTGGTGGACATTAGGTTTGAACCTTGACCATCTAACCCCAGACCTTGGGTTTTTAACCAATATTATACTACCCTAAAAAATGTTCTTTAGTAGATGTAATAAATTCATTTATCATAGTATCAATCATATTTTAATTATATTTTTACCTATTGCTTTAGAATGTGAGCTCTTTCATATAGGAGATTTTTATCTTTAATTTCTGTATTTCAGTACTTATTACACTTTTAGCACATAATGCTTGCTGATAAATGTTTAAGTGGTTATTTTTTCTGTGATTTTTATAAATATTAAATATGAATTCTAAAGTACGATTATGCAACTATAAATCACATATCTATAAGGTTAGAGGAACCAAAATGTTACAGGTTTTGTTATATTTATTTATTTTGTTCTATTGATGATTTTAAATGGCTTTACTTTATTTGACAGATATTTAAAATAATTTGTATTTTATCTGAGCAAATATTAAGTTATTTTTGAGAATACTGCTCTGTATTTTTATTATAGATAATTGTAGAAAAACAGACTATATAATATGAGTGAACTATACCTCTTTTTGTTATTCTTACTATATTTTTTACTTCATTTAAAATTTTATCAAGGTTATATATGCATCATTTAAAGAGCCAAATATGATATAAGGTGTTTAGTGAAAAACTGCAGTTCACTCCTGCCCTCTATTACCTTTGCCTTCAGCTTTTACTTGTCTTAGTCTTTACCTCCATATCTCTGAAGGCCATGTTTATGATACAACTTTTATATTTTTCTTTAGTTATCAGCATTATCTGTTCATTTCTTATTAAGGAAAATGAGTATTTTGCCTTTCTCTTGCTCCCTTTAGCATGACCTGGTCTGTCTATATTGCAGAGTGGGGGGACTGGTGTCTAGGAGATCCAACTCCTTAAACAAACTGTTGAACATTTACATGACTCTAGTTACCAGAGGCACCTGGTGCCACCAATTCCTAATTGTTTAAGAGCTAAAAAATATCAATCAGATTGCTCCTTGGCTTTTTCCAACACTGGCAGAGGATACTGCTTTCTCTGCTTTTGTGAGTCATCTTGTCCATGTTCTTTTCAGCTTCTAGAATTTTCTGGTTATTTTCTCCTCTCCCTTTCTCTTTGTTCTCGAGAGCTTCTGCCTTTTTTCAACTTTATATTAAGAAAATTATGAAACCTATAGAAAATTTGAAATAATGTTACATGAGGATCTATATACTCACTACTTGGGAGTCAAAAGTTGTATTTATATATATTCTAATGTTGGCAAAATGTAAGTTTGTGTGTGTGTGTGTGCGTGCATGCACATGTGTCTTTGTGTATGTACAGTTGTGGTATTGAATCATTTCAGTAACATGACATGTCACATGACAACTTTATCCCTAAGTATTTTAGCATGGATTTCCTAAATATTTTACCATCGATTTCTTTCTCATATCACGTTATCATTGTCACTTAAATTATTGTTTTAGAGGTTCATCTATATTGTAACATACTTCAGTAATTTGTTCCTTTTTATTGCTGAACAACACTATTGTATACCTTATTTTGTTTGTCTTTTCACCAGTTGATGGACATTTGGGTTGTCTTTAGTTTTTGGCTGTATGAATAATGCTGCTGTGAACATTCACATATAATTTTTTGTACCTAAGTTTTCATTTCTGTTGTATAAATACCTAGGAATGGAATTGCTGAGTCTTGTGGGTGAAAGTACATCTTTAACTTTTTAAGAAACTGCCAAACTATCTTAGAATAGTAGTTGTATGTTTCCAAAAGCAGTGTGTGAGGATTCTGGTTTCTCCACATCTTTGCCAAGACTTGATATTGTTAATGTTTTTATTATAGCCATTCTAATAGGAGTGTACTGGTATCTTATGATTTTAATTTACATTTCTCTGATAAAAAATGACGTCAAGAATCTTTTCATGTGCTTCTTTGTCATTTGCATATCTTCAAATAAGTATTTGGTGAAATGTCTATTAGACTCTTTTGCTCATCTTTTAATTGGATTGTTTTAAGTTGTGTTGAGTTGTAATAGTTCTTTATGTGTTTTGTATACATGTGTTATATCAGATTATGATTTACAAATATTTTCACTCAGTTTATAGCATGTATTTTTATTTTCTTAGTGGTATTTTGGAAGGGCAAAAGTTTTTAACTTTGGTAAAGTCCAACTTATCAAATTTTTTTAAATTGACCATACTTTTGGTGTCATATCTGAGAAATGTGTGCCTAATCCAGAGTCACAAAGGTTTTTTCTTCCAATGTCTTATAAGTTTTATTATTTTAGTTCATATTTAGGTCTATGATATATTTTGAGTTAATTTTTATGTATGGTATGAAGTAAGAGTCTGCAATTTGTGGATTTGTACTCATTAAATGATTCATACCAAATTATAGTCATTATTCTTAATGATGCTTAAATATTATAATTAGGCTGTCTCCTATATCCTTTGGTCATGTCCCCATTTGCCTTTGGATACATCTTTGCTTTGTGGCTCTTCAGTGTTTCCCCTGTGACATGCCTGACATCAACCATTTCTCCATGGGACTCTGGTTCTTTTTAGTGGATAGACCACTATGGGTTCTCCTTGCTACAGGGGTAATAATCAGTTCTAAACCTTTTCTAATAGACAGGGCTATACTTTATAACTTTTAAAAGTCATGAGTTTATATTGATACTTTTCATTCATTTTTAACATTGCAAGTTTTGCTTTTATTTTATATATTTGTTATTTTTTTTCTTTTTATGGACACACATTAGTTTTATTTGACAGTAAACCAATACAACTTGAATATAGCTGAGGCAGCCCTTGAGACATATTTGAAACTAGAATCATTTCTCTGTTCAGTCTCATTTACATCATATAGTCACTTTCCATAAACAGATCAGTTTTTAGAGCCCTTTTTTTTTATTTCAAGAAAATATGAGAGTACAAACATTTTGGTTGCATTTTATATCTTTGCTTTTCCCTAGCAAGAGTTAGAGGATTTGGAGGTTGGGGGAGGGTAGACTCACATCTGAAGGATGTGGTGAGCATTGTGGAGGGGAAGGGCATACTTCTGATTTGTTATTTTTTAAAAAAAAATTCCTTTATTGTCAATGTAGTGATGTTTAAATGAGATTTTTCATATTAGCATCATCAAACAGAATGTCTATATCCTTTTGTCTTCTCCATACCCATTTTATTTCTGGGAGCTGTCCAAACCTGTGATCATTTTAGAACTAACTAGGTAAGAATCCAAAGAAATTGTCAAAGAGTTAAAAGAGGAAAAAAAAACTGAAAAGTTCAGTAGAGAGAACTGCTCTCTAAAAATTCTATGGACTAAGAAAGAGAAGTTTTCTCAATCTTTCTCGCTTTTTTCTTTCTTTGTAGTTTGGAATGGTCAGCTGTCATCGTGGATGAAGCTCACAGAATCAAGAATCCAAAGGCTAGAGTAACAGAAGTTATGAAAGCTTTAAAATGTAATGTTCGCATTGGCCTCACTGGAACCATTCTTCAGAACAACATGAAAGAACTGTGGTGTGTTATGGACTGGTGAGTGAAAACACTTTTTAAAAAAAAATTATTTAATACTTCTTTAGCTTAATGCTGCCTTGTTTGCTAATCATTAGTTTCTGAAATAATCATTTGTCTGTTTTAGATGTTTGATTTGAAACATGGTATACAGAGTAAAGTTCCATAAAAATCTGTTTGTGTATATTTCTCTTGGTCCCTGAAGTAAATAAACATACACATTAATTACCAATTCCATCATCTATAGTTATAAACTGAAACTGTCATAAAAAACATTCTGTGTTCTTTGCTTTTGTTTTTGTTGCCATTAATAAACAAGTGACTTAGAAGCAAAAAGAAGTCAATGTTTTTCTTTTTAGATGACTTAATAAAGCCCTGACATTTTTCTTATTGCCTTTATAAAGGGCTGTGCCAGGTCTTTTAGGTAGCAGGACCTACTTCAAGAAGCAGTTTTCTGACCCAGTAGAACACGGTCAGAGACACACAGCAACGAAAAGAGAACTAGCCACTGGCAGAAAGGCCATGGGAAGGCTTGCAAAGAAGATGTCTGGCTGGTTTCTCAGGCGTACCAAGACTCTTATCAAGGATCAGTTGCCTAAGAAGGAAGACCGGGTGAGAACTGAATTTGTGTATACTATTAATTTCTTGTCATGTTTTATTTTTTTCTTTATAAGAGGAAGTCTACCTCCTGCAGTATTTTGTGAATATATTTTTTTGCCTTTTATTCTGTGTAGAAAAAAAATTATTACATACCGAATTTCAGAAAACATTAATTAAGCCCAGTTGTTTTGCTTACTAACTTTACTAACCAATTAGCTAACAGGTTTATTGTTAGTCTACATTAAACTCATTTCTCATTAAGACTTTTGATACAATTCTTCCTCAGCGAAGAAGGAACTGCTTCTCTCCTGAATATGTTTTCTGTTTATACTTTGTTCTTTCTGTAGTCTACTATCTACCGCCCAATATATTCTTTGGTACCTTAATGCTAGCTATAGGACCAAAGTAGTTACCAGATTTTTAAAATAGACTTATTTCTCATAAAATGCTATTTGCAGTTATATGACTAACAATTTTTAGAATTTGTAGGAAAATTACATTGTCAATTGTTTAAAAAATTTGAGGAGTTGACCTTACGAGGGCTTTTAAAAAATATATAATGGTCTTCTTTTATTGGACTTAATATTGTATACTTATATTTTTTAAAAATCTAACATTGTTTTATATAGTAATTCCTATATTTGCTCAGGTACACATTTGCCTATCGTTTGGCAATAATATTCTGTTGTAGTGATATACACATAAATATTTATAGATAGATGGCTTTTCCCTCTTGTTTACATTTCTCAAAGCTCTACTATGAGTATAGTTTTATGACCCTAGCTATATGCAGCTCGATAAAGAAGAATTTTATTGATTTTCAGTGCTATCAGGAATATAAGGTAAACTGTGTCTTTCATAACTTAGTGGAAAATATCGTTTTTGATATTTTCTTTTCTTGAATTTGGACACAAATTTGGACACAAATAATAACTTGTATTTGCTTTTATGTGATTTACTTAATCTTTACTAATATTAGAACTTTATATAAGATGAAATAGAAATGCTGTATTTTCAGTTTTCAGTTATATGAAGCTTTTGATTCTTTTCTAAGATTTCCAAGAATTTCAGCAAGCATTTATCATTCATACCATTACGCTGAAATCTTCCTTTTTTTCTTTATCAAGTTTTTTTTTTGGCTTAAACTTTAATTATACACCACATGATGATGTTTCAGTCAACAACAAACTACATATACAATGGTGGTCACATGAGATTATAATGCCATATTTTTACTGTACTTTTTCTATGTTTAGATATGTTTAGATACACGAATACTTACTATTGTATTATAATTGCCTACAGTATTCAGTACAATCACATACTACACAAGTTTGTAGACTAGGAATAATAGGCTGTACCATATAACTTGGATGTGTAGCAGGCTCTGTCATCTAGGTTTGTGTAAGTATACTCTATGATGTTCACACAGCAACAAAATCACCCAAAATTGCCTAATGATGCATTTCTTAGACCATATTCCTGTCACTAAGTAATGTGTGACTGTAATTTATTTGCACAGTGGGCTAATATAGAATCCTGAGTAGACCCACAATATATTGAGAAATATACAGTTGACCATTGAACAACATGGGTCTGAACTGTGGGAGTCCATTCATATGCAGATGTTTTTGAATAAATATATTGAAAAATTTTGGAGATTTGTGACAATTTGAAAAAACTCACAAACCAGTCTAGAAATATTGAAAAAATTAAGGAAAATTAGGTATGTCAAGAATGCATAATGTATATACAGATATAGTCTATTTTATCATACTACCATAAAATATTTACAAATCTGTGATACAAAGTTAAAATTTATCAAAACTTATGCACACACTTACAGACCTTACATGGTGCCATTTGCAATCAAGAGAAATATAAACAAGTGTAAAGATGCAGTATTAAGTTATAACTGCATACAATTAACTGTAATACATACTGGTAATTTTGTAGCCACCTCCTGTTGCTATTGCAGTGAGCTCAAGTGTTGCCAGTATCTGCTTAAAATGCCATGTAATACTAGTCATCTCTATTTGAGCAGTTCCTCTCTCTAATAAATTGCATATCACAGTAAAAAAGTGATCTCTTATGGTTCTTGGGAATTTTTCATTGTGTTTAGTTCAATACCATAAACCTTGGGTAATACGAGTTAACCTGTATGAAATGCCGCTAGTGATGCTAGAAGTGCTTCCAAGAAGCAGAGAAAAGTCATGATGTGCAAGGAAGAGTTGAATTGCTTGATATATACCATAGATTGAGGTCTGCACCTGAGATAGCCTGCTGTCTTAAGATAAATGAAACCAGTGTAACAACCCTTGTAAAAAAAAGAAAAGGAAATTTATGAAGCCATCACTGCAGCTATGCCACCAGGCATGAAAACCTTGCATTTTTTTGTGAAATACCTTTTTATCTCATATTGAAAATGCGACTTTTATGTGGGTATAGGATTGCTATGAGAAAGGCATACCTATAGACTCTAATATGATTTGAAAAAAAAGCAAAGCCATATGACAACTTAAAGCAAAAGAGAGGTGAAGGATCTAAAGCTAGAGAATTTAATGCCAGCAAAGGATGGTTTGATAATTTTAGAAAGTGGTTTGGCTTTAAAAAGTCAAGATAATATGCAAAGCAGCTTCTGCTGACTAAGAGGCAGCAGAGAAGTTCCCAGATGCCATTAGGAAACTCATTGAGGAGAAAGGATTAAAAACTGAAACAGGTTTTTAATGCAGATAAAAGTACCATATTCTGGAGGAAAAAAATGCCATAAAAGACATTTATTAGTAAGGAAGAAAAGCGAGCAACAAGATTTATAGCAGGAAGGGATAGGCTAATCCTATTGTTTTCTACAAATGCAGTCAGGCTTATGATCAGACTGCCCTTACCTATAACCTTATGTATAAGGCTGCTAACCCCCAAGCCTTGAAGGAAAAAGATAAACACCAGCTGCCAGTATTTTGGCTGTACAAGAAGAAGACCTTGACAACTAGAATGCTTTTTCTGGGTTGATTACATTGATGTTTTGTTCCTGAAGTCAGGAAGTACCTTGCCATAAAAGACTACCTTTTAAGTTCTTTTGATATTGGATCATGCCCGTGGCCACCCAGAATTCTGAGTTCAACTCTGAAGGTGTCAAAGTGGTCTACTTGCCCCAAATACAATATCTCTAATTCAGTTTCTATATCTGAGGGTCATAAGGACCTCTAAGTCTCATTATACATGACACTCTATGGAAAGGATTGTCAATATTCCGAAAGAAAACTCTGATAGAACTTCATGAAAGTCTGGAAGGATTACACTATTGAAGATGCCATCATTGTTATTGAAAAAGCTGTGATAGCCATCAAACCTCAAACAATAAATTCCTGCTGGAAAAAATTGTGTCCACATGTGCATGATTTTACAGGAATTATGACAGAGCCAATCTAGGAAATCATGAAAGAGATTTTGGATATGGCCAAAAAAACACACATTAAAAAACCCAAAAAACAAAGTGAGAGGTAAGGGGTTTCAAGATATGGATCTTGAAGAAATTCAAGAGCTAATTCAAAGAAATTCAAGACACCATACCAGAGGGATTAATAGAAGACTTGATGGAGATGAGTGCTTCCAAACCAGTGCCAGACAGTGAGAAAGAAGATGTAGAAGAAGGAATGCTAGAAAACAAGTTGACATTAGATAATCTGGCAGAAGGGTTCCTATTATTCACGACTGCTTCTGACTTCTTTTACAACATGAACCCTTCTATGATATGGACACGGAAACTAAAGCAAATGGTGGAAGAAGGATCAGTACCATATAGAAACATTTTTAGAGAAATGAAAAAGCAAACGTGAGATAGAAATTGCAACCTATTTCTGTAGTTACACTGAGTGTGTCTGCCTCTCTTGCCTAGTCTTCTGCCTTATCCACCTCTTCCACTTCTGCCCCCACCAGCAAGATCAAGCCATCCTCTCCTCCCTCCCTCCCTTCCTTCCTTCCTTCCTCCCTTCTTTCCTTCCTTCCTTCCTCCTCAGCCTCAACATGAAATCAATGAGGATAAAGACCTTTATGGTGACCCACTTCTGCTTAATGAATAGTAAATATATTTTCTCTTCCTTATGGTTTTCTTGACAGCATTTTTTTTTCTCTGCATTCATGGTAAGAATACAGAATATATTCTTCTGTATGTGGATATCTGTTTTTCCCAGCACCACTTATTGAATAGAGATTCTTTTCCCCAATGTATATTTTTGTCTGCTTTCCTGAAGATTAGATGACAATATGCGGATGGTTTTATATCTGTGATCTCTGTACTATTCCAAAGGTCTATATCTCTGTTCTTGTGCCAGTACCATGCTATTTTGGTTACTATAACTTTGTAATAAAGTTTGAAATCTGGCAGACTGTTGCCTCCCAATTTGTTCTTTTTGCTTAAGATTGCTTTGGCTATATAAGGTCTTCTCTGGTTCCAGATGAAGGGTAGAATTACTTTTTCTAAATCTATAAAGAACAGTGGTGGTATTTTCACAGGGATTGCATTACCGTAGATCACTTTAGATAGTATGGACATTTTAACAATATTGATTGTACCAATCCATAAGCATGGTAGAAACTAGATCCCCACCTCTCACCTTTCACAAAAATCAACTCACAGTGGATAACAGACTTAAACCTAAGGCATGAAACCTTAAGAATTCTGGAAGAAAATGTTAGGAAGATTCTTTTAGACATTGGCCTAGGCAAAGAATTTATGAAGAAGACAAAGCAATCATGGCAGCAATAAGAATAAACAAATGGGACCTGATCAAATTAAAAAGCTTCTGCACAGCCAAGGAAACTATCATTAGAGTGAATAGACAACCTACAGAATGGGAGAAAATATTTGCTTTCTACTCATCTGATAAAGGGCTGATAACAAGAATCTATATAAAACTTAAAAAAATGAAATAACCCAATCAATAAATGGGCAAAGAATGTGAACAGAAACTTTTCAAAAGAAGATAGACTGATGGTCAGTAAACATATAAAAAAGTGTTTGACATCTCTCATCATTAGGGAAATGCAAATCAAAACTACAATGAGATATCAACTAACCCCAGTGGGGATGGTCTTTATCAAAAAGTCCCAAAACAACAAATGCTGATGTGGATGTGGAGAGATTGGAATACTCTTACACTGCTGATGGGACTGCAAATTAGTACAACCACTGTAGAAAATAATTAGAGATACCTCAAAGAGCTAAAAATAGAAATACCATTTGATCCAGCAATCCCACTGCTAGGCATCTATCCAAAAGAAAAAAAGACATTCTATAATAAAGACATCTGCACTCAAATGTTTATAGCAGCACAATTCACAATTGCAAAGATGTGGAAACAACCCAAGTGCCCATCAATACATGAGTGGATTAGTAAAATGTGGTATATGTATACCATGGAATACTACTCAACTCCAAAAAACAATGGTGAACTAGCACCTCTTATATTATCCTGGATAGAGATTGAGCCCATCCTTCGAAGCAAGGTATCACAAGGATGGAAAAACACACACCACATGTACCATCAAACTGGTACTAACTGATCAACACTAAGGTGTTCACATGGTAGCGATACTCACTGGATACCAGTCAGATGAGGGAGGCTATGAGGGGTTAAGCCACAACTAATGGAAGTGGAGAAGGACATGGTTGTAGCCCTGGCTTGGGTGAGGCAGATGCATTACATGTAGCCAAAAATGTTTGTATTCCTATAATATCCTGAATTAAAAAAAAAAAGAATACAGTACGTATTAATAATACATATACAGAATTTATGTTAATCAACTGTTTGTTATTGGTAAGGTTTCCAGTCAACAACAGGTCATTAGTAGTTAAGTTTTGGAGCAGTCAAAAGTTATATGTGAGAACTGAGATTCCAGAGTTGAAACCATCTGCATACGGTAACCTAATCTTTGATAAAGCAGACAAAAATATACAATGGAGAAAAGAATCTCTCTTCAATAAATGGTGCTGGGAAAACTGGATAGCTACATGCAGAAGATTGAATCAGGATCCCTACCTCTCACCTCTCACAAAAATCCACCCAAGATGGATAATAGATTTAAGGCATGACCTAAGGCATTCACCTAAGGCATGAAACCTTAAGAATCCTAGAAGAAGATGTTGGGAAAACCCTATCAGACATTGACCTAGGCAAAGGATTCTTGAGGGAGACCCCCCCCAAGGCAATCACCGCAGCATCAAAAATAAACAAATGGGATCTGATCATATTAAAAAGCTTCTGCACAGCCAAGGAAACTATCATTAGAGCAAATAGACAACCCACAGAATGGGAGAAAATATTTGCCCTCTACACTTCCGATAAAGGTCTAATAACAAGAATCTATCTAGAACTCAAAAGAATTAACAACAAAAAATCAAACAACCCCATCAAGAAATGGGCAATGGAAATGAACAGAAACTTCTCCAAAGAAGACAGAATAATGGCCTGCAAACATATAAAAAAATGCTCAACATCTCTAATCGTTAGAGAAATGCAAATCAAAACCACAATGAGATACCACCTAACCCCAGTAAGAATGGCCTGTATCAAGAAATCCCAAAACAACAAATGGTGATGAGGATGTAGAGAGACAGGCACACTCTTACAGTGCTGGTGGGACTGCAAATCAGTGCAACCTTTGTGGAAAAGAATTTGGAGATACCTCAAACAGCTAAAAATAGAAATACCATTTGACCTAGCAATAGCATTATTAGGCACCTACCCAAAAGAGCATAAGACATTGTATTATAAAGACATCTGCACCTCAGTGTTTATGGCAGCACAATTCCCTATTGCAAGGAAATGGAAACAACCCAAGTGCCTGTCAATTCATGAGTGGGTAATTAAAATTTGGTATATGTTCACAATGGAATATTACTCAATTCTAGGAAATGACAGCGAGCTAGCACTGCTTATACTATCCTGGATTAAGCTTAAGCCCATTATCCAAAGTGAGGTGACACAAGATCAGGAAAATGGGGCTCCACATCTACTTGCCATCAATTGGTACTGACTGATTTAAAAACTATGGTACTGAAATGGTGGTAGTGTACACCAGGGATTCGGGGGCGGGGTGAGTAGTCCCACATCTTAGGGATGTGGTGAGCACTGTGGAGGGGAAGGGCATATCTCTAACCCTTCCTACGGAGAGGCAAAGATATAAAATGTAACCAAAATGTCAAAAAAAAAACCAAAACATTTATTGGGTGTCAGGCAGGTGGGAGGGGGAGGAGGGGATGGGTGTATACTTAAATAATGAGTGCGATGCGCACCACCTGGGGGATGGACGCCCTGGAAGCTCTGACTTGGCGGGGGAGGGAGGGGTGGCAAGGGCAATATATGTAACCTTAATAATATTTGTACCCCCAGAATATGATGAAATAAAAAAAAAAGAAAAAAATTCAAAAAAAAGGTTATATGTGGATTTTTTATTATGTGGGTGGGGTGCCCCAAACCCTCATTGCTTAATTTAAGGATCAACTGTATAAGGAAATCGTATTTTTTTTTTGTATTATGATTTCTTTTAACTAAAATAACTATGGGGTTTATTTGAAAATGAAATTATAATTTATATTGTCTAGGGTGATTGGAAGAATTGAGAGAAATTATCATAGTGATGTAACTAGAGGAAAAAATTAGTTTATGAGCAGTTTTCACTGTTATAATTCTGATTATTGTTGCTATTAAAAAGATACTAATAATTACCTTATATTATCATGGCAGATGGTGTATTGTTCTCTGACAGATTTCCAGAAAGCTGTCTATCAAACAGTGCTAGAAACAGAAGATGTAACTTTGATATTTCAATCTTCTGAGCCTTGTACCTGTAGCAGTGGCCGAAAAAGGAGAAATTGTTGTTATAAGGCAAGCATTTCACTATGATATCTTTCCTATCATGTTTTTGATTATATAGTACTCTATTCTAATGCCAAAGTATGTAGCACTTAAGATGACTTTTTTCTCAGTTCTTTAACTTTCACGCCTATACATTTTAAAAAAGAATTAGTTCGCTGGTCCAAAGGTAGTGAATTATCTATTGATTGTTCACAGGTAGTTACAGATGAAACTCCTTGTTCTACTCTTTCCCCCCTTCTCATTACTGCACTTGAATAATCTAAAAAAAATAGTAATCACATATAAAATATAATATTCAAATGTATTTTCAAAAAGTTAATTTTAGAAAGTAAGCTTCAATTTGATATCCTTCTTTTCAGTTTTTATTGGAAAATATCTTACTTTGATCTTGAAATTTCATTTCACTTTCAGGAAGTTTCTCATTATACACTAAAAGTAAACTAATGTGCTCTTTTATAGCAGACTTAAACATTATTCTGATGTCAAGTATGATATCAATATAATAGAAAGTCTGTTATTAGTAAAATAAAGTATTTTCTTTTAGAAACAATTTATTTGTACTTTTTTACCTTCTGTCTATATTTCTGCTCATTTTTCACCTCTTTATAAGAAGTTATCTGTCGCATATCTGTGTACATAAAGGGACCCCAACTAAATATTTATCTAAATTGATATTTTTTATTTTATTTTATTTAAAATTTTTAATTTTAGAAACACAGTCTGACTCTGTCACCCAGGCTGGAGTGCAGCAATGTGCTCATAGCTCATTGCAGCCTCAAACTCCTGGGCTCAGGTGATCCTCCTGCCTCAGCCTCCAAATTAGCTGGGACTATAGGCACATTTTTTTATGCCTGCTTATTTTTATTATTGTTGTTGTTATTATTATTATTAGTAGTAGTAGTATAGATGAGGGGGGGTTCTCCCTATGTTGCAAAGGCTGGTCTTGAACTCTTGGCCTCAAATGATCCTCCTGCCTCAGCCTTCCAAAGTGCTGGAATTACAGGCATGAGCCACTGTACCTGTCCTAGATTGATATTTATTCTGTCTCATTTATTGTGCTATTTTTAAACACTTTCCTTTTTTTGTAATAGCCAAGTTTCCTGGGGAGCCTTGAAGCGTAAATGGGAGATGAGAGAAAAGGGGTCCATATAGTACTATAGAGTTTGTGGGGTTTTTTGCCAAGGACCCCTTAATGGCAGCATTTCTATCACTGTGTATCACGAGGATAAATACTTTCTGTAATAAAGACCTTTTCTTCTCTTTTATTAAAAACATTATTGTATTATGATTGACCAAAATTGTGATTCCACATTAGTGATTTGTGGACCATCCATTTTCTTAGAATTTGTGCCAAAAGTAAGCACATCATAAATACTATAAGTGATATATTTTATGATGTAAGCAGTTAATAGTCATGTTAATCCTTTCTTGTTTTTATTTTCTATATTTCTCTTGCTACAGACTAATTCACGTGGTGAAACAGTGAAAACCTTGTATCTCAGTTACCTTATGGTCCTTCAGAAGGTAGCTAATCATGTCGCGCTACTACAGTCTGCTAGCACCTCCAAACAACAGGTTTGGGTTGGCTTTTTACATTTCTTTGTGATGTTATGAGTATAAATATTTTATATTTGGTATAAAATTTCTTAGCTAAGTATCCTTAAGTTTTTTTGTATGAAATTTTAGAGGAAAGTGACTTGCTTATTTTTTGATTTAAGTATTAAGGAGTATGTGCACTTAAGTTTAAAAGAAAAATCTCACAAAGTAAGAAAAGGTAAGCTTAAATTAAAATAATAACTTTTTATGCCTCTAATAATGTTCATGTATTTATTTTTCCAAACATTCTTTGGTATAAGTACTAAATAAGATATTTGATGAGTCAGTCCTATTCCTCTAATAATCTACTGGGTAAAATAAGGATTATAATAATCTGTATAGTAACTATTAAGCCTGGCAAAAATCAGTAATTTCAGAATTTGGGCTTAAACATAATCATTTACTTTGGTCATTTCACTTGTGTCTTATTCTAGAGCATAACATAAATGAAAAGGTCTTTTTAATAGCCACTTATGTAATGATTTTATATATTTTTTGTGTTATAGTTGATGCTGTTTAAATATAATTTTGAAAACTCATAATAATTTAACACATTGACTGTCACACTAGAAAAAAATTTTTTCCCTGGGGCCATGGTGTTTTATTAAAATAAAACTATCTTTTTTAATTTGTTATTTTTTATTATTTTCTGTGCATGAGTTATAAGCACATCATAAATACTATAAATGATATATTTTATATACATATACATATACAAAAATATATTTTATATATATATACAATACAATCCACATTTTTAGAACAAATTGTCAATATTAATTATAGCAATAAGAATATCAACAAGTAAGATTTTCACAAACCAGCTGAGGATTTTGCTTCACGTGGCCCCAGGCTCAAAACTAGCCTGAGTTAAAGACAAGTCACAAGGCAGTCAATGTGTTAATATTCTTCTTTGATAGTATTCTTTATTCGTTTGGAAGTATTTGGCTCCTCCTTGTTTTAAAAATCTTAAAAATGTAATGATAAAGTTAGTAGCCATATCATTAAGAATTCATCAATGTTTAACGTATCACTTTAAGATTTTCTGAATTAGTTTGACTTGGAGAAGGTAATATCTTCAAAACAATGTATTCCTTCTCAATTGAAATATTTTTTCATAAACAATTTCAATTTATACAGGTTTAAATGTGTTAAGTTGAAATATTTTTCCTTCTACTTTTACTCCTCAAGGAAACACTTATCAAAAGGATATGCGATCAGGTATTTTCCAGATTCCCAGATTTTGTGCAGAAAAGCAAAGATGCAGCCTTTGAAACACTTTCTGACCCTAAATACAGTGGAAAAATGAAGGTAAGAGCTCTTCTTTCAGGTTGCATACATAGATGGATGATACACAAACTGTTTGTTCAGTTGTATGGCAGGGACACCAAATAAGCCGAGCAGGCACTCAATCACTCAGAAGAGACAGCGGCTATAGACAACTGCTGTAGCTGTGTCAGTGTTTACTAGCTTACTATTAACCCTGCATACAGATGTGTGCACATAGTAGGTTCTCAGTAGCAGTTCCATCAAATATACTTCAGATTTCCTTATTGGTATGTTGGATTTACGACATTTTAAATTGTATGCTGTCGTCACATATCTAATAGCTTCTCCTCAAATGTATAAGGAAATAACCTACCAGAAATTTAAATGCTAATGCAAAACAGGTAGGTGCAGATAGGCATTAGCTTGGAATTAGAGAAAGGAATTTCTTGAAGAATCCAAGGTAGGCAAGACCTCTATGCCTACACTGGATTTTCTGCCTCTTAATTTTGCTTGCAGACCTCGATTGTAAGGTTGCAAGGGAGCAATTGTTACACAAAGGGAAACTGTCCTGTAGCTGTGCTGCTCTTGGTGATGTATTATGAGGGAGGGGTGCGAAAAGTAAGGCTAGGTTCTCCAACCGTGACCCAAGCCTCTGGGCATTGCCTGTGACAGCAGCATGACATGCGACAACTTCCAGCCTTCTTGCAACAGATTTAGTTTGTTTAACCCCTTAATAACTATCAAGAATCTTTATTTTGAGCTTCATAGGCTTTTACAGAACAATTCTCAACTTTATGCTATAATTAAGGAAAAGGTAAGTTATTTCTTTTGGCAAAAGAAATAAAGAAGTAATTCAAAGGAGTCAGTTTTTGTTTTTCTTAAAATTCTGAAAATACTTGTAGCAATTAATCTGGATAAGCTCATCGTGGTTTAGTTTGCTTGGGACCTCTAAATTCAATGATACAAAATAGAAGGTAAGAATATATATAGTAAAGACGATTATATTAAAAACTTGTGTGTTTTTAAAAATAAATAGTGTTAATGAGACTATCATATGATTTATCATCACAACAAATAAAATCTAATAATATTTCCTAATAAAAATCTATTTTTGTCTTCTATTTCATTGACTTTAATTATTTTTAAACTAAAAAACATAAAAAACCCAATTAGTTTAGAACTGAGCAGCTATTATTCTGTAAGTTAAGCCAATAGAGTATTTGCAGAAATCATGGCTTCCTTTGAAAACTGCATTATCCACTGCTGTTTGTTTAAATTTTATTCCTTATGACTCTTCATTAAAAAAATTAGCACTCTTGAAGTTAGTTTTATAACTCTGTGTTTTATATTTTTTGTATATCCATTAAAGATATATTTTTAAAATAGACTTTTAATTAGATTATATACATAGGAATAACAGTGTCTGATTAAGATAATTATTAGATTTAATTTTATTCTGATGTTTAGATGGGAAAAAAGCAAGCAGAAGTTGTTGCTGAAGGCTGAGTAGGTATCTTTACATGTGAAGGAAGCAGGTAATTTACTTGTTTTATGAGAAAGCACAAACAAAACGGATGCTCATAGTAATAAACTAGGGGTATATGTTTAAGACTTTCATCATTTGATTAGCAGCAGCATCTGCTGATACTGATTTGGTGATGCAAAACCTATCTCATAGAATTATTGCCCATGGGGGTAAGAACTCCAAGTAATTGAGTTGCATGTACTTTTTGAATTCTAGTGATAAAAGATCTTTGTTCTCTTGTCATAGATCAGCCTGCAGCTGCAAAGACTCTCTGAATGTAATGCGTGCGGTAGTCTTTCTAGCCTCAAAGCTACACTCATGACCCTAGCTGTTTCTCTTGAATGTTAAGGTTTTTGACCTCAACTACCATTCAAAGGGATGGTCACAAGTGGCACTCATTCACCTGATAAGAATCCTCACTTTTTTTTCCCTTGAGAAATGCCACAGAGCCACTTACTGTGAGGGCCACCAAAAAAAGAATAGGAAACCTGGCTTGGTTGCCACTAGGCTTACACAAGGGTCATGTTCATCTTTCTAGGCCTTTCTAAATTGAGAAAAGTTAGACCCAAGATTCTTTGCTGTGACCACCCCGAAATTTAGGATTCCTTTTCTTTTTTCTTAATTCAACAGATTCTCCCTCTATAGCTCCAGCTAGAGTGCAGTGGCGTCATCGTAGCTCGCTGCAACCTCAAACTCCTGGGCTCGAGCAGTCCTCTTGTCTCAGCCTCCCAAGTAACTGGGACTACAGGTGTAGACCACCATGCGTGGCTAATTTTTCTACTTTTTGTAGAGATGGGGTATTGCTCTTGCTCAGGCTAGTCTCAAACTCCTGACCTCAAGCAGTCCTCCTGCCCTGGGCTTCGAGAGTGCTAGGATTACAGGTGTGAGCCACCGTGCCTGGCTAGGATTCCTTTACAGGTGGATTGTCCTGTTCCGTGGAGGACAAGTGAGTGGTAAAACACTGGGTCTGTATTGTTAAGGCTCTGACATATATTGAATACAGTGTCATTTTTGAAATTTATGGTAAAGGATCTTGATTAATAGTTAGTTATTCATTTAATTAGTTTCTTTCTAGCTTAATAAAGACCTCTAGTCTAAAACATTTACTTTTCTTATTACTTTCTGTAAATTATTTGAAAATACCTAAAATTGCAATAGTATGATACCACCTCATCCAATGAGAATGGATTAGTATACAATATATCCTTGGTTTAAAATATTGACACAGAAAGGGGAGTGGGTGAGGGGATCCCAAACACCTGTTGGGTACAATGTACATTATTTGGGTGACAGGTACACTAAAAGCCCTGACTTCACCACTGTACAATTCATCCATGGAACAAAAACACTTACACTTAATTATTCCAAAAACATGTAACAAAAAACCACTTGTACTTAATTGTTAAAATCTATTGAAATAATTAAAAAATTGTAAAGAAAAAAAGCAGAACAACTGCATTTTCAACAGAAGTGGTTATAAGCCACATTAAATTCTTTTCTAAAATGAAGATATGAATAAATTATGAATAAAATATTTAAAAGGTAATAAATAAATAAGATGTTAATATCTTTAGAAGAATGAAAAGACAAGCCACACACCTGGAGAAAATATTTGCAAAACAATAAAGGACTGGTATCCAAAATATGCAAAGAACTACTAAAATTCAACAATAAGAAAACAGTCCAATTTAAAAATAGGCAAAAGATCTGAATAGATACCTCACCAAAGAAGATATACAGATAGCAAATAAGCATGTGAAAAGATGCTCAACATCATATGTCATTAAGGAATTACAAATTAAAACAACAATGAGATACCACTACACACCTATCAGAATGGCCAAAATCCAGAACACTGACAACCTCAAATGCTGGTGAGGTTGTAGAGCAACAGGAACTTTCATTCATTGCTGGTGGAAATGCAAAATGGTACAGCCACTTTGGAGGACAGTTTAGCGGTTTCTCACAAAGCTCTTAAATATTAAATATTTAAATATAAAAAGTATTACTACCTTAAATACTCTTACTGTGTAATCCAGCAGTCATACCCAAATAAGTTAAAATGGGTTAAATTTTAATGACTTTTTAATGAGTTAAAAACTTAACATCCACACAAAAATCTTACATGAATTTATTCATAATTGCCAAAGCTTGGAAGAAACCAAGGTGTTCTTTAGTAAGTAACTGGATAAGCAAACTGTGGGGTAGCCATACAATGGAGTATCGTTTAGCAATAAAAGGAAATGAGCTATCAGACTACAGAAAGACATGGAGGAACCTTAAGCGCATATTGCTAAGTAGAAGAAGTCAGTCTGAAAAGGCTATATACTATTATTAATATATGATTGCAACTATATGACACTCTGGAAGAGGCAAAACTATGGAGACAGTAAAAAGATGAGTGGTTCCCAGGAGCTCTAAGGGAGGGAAAGATGAATTGGTAAAGCATTGGGAATTTTTAGGACAATGAAACTATTCTGTACAATATTGTGATGGTGGGACACGTGTCCTTATACCCATAGAACCGCATAACACAGTGAGTGAACCCTAGTGTAAATTGTGGACTTTAGTTAATAATAATGTATCAATATTCATTTGTCAATTGTTAACAAATATACCACTTCAATGTTAATAATTATTAATGATGTATTTTCTAATATGAATGTTAATATCTATATTAGTAAGAGAAAGTATGGGGGCATGGAACTGGGAGGAGGAGGGAAAGTATATGGGAGTTGTCTGTACTTCTCAATTTTTTTTATAAAACTTTTTATAAGATATCAATGAAAAAGTTAATGTCTTATGTGGGATTCAAATTTTCATACTTTATGTAGAATTGGTTATTTTATTAAAGAATAAAGCTAAATGGGCCAGGCACAGTGGTTCATGCCTGTAATCCAAGCACTTTGGGAAGCCAGCAGGAGCTTGAAACCAGCCTGGGCAACATAGTGAGACCCCATCTGTACAAAAAAGTTAAAAATTAGCTGGGTGTAGTGGCACACACCTGTAGTCTAAGCTACTTAGGAGGCTGAGGCAGGAGGATCACTTGAGCCCAGGAGTTCAAGGTTACAGTAATTATACCACTGCACTCCAGCCTGGGCAACAGAGCAAGACCTTGTCTCTGACAAAACAAAAAAAATGAAGCTAAATGCATGTAAAACTTACTGTATATGTCCTCCAAATATTAAAATAATGTTTACCTGATCTGAGACATTTTGATTCACCATTTGATTGCTTGTCTGAGTAGATTTCTTTTTTCTCCATAGCTTTTTTTGAGGGACTAGGGGATAGGAATCAGAGTTAACACAATATCTTCTGTTCCTCAGCTATTGAGAGTATTATATTGGATATAAAATTTTTTATTTAAAAGCTTAAGTATTTATCATTTAATAGATAAAATTGCTTAAGTATTTATCTCGCAGTTCAGAAAAACTTTAAACTTAGTACAGAAGATGCCTTTGCTCCTCTGTGGATTGCTTTTCCATGGTGTTCCACATTGCCAGATGTGGAAATAAAAATAACAGTATTACTGTTATACACAAGGCTTTGGACTGTCTGCTTCCTCCCTGTAACCACCTTGTGTGGGGGCAGACTGTTGGCATTTTGAGGTCAAAATCAAATCTGGAAGTCAGAGCTTACTGTAAATAGAGAAACAAAGGGGAGAAAATGAGAAGAGGTGTATATCTGACTGATTATTCTAAGAAAATAAATATCAAGACTTTGAGAACCTAAATGTAATTGAACACATTTCATTACATCCATCTACAGACAATTTAAATACTTCCTAAAAGGAATGCTGCTCTATAATTTAGTTTCTTAACATATTGTAGGTATAAAGAAAGTGTATTTTGGAAATTAAATTAATCCATTTAAATGTATCCCATAATCTAAAATGCTTCCCTTTTATTAAAACCAGATGAGATGGAATAAAAGTCTGTGGGAACTTTACCTCCTTATTGACAATATGGTGATGAATAACATTTGATGTAATTTCTAATACTTTATTTCTTCAGCTTGGAAAAAATAAAGGGTGTTAGAAAAGATGATTGAGGTTAGTATTGTATAAAAACAATTTTAAAGAAACTCTCAAGTGACGTTTATATGTATAAAGTGTACTTTTAGTCGGAACTGGTTCACTGATACTGTGTGGTTCATTTTCAGGTCCTTCAGCAGCTTTTAAATCATTGCAGGAAAAACAGAGATAAAGTTCTTCTCTTCTCTTATTCCACCAAGGTGAGTTTCATCTACAGTGTATTCTTGATTGGCCCCGCCCTAACTCCTGAGGCATAAAGTATAAGGAACATGACAGCTTACAGGCACATTTTCTGTCTTAACCACACAGTAGGAAATGGTAGTCAGATGAGCAACTTACAAGTTTTCAAACAGACACTCAAAGTTCAGTTATGTCAGGGTTACTGTTAAATAGCAAACTCAAAGTTAGATTTTTATTTTCTGTTGATGTTATTGCTAATAAAGTGTTCTTTAAGACATTTAAGATATTTTAGAACTTAGAAAATAGCACAAGTAATGAAAATATATTTACATAAATGATTTGACTAGTAATTTTCTTTTTACTTGGCTTCAGTTTAAAAAACGAAAAGATTGATTTTTTTTTTTTTTATAACAAAGGTAGCTGAACATTAAAGCCAGTTTCAGGATAACAGGTAGAAATATATGGGTCAGAAGTGAGAAAAATATTTATTGCTCTTGAAATTGTAAGAAAGAAGTTGTAAGCACCAGTAATTAATACTCAGTAAATCTAATCTCTGTAATAGCATGAAACATAATAAAGCAAGAATTCATGTTTGCCCATCTCCATTCCTCTCCTCTAGCTGCTTGACGTGCTGCAGCAATACTGTATGGCATCTGGGCTTGATTACCGACGACTTGATGGAAGTACAAAGTCAGAAGAAAGAATCAAGATTGTGAAAGAGTTCAACAGTACACAAGATGTTAACATTTGCCTTGTCTCCACAATGTAAGAAAATAAAATCTGATAACTTGATTTTTATCTAATTGTTTTTAAGATTTAGGGCAATTTTTAAACTATTACTGGATTAATTTTCAATGGTTAAGCTTATATTGCCTTGTTTTATTTGGCTTTAAGGAGAAGCAGCAAAAAGGCTATTATTACTAAAATAGTATCTTGAGAGCTTTACCTAACTTTTTCTCTCATTTCCTTTATTATCACTGAATTCCCCATATAAGTCTGGGTTTATAAAGGTAACAATAAAAAAAAAAGAATGTTTCCTCCTAGGAATTTTCTG
This sequence comes from Microcebus murinus, assembly GCF_040939455.1. NCBI lineage: Eukaryota > Metazoa > Chordata > Mammalia > Primates > Cheirogaleidae > Microcebus > Microcebus murinus. The sequence goes on from NC_134115.1 coordinate 12,895,283, forward strand.
TGGTAGTGTTTTGACTCATGTCTTGTGGTCAGAACAATCAGACTTCTTATTAATGGGATAACTGAGAATCACTGTAGTAGTTTTCCAGCTGTGCTCAGGGAGCCCTCAAGAGCCCCCTGGGCTAGTGGGCCAGGCATTCTTTCCTCTGCCTCTGCCTTGTCTGAACTGAAGCAGCTCCACAGTTAAGAGATTTTATAAAAGGTAAATTGATTCTAACACCTATTTATGAATAGCTCATTAAGAGCTTTTAAAGAATATACACAATTCAGAGAAAGATTTAAATCAATATAAACACCTAAGTAAGATTAATCCCTTTGGGGGGGGTAATAAATCTATAAGTTTTGATACGTTACGTAGTAAGAATTTTATAGATTCACTCCCACTATCTTTCAAAAAGAAAGGGACTTTAGAACTAAACATACATAAAATGCACAAAGTAAAAATTAAATAAGAATAACAACTTAAAATGAGGAATAAAATATGTTTACGAATGAGCAATTATTGTTGTACACTGACATTATTCTTGAATTCCTACAACTCAGGCAAAAAGAGAGCAGCTTTGGATTTTCATTTTCCTGTAAATGAATTCAAGAAGTAATTTCTCGCATGAGTCCTTGTATACTGAGCATTAAATGACATAGAATACTGTCTTCAATTAAGTTTTGTAAAGTACAATACACTTTCTTAATTTTGAAATAATGTTTCAAAGTAATAAATGCACTAAACAGCAGTTCAAATAGTACAGCACCTGTAATGATGAGTAGTCTCTCACTCCTCTTCTGCTCACCTGCGGGTCAGCTTGTTGAGAGCTGCCGTAAAGCTCCCAATTATCTCTTCCCCTGTGTCTCTCAGAAATTGCTTACGCATCCATTCAATTTTTAATTTTTGTAAGACTGTATTTTTCAGTTTTAGAAATCCTATTTGGTTATTTCAGATCTGCCTTATTATTTTCCTTGGATTTTGTTTTTTATGATTTCTAACCTTTCTTTTATTTCTTAGTAATTTTAATCACACTTTTTAAGAATATCTTTTTGGATGGCATTTTTGCTCTGTTAACTTCTGTACTTGGGGGTGCTAATCCTTCTATTTGTTGTTTCCTCTGGCTCTTGCTTATGGAAGATGGTTTCTTCACATGTTTTTTGTCATCTTTTTTCTTTTGAACTTATCTTCTTCAGTGGGGCTTTTTTCCTTTGTGGAAATCCTTTGGAGACTGGTTGTAGTTTTCCACCTGTGTGGTTTTGCTTTGGCATCTGCTAGGCATCCTGACCAAGGCAAGGGAAAAATGTTTGGATTTCAATTTTCCTGTGACTGAATTCAAGGAGTAATTTATTGCGTAAGTCATTACATAAAGAACCTTACATAATGTAATAAATACATCCTTCATGTATGGTTTGCAGAAGGCACATAAGGTATGTTTTTGCTTTTCTCATTTTGCAACGATTTATATTTCATTTCTATTGTAGCAGAAGCATTTTCACATTGGCTTAGCTATTATTTTGCTTGAATATAAAGTCTTTCAACTTTATACAACGTAGAATCTGTTATAAAAGAGGAGATGTTTACTATTTATTATTTGTCTATAAACTACTTTTATAACTTTAAATCACTGCTCATCTGTATTGAATCCATTTCTTCTGGATTCCATGCCTTCTTCATTCTTGGTTTGTCCTCTTGCTTTACTGGAAAATATTAAATTTTTAATGTTTAGTCCATCAACTTTCTATGTATCTTCTCAGTCTTTGTAATGAGCATTAGCACACCCCCACCCTTTCTTCTATGTTTGTCACCTATCCATATTATCTGTCAACTATTTTAAATATTACTTTGTAATATTAATTTTTTATTAAGTCCTGCAACAATAACCAGGTTATTGTCCATAGGTTGACTCTAAAGTTTGGAGGCCACAAAACAGCATTTACGTTATTATGATTTTGTAAGCATTCTTTAATTCCAGGCCAACTAGTGCTAAAATAATTTCTCTGAATGTTCATGACCTTTTGGCCAATTCAAGGAGAACAGTCTTAGTATCCACCTCAAATGACTTCTCTTTTCTAAGACTTCAGCCATTGTTTTATGTTTGGACAGTTCTGTTCATTTTATATTTCAATGATGACTTTCTTATTCAGTTTTCTTCCCTTGGTGTACTTTTGCCCTTTTCAATAATCCTCAGAGTGTTACTAATTCTCATTCACACTTTCTCTTCTGTTGAGTCCTCTGTATCCTGAAGACCTTGCTCCTGAAACCTTTTATTCTCTGCTTCAATCTGGCCTGTTTGTTTTCGAGACCTGATAAAGAACTGTCATCCTGGAGCTTTCTTTCCCTGTTCTTCTGCATTGGATCTTTTTCCCTGGGTTACCTGCTATTTTCATTCTTACTTTGGCCCCTTATTTTCCTGAGAAATATCCTCAAGTAGCTTTGTAAGCCAGGATATATGGAAAGCAAACTTTCTGCATCTTTGAATATAGGAAATGTCTTTTATGTCCCCTCTCACTTTGGCTAACTGTAGAATTCTTGATTGAAAATCATTTCCCCTCGGATCTTTGAAGGGCTTGCAGCATTGTTTCCTGATATTTAGTTTTACAAAATAGATGTCCAATACCAATCTGATTCTCATTCTTCTTTGGGAACTCATAAGAATTTTTCTTCTGTATCCATGGTATTTATGGTATTGTAAAATTTCACAGTGGTATTTGAGTCTTAGTGTGGATCTTTGTTCATTTATTGTGCTAGGCACTGTCTGAAGATTTTTAGTCTTTTTTAACTTTGGAAAAAATGCTTTTTAAAATTATTTCTTTTACAATGGCTTTCTTTTCTTCCATTTTCTGTGGTCTCTCTCTCTCTCTCATATGCCAGGTATTCAGACGTTAGAACTCTTATATTGATTCTTTAAATCTCTGAAATTTTCTCTCATATTTCATGTTTTGTCTTTTTGCTCTATGTTCTGAGATATATCATTTTCCAATCTTATTATTTTATTTGAAATAATCACAGTTTGAATCTAAAATTTTTCTTGCTTTCTAAGCTCTTTTGTTCTCTGAATTACCTTGAACGTTAACTTTTCATAATCATTTCATTTCAGTTTATTTAAAGAAGGGTAATCTGGCATTTTTCCTGGGTTTTTTATTGGAATTATTTATGTTATTAATGACTTTGAGGAAAATTGCATTTTTGTGATATTAACCCTTCCTGTCCATGAACATGGTATCTCTTTATGTTTATTTAGGTTTTCTCAGAAGCATTGTTTAAATGGATACTTCCTTTGACCCTTTAAACTACTTAATTCATAACAATAAAACTTATTTTATTAAAGACATTTTGTAGAAATTGAGATATAGTTAAGATGTACTTTTTGATATACTTATTTGATGCATGAAGAGAATGTGGAGGAGCTAAGGAATGAACAGCCTGCGTGCTTATTAGGTGTCTGCCTCAAATACTGGTCCTCAGCTTGAAAAGGGCAACATTCTGTTTATTGCTTAAGGAGTAACCCTTTGCTGTTAGTCATATAAAAACAAAGTGACAGGTTCTAAAGTTTAGGTTTCTGACTTGTATTATCATCAAACAGAGAATCATCTCATCTCCAGGGGGAGGGTGTAGGGTTTTTTTTCTTTAAAAGGAGCTTTGCCTCTGCTTTAACTCAGCCAGGTCTGTTGTAACTTCAGAAACTCTTAGAAGATTGCTACCTCAACTAGCAGAGACCTTCTCTGTGGCTCTCTAAGCCATCTGAGATGAATTTATGTCTAACTTCACCATCAAGAAGCTAACAGGAATAGTTGATTAGATTTATTAGACATATGAACCTTTAACTTTTTTTCTACTTGTTTGGTATCTAAATCCCCCCACTTCCTTAAGTTACCTGTGTTCTTTTTTATCCTTTCTAAAACTTCCTTCTATCCCACCTCACTCCTTTCTTTAAGTTCAATTCTCTGTGACATCTTTATGCTATCACCTCTGATAAGTAATTTTCCAAAGGAGAAAATTCAATTTCTATTGAGCACTGAACTTTAAGTCAGAACATGTGGATTTGTATTCAGACACTGACCACGTAGGAAACCTTGAATAGGTTAATTAATTTCTTTCTGGTTCTCAATTTCATCTGAAAAATGAGGAAAATATTTAGCTGATAGAGTTGTCTTAAAGATGAAAGAACCAGTATAGATGAAAATGTCTTACACAGTTCTTGGATTATAGTAGATGCTTAATAAATGTCAATTTCTTTCCATTTTTAAAAGAAATTAGAGGAGAAAGTATTGCCATTTTTCTGTCCCTGGATGATTAGCATCCAGTGTAAAGCAATACCTGAGTGTGAGTTGAGTTTTGTGATACAGTCTAGGCAGTTGACAAGGAAAAATTTGCAATATAAAGCCTCAGAAAAAGGCTTGAAAGATGATTGGGATTAGAAAATGGTTGAGAAAGAAAATCAGTTTGTTCTTTTTTTTAGTTTTGCCTTTCCTTTTAAAAAACACAAAATGTTGTCATTGTTATAGTATTACTATAAAGTAATTATTAAATATAGGGTATGTAATTAGCAAATTCAAAGCATGGAAAAATCACAATTGCTGTTATATAAAATCTAATAAGCTATGAGGCTGCTCAGTACACAAACATTATATTCATTCGGTTTTGCTAAAAGATACTTTTACTTTAGAAATAACTTAATTCCAAAAGAAATGAATAGTATTCTGATATGTTTTGGCTCATAGAATGAATCTAACAAAACCAGTAAATAATTTTATATTAATAAAAAACTGTCAAAAATATATCATAGGCTGAGGCGGGATGATCGTTTGAGCTCAGGAGTTTGAGACCTGCCTGAGCAAGAGCGAGACCTCGTCTCTACTAAAAATAGAAATTAGCTAAACAACTAAAAATATATAGAAAAAATTAACGGGGCATGGTGGCGCATGCCTGTAGTCCCAGCTACTCTAGAGGCTGAGGCAGAAGGATTGCTTGAGCCCAGGAGTTTGAGGTTGCTGTGAGCTAGGCTGACGCCACGGCACTCTAGCCCAGGCAACAGAGCAAGACTCTGTCTCAAAAGAAGAAAAAAAAAAAAAAAATATATATATATATATGTGTGTGTGTGTGTGTGTATGTGTGTGTGTGTGTGTGTGTATATATATATATATATATATATATATCATTAGTGGCTTCTGTTCACTGTATACCTTAATCACAGGTCAAAGTAAATGAAGATAAAATTTTTGGCTTCCATATGAGTAGCAAAAAGACTCTTATAGCACAAATACTAGGTACAACTTCATTCTTAGTATTAACTTTCACAATTGCACACTGGTTGACTAGAAACAATTTTGTAAGCAAACCTTATCACTTGAACCATAATGCTTTCATAGTTATTCACTTCTAAAGATTAACAATGTGGGGTACCATACTTTAAAATTAAATGTTTCCAGATGATATAGTTGCCTCTAAGTAGTCCAACACCATGATTCATAAACTTTGAAAGGCTCTGGAGAAAAGTCATTTTCTGTTTCTTTTAAGTTCTTCCAAAAAACTGTCTTAACTTCTGCAGAAAGATGAGGACATTACTTTTATTGTGTATCCCAAGAGAAAGAGATTCTAAACTACTCATTTAAAATATACCATCAGAATTATCTTATATACCTATTGTTAATCTGCCTTTATTGCTTTATTTTATCTCAATCTCATACCTTTGTGCTCAGTTCAGTGGTTTTCATTGACCCTTAATGTGGGCCAAGAAGAATAAGAGATATTTTGCCTTTGAGTAGCAATATAATCCAATAAACGTTTTACTGGAGTTATGTGTGTAGTTCCATGAGCATTTAAGGAGTAGATAGATTTAAAAAGACTGAAGAATGATGGTCATGTTTAAATTGGCCCTTTATAGATATGACTTTTTTAGAAAGAAAAGGAAAAGCAGGTTTAGGTAAAGGGCATTTTAGGCAACGAGAACAGCATAGGTATAAAAATGACCAGCGAATTTAAGTGGCTCGTGCTTAGGACACATGGAGAGAAGAGCTGGGTATGTGACTAAATATGAGAAATCATTTGTTAGTTTAACAAAACTCAGTTTAACAAAGAGATTGTGCTTGTTCATTCTGTAACAGGTCCTGGAGAAGAAGGCAGCTCTTTTAAAGTTTAGAACTTAAAAGTATGGAGGTGGAGGAAGAGTTGTTCAGAAATATGTAAAAGGATGATTCTAACACCGTAAGCCAAATGCAGGGTAGAAGGGAGCACAGAAGAGGAATTTTCAGTTCAGGCTTCATTAGTGATGCTTGAAGGACAAGTAGAAATTAGACAGGTAAAGAAGAGAGCAAAGAATATTGTGTGAAGGGTGTGTGTGAAGGCAACTTTAAATATTTTGGTAGTTCATGGATAAAGTTCAAGAATGACTGGTATAATACCAGCGGCAGAGATGGTAGGCCTGGTCCTTGAGGCCTCAGGAGTTGGTCTCTGATGCAGAGGAATTGAGTACTTTTAAACAGAGCATTGGTATACTTAGTTTTTTATATTCTGTGCTTAAAATAATTTGTGTGTCATGTGAGAACAGACTTAAGGTCTGAGATAAAGGAGGACAGTTAGGAGGCCAATGAAGTAACGCATGCAAATACAATATATTAATAATAACAGCTTGAAATAGGGCAGTGGGAATAGGGGTGGATAAGGGACTCATGAGAAAAACATTTTTGAGGTAAATCTGACAGGTCTTGATACGGGTTCACTCTCAGTGGGAAGGGGAGGAGTGACGGAGAACAAGTCTGTGATACCTAGCGTGGCTTTGGCTTTGATGAGTGAGTATATGGGTGGTATTATCATCCAAAAGAAGCAATACATGGAGAAAGGAACCCTAAGTCCAGGGAAGTGTAAATTGTAGCTCATTATAAAGTAAGCATTGATGTTATTTCATCTTGTTTTTTTCTCAGTGGAGACAAAGAACCTCCTGTGGCATCTTAGGGCAGTATAACTCTTGGTTCTTTCTGTGGTCATTGTGACAGGTCTGAGATGTGCTTTGTAGAGTCCTGGCTGCCTACATTGTGATCAACATGTGATTGTGGAAGTACTTCTTAATACCAAAAGGAGAATCTATATTATGTTAAGTCTGTGTGGATATTATTGTTAGCCATATTTTTAATTATCCTTTTTATTTTGAGATATTTATAGATTCACAAGTAGTTTTAAGAAATAATACAGAACGATCCCATGTTTCTTTTACCCAGTTTCCCCCAGCGTAACAACTGTAAAACTATAGTACAATATCATAGCTATGACACTGACATTGCTACAGTGAAGATACATGACATTTCTATTACCACAAGAATCCCTCATATTGCCCTTTTATAGCTACACCCACTTTCTTTTCTCTGTTTTGTTCCTGACTCCTGGAAACCACTAATCTGTTCTCCATATCTATAATTCTATTTCAAGAATGTTATATAAATGGAATCATACAGTATGTACAACATTTTTGAATTGGCTTTTTTCACTTAGCATAACTCCCTGGAAATTTATCCAAATTGTTGCATGTTATCAATAGTTCTTTCCTTTTTATTGCTAAGTAGTATTCTATAGTACAGATATACTACTTTGTTTAAACATTTACCCATTGAAGGACATTGGGTTTATTTCCGGTTTTCAGTGATTACAAATAAAGCTTAGGAACATTTTTATACAGGTTTTTGTTGTTTGTTTTCTCTAGGATAACTGCCAAATAGTGCAACTTCTGCATTGAATGTTAGTTACATATTTAGTTTTATAAGAAACTTTTAAATTATTTTCCAGAGTGGTTATATAATTTTACATTCCTTTCAGCAATGTATGAGTGATCATGTTCCTCTGCATCTTCACTGACATTTGCTGTTGTCACTATTTATCTTAGCTACTCTGGTGAGTATGCAGAGACATCTCACTGTGGTTTTAATTTGCATTTCCCTAATGGCTAATGATACTGAACATCTCTTCATGTGTTTATTGTATAAAACTGTTATAAATTCTTCTGTAACTGGTAAAATTCTCCAGTGAAACCATCTGGGCCTGGAGATTTTTTTCCTAAGAGCTTTTAAAATACATATTCATTTTCTTTAATGATTATAGGATTATTCAAGTTGTCTATTTAGTTTAGTAATTTGTGGTTTTTGAGGAATTGGTCCATTTTTTCTAACTTGTTGAATTTATGAGCATAAAGTTTTTCATGGTATTCACTTATCCTTTTAATAGTTGCAGGATCTGTAGTGATAGCACCTGTTTCATTCCTGATATTGGTAATTTGTGTATTCTCTCTTTTTATTTTTGTCATTCTTACTGGAAGTTTAGCAAAGTACCCAGTGTTTTGTTTCATTGATTTTTCTCTACTGTTTTCCTATGTTTAATTTTATTGATTTCTGCTATTATATTTATTTTCTTCCTTCTGCTTGCTTTGAGTTTTTCTCTTTCTAATTTTTTGGGGTAAGACTTCAGATTATTGATTCGAGACATTTATTCTATTCCAATGTAAGCATTTAGTGGTATAAATTTTCTTCTAAGCACTGCTTTATCTATATCCCACATATTTTGATATGTTATATTTTCATTTTTATTAAATTTTTTTTATTCTTTGTATTTTAGCATTTCTTTTCAGATTTTTTCTTTGATCCATGGGGTATTTAGATGTATGTTGTTTAATTTCCAAGTATTTGGAAATTTTTTCTGTTATCCTTCTGTTATATATTTCTAGTTTGATTCCATTACAACCAGAGCACATATTCAGTATGATTTCAGTTCTTTTAAACTTGTTGAGGTTTGTCTTATGGCCCAAGATTTGGTCTATCTTGGTAAATGTTCTATGGGTACTAGGAAAAAAAGGGTGTATTCTGCTGTTCTTGGGTGGAGTGTTCTATGTATGCCAATTAGATCCTGTTGGTTGGTTGTTTTGTTCTTTGATATCTTTGCTGATTTTCTGTCTACTAGTTCTATCAATTGCTGAATGTGGGATGTTGAAATCCTCAACTATAATTGTGCATTTGTTTATTTCTCTTCTTGGCTTTATTAGTTTGACTTTATGTATCTTTCAGCTCTGTTGTTTTGGTGTGTTCGCCTGGTAGATTGATATTTTTATCATCATGTGCTGTCCCTCTTTTCTCTTTCTTTGCTCTGATGTATACTTTATCTTGTATTAATATAATCAGATCTGCCTTTTTTCATAATACTTGCATAGCATGTCTTTCATCATCCTTTTACTTTCAACCTACCTATGTCACGATATTTAAAGAGTTTTTTTGTAGATAACGTATTGTTGGATCATTTTTTTTCATCTACTTTGCCAATCACTGATTTTAAATGGTATATTTAGGCCATTCCATTTAAGGCAGTGATCGATATATTTGATTTAACTCTTTTCTGTTTATTTCCTGTTTCTGTTTCCACCGTTTCTTTTATTTAAACATTTTTTAGGATTCTATATCTACTTATAGTGCTTTTTAGTACATTGCTTTATATAGTTTTCTTCACAATTACTCTAGATATTACAATATACATAGTAAGTTTTCATAGTCTGCAGTATACAGTTTTACCAATTTGAATAAGTGTAGAAACCTTACTTATGTTTAAGTCCCTTTTCCTATTCCACTTTTAAAATATAATTGTCTTAGGTATTTCCTCTATATACATTGAGCAGTATACCAGATGGTATCACAGTTTTTCTTTAACCATGAAATATGATTTATGAAATTGAGGAGTAATAGAATGATTTTTATATTCACACTTATTTTTACCCATTCTGATGTTCCTCTTTCCTTTCTGAAGCTCCAGGCCTTCTTCTGTTATCACTCCCTTTCTATTTAATGAACTTCCTTTAGCCATTATTTTAGGTTAAGTCTTTTGGTGACAAATTCTCTTGGTTTTCCTTAATTTTAGAATGTCATAATTTCCCTTTCCTTCCTAAAGGATATTTTCACTGCATTAAAATATGTATCAGATAATTTCAATTTCAATATCTGATTCATTTCAGTGTTGTCATCTGTTGATTGTCTTTTCTCATTCAAGCTGAGATTTTCCTGGTCCTAGTGTAAATGATTTTTTGTTGTATCTTGGATATTTTGAGTATTATTTTATAAGATTCTGTATCTTATTTAAATCTTCTGTTTTAGTGCCTCTCCCATGACACCATCCACCCAAATAGGGGTTGAAATTTAGATTCCCTGTTTGGTCTCTGCTGGTACCCTAAGGGGGAGGTACTTTATTACTGCTCCAGGACAGCCTCCCCTGACATCACAGAAGGACACCTTATTGTCATTGGGAAGAAAACGAAAGCCCCGGTGTCTCTCTGTCTTCTCTGACACTACTCCAGCAGGGATGAGTGGTGCCTCATTATAGCGAGGCAAGGGTGGAAGTCTAGCAGCCTCACTCAGCCTTTGCTCACAGGGTAGGGGTGGGGCCATAGATTGTTCCTTGGTGTTTGGCAGGATTAGGTGATTTTTCTGTCTTGTAAGGCTACACCTTTCCTGGTTCTTTGACTAAAGGGGAAAAGGCTTTTCTTGGGGCATTTTTTGTCTGTGACTGTTGGCATTTCCAGTTCACTAGCTTCTCCAGAACCCAGCCTGGAATATATTAAGCAGAAAGGAAGCCAGGTCATTCTTTAAGTCTTGTAATCCATCACATGGTTGTCTTCTCTCTATCTTTCAGAGACTTATGTTTATTTTATATATAATGTCCAGGATCTTTAGCTGTACTTAGTTGGGAGGAATAAGGAGATGTGCATCTATTCCTTGAGTAAATTTTTAAATGCATGTACTAACAGTTTTTTTTAAATTATGTTAGGAAAATCTTGCCGAGTGGTATTTGAGTATCCAAATAATGTAAAAACCAGCACAACCTATTTATGTGGGCTCTAATGGCTGACTTTTTAAGGGATTTTTTAGAGTGGTAGAAAAAGAATATGCCATAGATATTTCGTTTGTGTTTAAACCACCTTACTTTTATGAAGTTAATGCAGTATTGTATTCTTTTGGCTGTAGAAACCTGGCACAATTGAGTTATAACACAACAAATTAATTTTTGCTGTTTTATTGTACTTTTTATCTATTTCCTCCAGGGCTGGTGGACTAGGCCTCAATTTTGTTGGTGCCAATGTTGTTATATTATTTGATCCTACCTGGAATCCAGCAAATGATCTTCAAGCCATTGACAGGTATGATACTGACAAAATTTAAAGTGATGTGTATATACTCTTAATCTAAAAATACTCCTGAACTGTTTAGGTTGCATATATTATAATATGATTGTGATTAGAAAAGAGGTGAAACCTTGTGAAAACTTCTATTTAAGATAACCCTAAGTTTCTGAATCCAGATATCAGGCCAATAATACCTGTGCATTTCCATCCATCTCAAAATCCCATTAATATGAAATGGCTTAAGAAGAAAGGATAAATCCATAATACTGCATGATAATAGGTCAGTTCTCTATTAGTAGATCAGAAGTTTTGAGAAAATCCTAGAAGACAGAAAGCAAATAGAATATGTGTAATAAAGATGTCAGAAGAGAAAAACCACAATCCAAAGAGAAAACCATAATCCAAAGTCTGCAGGAAAGAATAGAGAAATTTCAAGCATAAGGTTAGCAACTACAGGATGTGGGAGTAGATAGAGTGCATCCTTCTAGGAAATTAATGTGCTGACTGTAATACACATTCCTCTCCCACACTCCATGTTTACAGAGGGGTTGGCTGTAACAGGTGCTCCTTAATTAAAGTTGAAAGAATATAATTTCACTGATTTTATAAATAAATGGGGGATCTGATTGTAGAAAGATTCCTAGAATGGGTGTTGGAAGCAGATTATACAGCAGAGCCAAACTTGAAGTAGTTCCAGATCTCCACAGGACACAAGAAGAGGAGATGATTAAATAGACCTGTTACCTGCATGGAAACCCAGACTGGCTTTCCAGTATGATCCACCTAGCTCCTCATTTTAATTATGAATGGAAAGTTAAGAATTATGGGACATTTTAATAAAACTAGCAGCATGAAAGAAAAAGGCCAAGGTGAAAAACAGACACTGAAGGTAATAAAATAAAAATAGAACACTCAAAGAAAAAAAAAACCACATAGAAAACAAAAGTAGTTCTTAGCAATTAAAACTATTACAAAAATAAAATAACTCAGTAGAAGTTCTGAATAATAAAAATGGAGAGGACTAAAGGTAGAAATTGATGTGGAAGATAAAGGGAATAAATATTTTAAAACATAAACTTGAGCAATAAACAGATGGGAAATATTTATAAAGAGAAATTGAGGGAAAATCCCAGGAATCATTATCTGTGTATTTCAGAAAAAACAAAACAACAACAACAACAAAAAAAAACAGAGAGACTGGAGGATGGGGAGATAATTTAAGACAAACTGGAGAAAATTTTTGTTAATTTTGAAGAAGCTTTAAGTACTAAGCAATGACTGAGAAGGGGAGAAAACATACATCTTGGTGATATTTCAAAGTTTTAATAATAAAGAGAAGGTCTAAAAGATTCCAGAGTGAGAAACAGGGAGAGAATCATTGGTGAAAACTGAAGTGAAAAGGAAAAAACAAGTTATCAACAAATAATAAGAATGAGACTCATTTCAGCCAATCAGACTTTGAAGAAGAGATTTTCATCTACATTATAGGATTCAAGCAGACAATGGCGCTGTCAGAGCAAAAAAATTTGTGTGACTTTATGTGAAAGAAAATTATCTTGACTTGTAGTTGTAATCAATGGCTAAAATATCAACATGTAAGCACAAAATAAAAGCAACTGTTGCCATCCAGGAATTCAGAAAATTTATTGCTCATGGTCTGAAAACATTGTTCAAGGATATAATTAAACAAATGAAATATTAAGAAGCCAAAATATAAAAAATCAGTGACTGTCAGTGAATGTTCTCATATTTATAGTTAAGTCTAAAAAATTGTTGATAGTGTGGCCAAATGGGTTAATGCAGTTATAAAGAAATAAGTCCCCAAAATATAAAAGAATGGTATGAAAAAATTAATAACAATTAAGACCTAAAACTTCATGTAATTTCAATAAACATCAGCATAGAGATGGTGGAGGGGGCTAAAATTATGTTAGAATTTTTCCCCCCTCAGGAAAGGATCAGGTCAGTTATTAGGTTGGTGCAAAAGTAATTGCAGTTTTGGACCAGGAATTTTAAATCATAACTAGGCTCAAACACATCTTTATTAATCAAAATAGGAACCATTACAATCAATACATTTTTGTCAATGAGAAATAAGTTTGTTTATTCCTATAGCATAAAAATCCATGTTTTGGGATTCCATGAACTCCTGGAAAGCATTTTCTGCATCCTGCCGGTTGTGGAAGCGTTTTCCCTGCAAAAAGTTGTCGAGATGCTTGAAGAAGTGGTAGTCGGTTGGCAAGAGGTCGAGCGAACGTGGTGGAAGAGGCAAAACTTCATAGACCAATTCGTTCACCTTTTGAAGCATTGGTTGTGGGGTTGGGCATTGTCGACAAGAATCCGGCCCTCTCTGTTAACCAATGCTGGCTGCAGGCATTGCAGTTTTTGGTGAATCTCATCAATTTGCTGAGCATACTTCTCAGATATAATGGTTTCGCCAGGATTCAGAAAGCTGGAATGGATCAGACCAGCAGCAGACCACCAAACAGTGGCCATAACCTTTTTTTGGTGCAAGTTTGGCTTTGGGAATTGCTTTGGAACTTCTTCTCTGTCTAGCCACTGAGCGGGTCATCTCCAGTGGTCACATTTGTTACACATCACAAGCCAATCAAGAAATAGTTCGTTGTTGCATACAAGACAAGAAGATGACACTTCAAAATAATGATTGTTTTTGATTTTCAGTCAGCTCATGAGGCACCCCCTGATTGAGCGTTTTCACCTTTCCAGTTAGCTTCAAATGCTGAAGGACCATAGATTGGTTGACGCTGAGATCTTCGGCAACTTCTCCTGTGGTTGTAAGAGGATCAGCTTCTATGATTACTCTCAGTCGGTCATTGTCAACTTCTGATGGCTGGCCACTGCGCTCCTCATCTTCAAGTTTCTCATTTCCTTTGCAAAACTTCTTGAACCACTGCACAAGCATTTGTTAGCAGTTCGTGGGCCAAATGCATTATTGATGTTGTGAATTGTCTCTTTACGGACCCATTTTGAACTCAGATAAGAAAATCGCTCCAATTTCTTTTTGTCTGACATCATTTCCATAGTCTAAAATAAATATAAAATAAACAGCAAGTAATAAATCATTAGCAAAAAAATGTAAAGCAAGAAATGTGCATTAAAATGATGTATAACATAACCACATTTATTTAAGAATGTATTCCAATATCAGATGGCAAATTTCAATAATGCTAAAACCGTAATTATTTTTCACCAACCTAATATCAAAATTTGTGCCCAAAAATGTTTTTGAATGCTAGCAAAAAATTTAGGGGCAGCAACTAAAAAGGTGAGGCATAATAATTACCTGGTACACTTTTTAAAAACACGTATGCTCAGACTCAACTCTACTCTCCAGGCATTCTGATTTTATAGGTCTAGAAGGGGACTCTATAGTCTACCTTTTAGAAAGCCTCCTAGTTTGTGCATCAAAAGATACTATCAACAGAATAAAAAGCCAACCTACAGAATGGGAGATGTTTGTAAATCATATATCTAATAAACTATTGATATCTAGAATATGAAAAAAAAAAACCCTAAAATTCAACAATAAAAAAACCAATTCAAAATCGGACACAGGACTTGAATAGACATTTCTCCAAAGAATATATACAATATATATAAGTGACCAAAAGTACGTGGAAATATGCTCACCATCACTAATCATTAGGGAAATGCAAATCAAAACTATGAGATACCACCTCACACATTAGGACTATTGTAAAATGAAAAATAACAGAAAACAACAAGTCATGGTGAGGATGTGGAGAAATTAGAGCCCCTGTGCATTGCAAAGTAGTGCAGCTTCTGTAAAAAATGATATGGTTCCTCAAAAAATTAAACATAGAATTACCATATGATCCAGCAATTACACTTCTACTCTAGTTATACATACACCAAAAAGAATTGAAAGCAGGGACTCAAATAAATATTTATACATCCATGCTCATAGCATCTATATTCACAATAGCTAAAACATGGAAGCAATGCAAATGCCCATTGGTGAATGAATGGATAAACAAAATGTGTTATATATACATACAATGCAATATTATTGAGTCTTAAAAAGGAATGAAATTCTGGGCCGGGCATGGTGACTCACGTCTGTAATCCTAGCACTATGGGAGGCCAAGGTGGGAGTATCACTGGAGGTCAGGAGTTGAAGACCAGCTGAGCAAGAGCAAGACCCCATCTCTACAAAAAAAGGGAAGAAATTAATCAGACAACTAAAAATATACAGAAAATATTAGCCGGGCATGGTGGCGCATGCCTGTAGTCCCAGCTACTCAGGAGGCTGAGGCATAAGGATTGCTTGAGCCCAGGAGTTTGAGGTTGCTATGAGCTAGGCTGATTCCACAGCACTCTAGCCAGGGCAACAGAGTAAGACTGTCTCAAAAAAAAATAAAAATAAAATAAAAAAAGGAATGAAATTCCGATACATGCTGCAACATGGACACACCTTGAAGACATTATGCTAAATGAAATAAGTCAGAAACAAAAAGACAAATATTGCATAATTCCATTTATATGGGATACCTGGAATAGTCAAATTCATAGGGATAGGAAGTGGAATTGTAGCTATCCAGAGCTAGGGGTGGGGAGGAATGGGGAGTTATTGTGTTATGGCTATAGAGTTTCAGTTTGAGATAATGAAAAAGTGGTACAGATGGATAGTGGCGATGGTTGCAAATCAATGTGAATTTACTTAATGCCATTGTACACTTAAAAAAGTAGTTAAAATGGTAAATTTTATGTATCTTTTACCACAATAAAATAAAATACACCAGATGATTATGATATATTAATAATTGGTCCTTGACTCCACTTTGAAAAACACTGGAAATTAGATATTAAACTTCCAAAAGAAATAAGAAGAGCACCAAAAAAAGTAATTATTTCAGTAAATGGTAAGAAATACAGAGTGTATTCGAGGACATAGAGAAATTTCAGAAAATATGACAAATACAAAACATAACAGAAAGTTTCAGAAATAAATCCAAACATAAATATGAATACACTAAAACTAAAGCCAGGATAACAACACACGTATTTACAAGCATAGTTTACTGGATATTTTAAGACCTCTGTTGAGACCTACTGCTCAGAGAGAAAGGTTTCTTTCAAACTATTAGTGCTCATTGGCAATCCTAGTCACCCAAGTGCTCTGATGGAGATGTACAAGGAGATTAATGTTGTTTCATGCTGCTAACACAGCATCCATTCTGCAGCCCATGGATCAAGGAGTAATTTTGACTTTTCTAGTCGTTTATTTAAGAAACATATTTTTTAAGGTATAGTTACCATAATTGGTAATGCTTCTGATGGGTCTGGGCAACATAAATTGAAAACCTTCTGGAAAGGATTTACCATTCTAGATGCCATAAAGAACATTTGTGATTCCTGGGAGAAAATTAAAATATCAACATTAACAGGAATTTGGAAGATGTTGGTTCCAGCCTTCATGGATGACGTTGAGGCATTCAGGACTTCAGTGGAGGAAGTAACTGCAGATGTGCTAGAAATAGCAAGAGAACTAGAATTAGAAGTGGAACATGAAAGTGTAACCAAATTACTGCAATCTCATGATAAAACTTTAACAGGTAAGGAGTTGTTTCTTATGGGCAAGCAAAGAAAGTGGCTTCTGGAGATGGAACCTACTCCTGGTGAAGATGGTGTGAAAATTATTGAAATGACAACAAAGGATTTAGAATATGACATAAACTTAGTTGAAAAGTTTGAGAAGATTGAATTCAAATTTGAAAGAATTTCTACTATGGATAAAATGCTTTGAAATGACATCACATGCTGCAGAGATATCTTTAATGAATGGAAGAGCAAATGTAACAAATTTTGTTTTCTTATTTTAAGAAACTGCCACAGCCACCCCAACCTTTAGCAACCCCCATCCTAATCAGTCAGCAGACAACAACATGAAGGCAAGACCCTCCACCAGCAAAAAGTTTACAATTCACTGAAGGCTTAGATGCTTATTAGCATTTTTTAGCAATAAAATACTTTTAAATTAAGGTATATGCTTTTTTTTTTTAGATATAATATTGTACACTTCATAGACTATAATATAGTATAATTATAACTTTTATATGCACTGGGAAACAAAAAAATTTATGTGACTTTTTTGCTTTTTTTTTAACAATATTCTTAAA